>NC_030422.2:18292599-18892599 GCF_001660625.3 Ictalurus punctatus | reverse complement strand
ATAATACTAAAAAAAATCCTATAACCTACAATAATATACTGCAAATGCATTGTTTAATGAATGATTATTCATATTTAAATGGGAAATTTGAATGCCAAGTCAACACTTTGAACTGTTTGTCATGCTCTTCAAACCATTATTGAAAATTGTTTTGCAGTGTGGCAGGGTGCCTCATCATCCTGCTGAAAGAGGCTATTGCCATTAGGGATTAACGTTGCCATGAAGGGGTGTACTTGGTCTGCTACAATGTTTAGATCAGTGATACATGCCAAAGTAACAATGACATGAATCCCAAGACCCAAGGCTTCCCAGCAGAACATTGCCCAGTGCATCACATTGTCTCCGCCTGCTTGCCTTCTTCCCATAGTGCATCCTGGTGTCATCTCTTCCCCAGGAAAGCGACACACACTCACCCGGCCATCCACATGATGTAAAAGAAAATGTGATTCATCAGACCACCTTCATCCATTGCTACATGGTCAATTTCTGATGCTCATGTGCCCATTGTAGGCGCTTTCGGTGATGGACAGGGGTCAGCATGGGCACTCTGACTGGTCTGCAGCTACACAGCAAGCTGCACAAGACTTGCCGTTTTGGACATGCTTTGACCCAGTCGCCTAGCCATCACAATTTGGCCCTTGTCAAAGTCTCTCAAGTCCTTACGCTTGCCCGTTTTTCCTGCTTCCAACACAACAACTTCCATGAACTAAGTGTTCACTTGCCGCCTAATATATTCCACCCCTTGACAGGTGCCATTATAATGAGATAATTAATGTTCTTCACGTCACATGTCTGTGGTTTAATGTTATGGCTGATCATCACATCATACACCAGTTCAGGCCCATCAAACATCGTCATGAAACAGTCCAAACTGCTAGCTTTAATTTTGTCCTCCGTTAAAAATCCTGTGACATATTTCATGCAACACTATATTATGGGATGTCTTCATCTACACCAGACTAATGTAATACTAATGCTACAACTAATTCTTTATCACTGTCTTTATACCATCATACCATTATATCACCCCCCCACACACACTTCCTTGTTTCTTCTCTTACTCAGACACAGTGGGATGACCCAGTACCTGTCAGGTTGCATAACACAATGCGGGCTACACTTCGGGAAAATGTAATTTTATGTGATTCAGTGTGTAGGTTGCACACACTGTTTTCAGCTGTTTATGATGGACCAAGGATCTGCTCAGATCAAGTTAGTGCATGTGGCATATTAATTAATTATATGATGGCCAGCCACTGACTATGAAACATCCTTCGCAACATTATAGTTCTATATGTTTTCCATTAGTCTTAATTTCTATTTTCAATGAAAAATTCATTTGGTATAGACACCTGCATCCATCTCTCCATTTTGAACACAATCCGTGTGGTCTTAAGTCTCTCTGTCTCACCTTCAGACGTCTTCCATCCTTTCCACAGCTCCTCTACAGTAATGTGCTGGTCCTCTCTGTGCAGGTTGCTGTGTTTGTTCGTTTGTTGCTGTTTCATGTCCTCGATGATGAACTGGAAAAAAAGCACAAAATATACTTCAATCACACAAACGTTCAAATGATTGCTTCCTGGATCAAATTACGTACATACTGAGTTCAATCCCAACAACTTTAAAAAATATATATGACTTGTGAACACACCACAACATACAGCGTCAAGTCTACAAAACGAAGCAGAACCTCAGGAAACATAGGAGTCCAGAGTACAGGAGGTGGTCAGAAAGCTTTATACAATTCAATAAGCACTAACTTTATTAGAAGGTGACAGAAAAATTAAACAATCGAGGTTTGATTCCAAACAGCTGGATTTTCCATTTACGTGGTATTCACACTGGGCATGTTTGCTGCAGTCCGAGTCAGTGTGAGACTGTTCCCAGTGCCCCCGCAGCATTGGCCTAGCTTCAGATTCTCCTGATTCTGTCGAACCCCGGTGTATTTGCGTTCATCTTACGTCATCACAAACGCATATGGCAAATCACCATGTATTTATTTTTATTATTATTTTGGTGCTATTATGCGGAGCAGATATTATGCGCAGCAGTGGACCTCTTCTGTGTCCCACAACATTCCCCTGCCACTCATGGTAAACTAATGAAGTCATCACCAGCTAAAACACACGCGCAGGTTACTTACTTCCTGAATACATGCGAACCCGAGTACGAGTTGAGTTCATATTCAAGGGAATCGCGGTACAGTTCCAGTGCAACTGAACTCGGACTAATATTTTGATATACTGGATTTTTTATTTCTGTAAGCCGTAATCATCAAGATTAAAACACAAAAAAGGCTTGAAATGTTTCACCTTATGTGTAATGAATCTAAAATATATCAAAGTTCTTTTTTAATTAAATTATGGAAAAAATTAACTTTTCCACGATTTTTATATTATATATATATATATATATATATATATATATATATATATATATATATATATATATATATATATATATATATACACACACACACACACACACACACACACACACACACACGTATTCCATCCTAATTGACTAATTGGTAACTATATCCTGTACAGAAAAAGTTTTCTTAAATATGAAGACATTCCAGGAAGCATTCTTCTTTCGTCCTCCACTGAAAACAAACTGAAACTATCTACAAACCGGGTTTCAAATGCCAAAAAACAAAACGCAGATGACATTCAAAAGGACTCGTTTCTGATGGCTTTTGGGAAGTTACTGTCCCACAGTTACTGGTACTGTGTTACTGTACGCACAGCCTATATAAATTCAGCTCAGTGATTGATAGGACAGCTCACTCTTGATAGGACAAGATGAAAGAAATGACCTTGCAAAGATATGTAGCTGTATAGGATTACAGTATAGGATTAAGTCTTGTTTTATATTTCCTGCCTTTCTGATGTAATAATGCACATAATATGGAGACACTTGTATGGAGATTGCTTGTCCTGCGCGGTTCAGACATAATCGTTACAAACACTGTCTGGTAATAATACTTTACAGATGCGTGTCTGGAAATCTTATCCCACCCAAACAGTACTTTATCTAATCATCTCGTCTGTGCTCAGAAATTAAAATCCATTAAAGTGTTGTCATAGTGTCATATCATAGTATCAGATTTGCTGTCAAAAAAAAAAAAAAAACACCACTATTATAAGTTACACAACATTTTCCATATCCATAGCCTGTTTCATACAGGTTTCACAGTGGTTCACTGGTTAATGCAGTATTTCCTAGTAGTTCATTAGTGGCTATTTGTGAGTCATTGTTAAAATGTTTTATTTTAATTTGCAAACATGTAAAAATTACAGAATGTTTTCATTCATCACTTCTTTCACCATTATTCAATTTGATCATATTTTGAACAGATATAGTATGTAAATTTAACCCTTCCTCCGATCCAGAACTCCATACATCCATTTTCTATACCACTTCTTCTAGAGGGTCACTGGGAACCTGGAGCCTATCCCAGGAAGCATGGGGTACAAGGCGGGGAACACCCTGGACGGGCTGCCAATCCATCGCAGGGCACACTCACACACCCATTCATACACTACGGACACTCTGGACATGCCAATCAGCCTCGTATGCAAGTGTTTGGTTTGGGGGAGGAAACCAGAGTACCCTTAGGAAACCCCCACAGCACGAGGAGAACACGCAAACTCCGCAAACACAGGCAGGATCCAGAACTCAGCACCTCATCAACACAACCATCATTTCAGCCCTAGCCCAATATAAAACCATAAAATTGTTTAAGCAGGTCTGATAAGTTGGCAGCCAGCTGTCATGAAAGACTGACAGTCTACGGTGAAGGGATGTGAAATGGCATCATAAGCTAGATCAAGATCAAGCTCCATTTATTTTATCTTAAATCCCGTGCCTTCTGTACACAAGTACTTACATGAATAAATGACCTGACTCCCAGGGATATCAATAATGTTCAGAAACACACACGTACACACACCACACACAAAGAGGTGTTTGTCCTGTGTACATTCCAGATGAGATTCTCAGAGGCTCTTTCTTTCTGGTCACAGCCATGGACATAGGGAACAGCTCCTGTGTGTGTGTGTGTGTGTGTGTCTTTTGAACACACAATTACCGGTTGAGCTATCAGTTAAACAGTTATCAGTCTGTATCAGCTGACCTCTCTCTCACTCACACTCTCGTATTTATCAAATATCATTTGCACTTTCAGACGTTAATGGATTGAAGACAAAACACTGTGTTAGGAATATAACACAATGCCACGATCTGTTTCTGTATTTGTTTAATGCTCCAAATATTCATTGTTGTTTTGTTTTTTGGATTCAAATTTAAATAAAAAAAGGTGGCATGGTCTAGACTACTGCTACCCTACTGCTATACCCAGAAAACACTGAAGAAACAGGGCTGCTGGAAAAGAACCCATTTCTCATTCACAAATTACAGCAACATAACACAATCACTTGAACATAACTTTACTCAACTCCTGAACCAGACACCCTGAGGAACTTTCTGGCTCCAAAGTGACAGATTAAGTAAGCTAAGTGCACTCACCATCCACTTTATGAGGAACACCTGTGCACCTACTCATTCATTCAGTTACCTATTTAGCCAATCATGTAGCAGCAGTGCAATGCAAAAAAAATCATGCAGATACAGGACAAGAGCTTCAGGTTCACATCATACATCACAATGCAGAAAACGTGATATCCACCTAATAATATTTTATCAGATATTCCTTAGCTTTTACATTTGTATCATTCTAGAAACGTTAGAAAAGTCACTATCACAATTTATTATGAAGTGGGAATGCAGCGCTGCTGTGAATAGAAATGGCTTCCTTTAAGAGGCAATGCATTATAAAGCTTGTATGATTTTCTGGGAAGATTTTCTTTTAATAACGATGGAGAATGCATCTTCTTTGTCCAATGCCCGAAATTTTTGGGCTAGTCTCAAGTCCTTTCAAGTTTTTCCAGATGTAGCTAGAGTGGTATAGCTTTTGCTGAATTTTGGCAACCCCGTCTGCAAGCTTCAAGTTCAAGCTTTGCACGAAAATAAAAACCTCACGCTCACCCAGTTTGATCCTGTGGGGTCCTGGCCCAGATAGTCTCAACATTATTATTGCCCTGTTTTAATAGTATTGTACTGTCCTGAGTTGTTAGCACACGTCTGCACGTGCACTTTATGTAGAAATGTCTAGGTCTTATTTAGTCCTGTGTCTCATGTGGTTGGTGTGTTGTTTTATGTAGCACCATGGTCATGGAGGAACGTCGTTTCGTTTCACTGTGTACTGTACCAAATGTATATGGTTGAAATGACAATAAAACCTCTTGAACTTGAAACTTTCTGGTAAGCTTCTAAAAATTTGTTTTTAAAAACTCCTATTCATTCATTTGAGGTCATATGTTTACATACGCCTTGCAGAATCTGCAAAATATTAATAATTAAAATTTTTTACTATTTAATAAAAAATGTAAAAAGTTAGTCCTGCCCTGAATAAACTATTTCATAAATAGATGTTTAAATATAGTCCACAAGACTCAATAATAACTTATTTTTACACAAATGAACCAGTCCAAAAATGTAAATACGCTTGATTCTTAATACAGTGTGTTGTTAACCGGATGATCAGCAACTGTGTTTATCTTTTTGTGATCGTTGTTCATGAGTCCCATATTTGTCCTGAGCAGTTAATCTGCCCACTGTTCTTCAGAAAAATCCTCCAGGTCCTGCACATTCTTTGCTTTTCCAGCATCTTCTGCATATTTGACCCCTTTCCAACAGCGGCTATATGATGTTGAGATCCGTCTTTTCACACTAAGGACAACTGAGGGAGTCGTACACAACTATTACAAAAAACATTCACTGATGCTCAAGAAGGCAACATTAAGGGTGGTGTAAAATTTTGAGCAGGATGATCGGTGTAAATTGTTATTATTTTGTCTTCTGGGAAACAAGTAACTACTTGAAGGGCAGTACTAAATGGAAAAAATAAGATCTTTGCTGTTTAACAATAAAAATACCTATATTTGTATTTTTCCACGCGGACAGCTGGGCTCGGATACAGATCAGAAATTTGTATTCAGATGAACTAACTGTTGTTAGTGTTTTAATGTTGATTTTCTCATGAAAGGTAAGTGCTTTTAAAATGTATTCAGGTTTCCTTGGAACGCTGACACAAACATACACATGCACACTCTGGAATTTGCTGTGGTATGAAAGATGACACCGTGTCCCACTGGCTGCAGGAGAGGGAAATCTCCCACGAGGCCACTTCTTAAACTCGAGTCCGGTGAAGACGATCACCACTAGAACCTTATATATATATATATATATATATATATATATATATATATATATATATATATATATATATATATATATATATATATATATATATATATATATATATATATATATATATATGCGCACACAAGGCACTTCACAGACTTCAAGCTTAGTATCTCTGAAGAAGGAGATCATCAAAGGAATTTCCACCATGTATTACCTCTGTCTCTCTCACACACACACACACACACACACACACACACACACACACACACACAGGGGTAAGTGACAAAGTCTTGCACCTGCCATGCCCAGCAACCATCCATAGCAACACTCACACTCACACACACTCACACACGATATTGCACAACATTCACAGTCAAACTAATACCCGAGTTTTGGGCGTGGCAGCAGTAAAACCCTGCCAGAGAGAAAAATCCTACGAGGCAAAACCACAAATCTTTTGTTGAGTCAGTCTTCTTCTTCTTCCTTCTTAGAGGCCTGATTATGTCACGCCAACCAGTAGAACAGCATGGAGAACCCTATAACACCATTTTCTGAACACCACCACACCTGTTTAATCAGACTCTAGTGCGTGGGCTTTGCATTCTTATATAATTGTGTACTTCTGGAGCTCACCATGTCTGTTTGTGTGAGAGTGTATATATATATGTGTGTGTGTGTGTGTGCATTCCTGAGTAATTACACTCCGTAAAACCCTTGTATTTAGATCATGATCAGGCTACATACAGTTTCGACTTGTATCTGGTCAGCAGGTGGAGGCTTAGTTCTGTATCATCTAATTTAACAGCTCTATACTTCTAATTGATTAAAAGCATTTCCTAAATAAATAAATGTGAATGTAATGTGCTTGCTAAACTCTGAATTAGTCCCAGGATGTTCCTGCCACTATTTAAGCACTTTCAGATTGGGGCTTTAAGGAATGACATGAAGACTGAGCTAAGCTGAGGAGTAGAGACTGAAGGATGGGACCTTTCCCCTTTAACCCTTAAGTTCAGAACATTTGTTGACATGTGACCTCATTTTCTCCATCTATATTGTTAAATACAATGCTTACAAGGCAACCACTGTATTGTTATTTCTTCTTCTTCTTCTTATTATTATTATGTTGTTGTTGTTGTTGTTTGAGAAATCTCAATTTTGAGAATTATGTTAACCTAAAGCATTTCATATACAGACTACATTCAAACTGTTTGAATATCTTTTCAGCAAGAATTAAGAAATCATTTTATTAGCTTTGCGGAAAGTTAGAACAGAGTTTAAAATTTGAGATTTTCCCATTGACGGAACATCTTTCTGTTCAAATTCCAATCGACTTCACAGGACAGTAATCTGCTAGCTAGTGCTCTCTCTCTCTCACACACACACACACACTCCGCTGGTACATGTTGACCCCTTCTCTCTCCTCTTCATTGCATCTCTTCCTTACTCGCTTTAATTCTTTAAATCTTTTCTTTAATCTTTGCATTTCCCTCACTTCCTTTCTTTCACACTTTCAGTGTCACTTTGTTTTGTTCTCTTTATTCATTTCCTTTCTTCTTTCCATTCCTTCATCTCTTTCAGCTCATTGCAAGCACTGTAGTCCCCAAAATTCTTATATTGCATAACCCTTTTCTTTGTTTTGTTTTGAACAAATAACCAGGTCACAAAATTTTCAGATTTTCATATGATTTTAGTTATATTTAAAATGGGTGATGTAAGTACTAGGTCATTAATGAGTGCACAAGTGCACAAAAATGATTGACAAAACACCTGTACATTTCGGTTCATGTTTAGATTAAACTTTCAGCCTTTAACTACATATATGGAAGATTATGAGAAATGTGCACAGCACAATGAGAGGCAGTGTCCTCCACAAACTAGAGCTGTGTCTCAAATTACATACTTATGTATCATTCTAGTATTGAACTACATTTAACTGACTTATTTACATATTACAGTTGTGTTTGAATTGTAAAAACCTCTCATGTACCCTAAGACCTACAAAAAGTTTGGATCTTCTAGATTAGGCGATACTTTTTAAGGGATGCAGCTCGAGACAACAATCGTGATGACAGCTGAAAGGTTTAAACAGAAACCATCACACCTCGTTTGTGTCTTTAACATCTCCATTTTTCATTTTGACATGGAAACCTGACGGATTCTGGAGGTCATTTTTACTCCTCGAGATGTACATAATAAATGCAGGCGAATATATGAACAATTCTGCTATATCCACACACACATGCGTAGTCAAGAGTCAAATATATACCAGGCCAAAAGGTTAGGTGACAAAACTGAACTCATGACTGTTAGCAGGACATGCATAACAGGGCTGGCTGACCTCGACACTCTCGTTGACCTCGATGCCGCCATCGTTGTCATCGTCCAGCTGCTTGTGGATGTGCCTCAGTGCCTCAAGGCTGAAGCGGTCAGCTTCGTTCATGCAGGGTGGGATCACAGTCAGGCACGGATCTGCAAGTAAAACAGACAGGATACGTCACAACAACAGAAAACTGTATGTTTCTTGGCCTTTGTTTCACTGCCTATTTTTAACGTAGACATGTGACGATCCTTCACTAGAACAACATGATGATGAAATCTGAAACTGGTATACAGTTGCGGTCGTAAGTTTGCGTACCCCTTGCAGCATCTGCAAAATCTTAATACTTTTAACAAAATAAGAGGGATCATAAAAATCCCATGTTGTTTTTTTATTTTTTTTTATTTAGTTCTGTCCTGAATAAGCTATTTCACAGAACAGATGCTTACATATAGTCCAGACAATAATAATTGAATTTATAAAAAATTACTCCATTCAAAAGTTTACACACGCTTGATTCTTAATATTGTGTGTTGTTACCTGGATGATCCACGACTGTGTTTATTTTTGTGATATTTGTTCTCGTTTGTTCTGAGCAGTTAAACTGCCCACTGTTCTTCAGAAAAATATTTGACCCCTTTCCAGTAGTGGCTATATGATGTTGAGATCCATCTTTTCACACTGAGGATGACTGAGGGACTCGTACACGACTATTACATAAGGTGCAAACATTCACTGATGCTGAAGAAGGTAGCACGATGCATTAAGAGCCAGGGGGGTGTAAACTTTTGAACAGGATGATCGTTGTAAATTGTTAGTATTTTGTCTTCTGGGAGACATGTAACTATCTTATTCACTGTCTAAATGAAAAATAGCATGGGATTTTTATGATCCCTCTTATTTTGTTAAAAGTATTAAGATCCTACAAGGGGTATGAAAACTTCTGACCGTAACTGTAGATAATGAAGAAAACAAAAAAATGTTATTTCAATTTTTTTTTAAAGTATAATCATAGCAGATCAAAAAAAATATTTCTGCATTTGTTCTGATAAACTACTGAAGCATAAAAGCAATCCCTCTTAATAAATCCATATTTAAATTGTTCTACGAGTTTCTCTACCTCATAGATCCTTCTAGGATGTTCTATGAGCTTATCAAATTTTTTGTAACCAGGGACCCTTTTAATTGTAGAATAAATTCCATCAACCACATTTGCACATAATTATTTATGAACATAACCGAACATAATGAACATAAAACTATTCGGATTTCCAACCATCCATCCATTTTCTGTACCGTTTCTCCTACACAGGGTCGCGGGGAGTCTGGAGCCTATTCCAGGGGTCTCGAGACACAAGGCAGGGGACATTCTGGATTGCGTGCCAACCCATCTCAGGACACAATCGCACACACACTCAGGTCCAAGCTGACATTATTAATAGCCCTACTTGCTTTTGATTTATTAAGGTTTTAATTAAATATTTAAATGACCAACCAAACGGGCTAATGACTAAAAATAAATTGAGCAAAAAACGTCAGTAATTATAAATATGTATACTTTGATAATGGTGGGTTGTCGCTTCCACCACAGTAACAATATAATTTTTTTATTTTTTTTTATTTTTTTAAATCACAGCCTATGCTTCATGACCCTAGTTTGTAAACAGCGGTACAATTCATTAAGCTCAGTGGTTAAGACACGTTGGGCTACTGATCGAAAGGTCGTGAGTTCAAAATCCCAGCTCCACCAAGCTGCCCCTGTTGGGCCCTTGAGCAAGGCACTCAACTGCTCACAGGTATAAAAGAAATAAACGTAAGTCGCTCTGGATAAGAGTAAATGCAGTAAATGTAAATAAATGTACTGTATGTACGAGTATGTCTGATGTAGGAGCTTTCACAGGTCTTGACACACTTCTTGTGTTACATACTCTTGATATTGCGAGTGCTGCTGTGATTTGATTGGATGATTACCTGGTCTTATTTTCAAAGGGAGCGTGGGAAGACGTTACCTCAACTAGAGTAACAAACTAAACAATATGTGCTCACAACAAAGAAACAAAAAGTAATACTCAAATAAAATCTTTTTTATCTGCACTCAAAGAATCAAATCACACTGCAAACCTGCTGAGTACATTGAAGAGAAATTACGAAGTGGTGTATCAAATGGAGAAGCCCGGAGAGGCCTGGGAAGTGAGCAGGTGAATTTCACCTGCATAAACAACTCCTTTGTTTTGCATGATGCCTTGCATGTGTTTCCCTCTGCTTTCATAATAACACCATTTGCATAGCAGAAGTCTCTCACCAGACTCATTTGCATGGGGATACTATTTACATAACAAGCACCCACCTGGGCTGAAAGATGTTTAGAACACAATGTAATGTTGTGAATCTTAAAGTTATAATGTGTGTATACATGACTATAAATTTTCATTAAATGTTAGACGCGTCTTAATTGTTCACAGTCGTTTGTAATTGTGCACTGCTATGTGTATAAATCAGAAAATGACATGTTTACATGTGATCTCGGTGACTTTGACCATGGCATGTTTGTTGGTTTTCAGAAACTGCTGATCTCCTGGTCTCTAGAGTTTACACGAGACGGTGCAAAAAACATCCAACAAGCAGCAGTTCTGCAGGTGGAAACGCCTTGTTGATGAAAGAGGTCAGAGGAGAATGGCTAGACTAGTTAGCGGGGATAGGAAGGATACTGAAACTCAAATAATCACTCGTTACAACCGTGGTGAGCTGAAACGCATTACAGAATGCACAACACATTAATCCTTGAGATGGATGGGCTATAATAGCAGAAGACTCTTTTCAGCCAAGAACAGAAAGCTGAGGCTATAGTAAGCACAGAGGTGAAGACTGGAAAAACATAGGCTGGTCTGATGAATCACGATTTCTACTGAGGCACACAGATGGTAGGGTCAGAATTTGGCATCATAAGCATGAATCCATGAACCCAACCTGCCTTGTGTCAATAGCCCAAGGTGGTGGTGGAGGTGTAATGGTGTGGGGAATGTTTTCTTGGTACACTTTGAAATCCTTAATACCAATCAAGCATTGTTTGAAGACCACGGCCTTGTCACAAAGCGCAGGTCATTGCAAACTGGTGCGACGACCCTGACAATGAGTTCAAAGTACTTTAGTAGTCTCCCTAGTTCTGAATCCATTAGAGTGCTTTTGGGATGTGGTAGAACAGGAGATTTGCAGCAGGGACTTGCAGCTAATAAATCTGCAGCAATTATGTGACGCAGTCATGGACCAGAATGTCAAAGGAATGTTTCTAACACCTTGTGGAATTCGTATCACAAAGAACTGAGGCTGATCTGAGAACAAATGGCGGGGGGGGGGGGCAGGGTGTATGTACCCAGTATTAGTATGGTGCTCCTAAAATAAATAAATAAGCCAGTGACTGTATGTGTGTTTACTTTATCGCCAAAGATTTGTGGACACCTGACCATCACACCCATATGTAGGCTTTTCCCAAATTGTTGAGCATTGAATATGAGTGTTATGGTCAGGTGTCCACAAATTTGTGCCTATGGTGTGTATACGCTTAAGTAATCTGGCATTGTAAGTTATAAAAACTGTTTATGCAAGCCCATTAAGCGGTTTACATACCGTTTTAACGTGCAGTAATCAGAAATTGTTATACAGTGTTTATATACCCCATAAAAAGATTTACAAGTGTGGTCATTAGTACTATACATTAGTATTAGCAGATCCTTTCACTGACAGATGCCTTCCATTAGCTGAATACTGACAGCGAGTCTATTTTCAGTCATGCAGTACGAAAGAGATTTCTGCTTTGTCCAGTGTGTGTGATCAAAGTAAGTGCTGAGCGGAGAGGACCCACGCAACAGGAAATGACACGCATGGGAAGAAACGTTAAGCAACACCACGTACCAAAAACAGAGAGGAAGGAAAAACAAGAGTGCTAAAATTAGAACAGAGAGTACTATGAATAGAAATGGAAATATATGACAATATCAGGCTGTCAGGATGCGGTCTGCATACTGCTGAGCAAGCTGTTCTCACAGCCAGGAAAAAACCCCAAAAACATTCAGCATATTTTAAAGAATGATGAAAATACTTATGAGGTTATTAGCATGGTATTACTCACCTCTTCATGAAAACTTTTCTTTCTAAAGGCTGATTCATACCCAACATTTTTTTTTTAGACACGCTTCCATGTGGTAATGTGCGTCGTCAGACCCCGCTACATTTATACTGCAGATTAACCAAAGTTACTTAAAGTGAGGCTCAATACAATTCAAACACAGTTCACTGCCAGTCAACTGTTTAGATGACTCTGCTCATAAAAGGCTTTGATTCATTTGTACAATTGTGTAATATTTTGGAGTAAATAATGAAGATAATGAAATCAGATTTGACACTATAAAAACATGCATAGAATTATGTAGAGATCAAGAAAAGTGTTAACTGTATTTGCAACCACCAGAAGGACTTTTTAAAAGTCCCCAAATAGGTCGAACACTCGTTGGCTGCTTTTTGACTCAGAAATAAATGTGTACGTGTATATTAAGTAACCTAATCTACCATGTTCTATACACATTTTTGACTGGTAGGGTAACTGCCTGGTAGTGTAAAAGGCCAAAAAATTCCTGAACTCAATCATGTGGGTTTAACCGATCAGCCACCACTATTCACCTTGTCCTAGAATAACCCTAGGCCTACATTACAAACATTCACCCCAAAATGAGAAGAAAGAAGTCAAGCTGCTTTATCAGAGGGCTGAAGCCGATAGCCTGGGTGATAATTACTGCCTGGTAACAGATATGTACCTTCTAATTATCCTGGCAAGAAAGACCAAGGTTTTTCTTTGGAAAAACCTGCTTTGTGTCTCAGAGGAATTGGTTTAGAAATATACCTCGGCCACAGATAATTCAATGCACACAGAGACAGAGAGAGAGAGAGAGAGAGAGAGAGAGAGAGAGAGAGAGAGAGAGAGAGAGAGAACGGTGTGATAAGCAGACAGAAAGCTGTATCGATCCAAGAATGTATAGATCCAAGAGATCAGCTTACATATCAATTAGGTTAGGATGACTTTGTTTATCAGCAAGCCTTAAAGCAATAATCCAGTGCTTTCAGTCGTACCATATGTACGACTAGCACTGACAATTGCAATCATTTTTCTCACTCATTTATAAAGGAAGCTTAAGACCAGTTTTTGAATTCTGAGAATGAATATTCAAAATGGAAAACTCTAACAATAAAGGTCTTGGGATAAGAGACGATTGTCTAAAATGGAAGAATACAGTTTTTAAAAAAAAGGTCATTCTGGTTATACGATTTCTGAGGTTTTGTGGTGTTGATGTAAAATCAGGCTGAAACTGAAATACTTCCACGTTTACTTTGATCCATGATGACTATGTTGGTAACAGAATCTCTTCCTATTGAAAACGTTTCTGAAAGGGCAGGTCATAAAGATTTAAAGCTTCAACCCTTAAATACACCTGTTTCTCAACATTTAGAGAACGATTAGCGAAACGGTCTTGCATGTAACTCAAATTCTGTTACAAACTTGACAAACTAAATGAAAATAATAATAATAATAAAAAGTACCATTTTTTATATTTTTCCTCATCTCAATCAACTCAATCAACAGATTTTGGCATTTCTTTATTGGAAAATTGAGAAATCATAAGGAGACAAGGGTCTAACTGAAAAAATTGAAGGGTTCATTTATAAACGACTCTGCGTGAGAAATTTTTGACTGAGAAAACACTAGAGTTCTGTTATGAGTGATAGCCAGTGTAGGAAAACATGTAGGCATTTTTTGTATCTAGTTCTAGTTTATATAATTGGTCCTATTTAGAACCCTGCCGGAAAGGACAACCATTTGTTTTAACGTTGCTCCCCCAGAGAGATGAAACACAGAAGCCACACAGGCGGCAGATGAACTAGGTTAGGTTGTAAACCTATTGAGACAAAATTACCCAAGAGGGCCAAAACCTATTCTACCTTATGCACATATATATTGTCTCAAACACAAAGAGGTGCTTTGTACAACTCAATTCTACTAACATTTCTGAGTTGTACTGCTAGGACGGCATCAGCATATATCACCTGAACTTCAGTACAGGGTCAAATGTTTAAGAGACACCAGACTCTTTTAACTCAGCACATTATAAGGTCAGAGGGAGACTGTTATTTACAAAAAGTGTTCACTGTAATGATTACTGAGTGTTCCTGGTGGCTTTTCAACAGTCCCAAGGCAGTCAAGTTTATTGTTTTGTTTCACACAATCGGTCATCGGTCAGCGACGATTAGTGCAAAACCCACACCAACACTCAGTCAGTGAGTTACACAGTGACATTGCATTGCAACATGTCAAAGAGGCATGGTGCATATGTAGAATGCCAGCCACACTGCGAACAGAGCTCAGGTTTCATCCTGTTCTCTCCCTCATCAAGTTCACCCACAGGGCTCCAGAGATACATCACTATCAGCTCATTTAATCTAGATTAAGCGCAATGTAAGGACTGCCTAGTCATTTACTGTTTAATTCAGTGCCGGGCGAAAGGCAGGCTTGTAAGATGACACACTCAGATACACTGTGC
The DNA here is from genome assembly GCF_001660625.3 of Ictalurus punctatus. NCBI lineage: Eukaryota > Metazoa > Chordata > Actinopteri > Siluriformes > Ictaluridae > Ictalurus > Ictalurus punctatus. Next base: position 18,877,425 of record NC_030422.2, on the reverse strand, counting down.
TATTACATAAAGTGGATTTACTGCCTTAAATGCTGTAATAGGCTGTGAATCAGTGTAAGAAAGCTGAATGAAAAACAACTGCACGTTACAAATGTGTTTCAGCTTTCAGACGGCAGGTTTCACATCGCAAAGGTCACAGCTACGCAATAATAATAATAATAATAATAATAATAATAATAATCTACCCAAATATTCTTTGCATAATATCTGTTCTGTTCACCTTCTTTTCTCTCTGCCTCCAAAAAAAAAAATAGGTGTGCTGCTGGACAACGTCAGCAGGACGCCTTTAATCCTCTGCTTGGGATACAGTATAACCAAATGTAAGAAATGACCAAAACTGACTTCAAATCCTGACAGATTCCGTGAGCCAGAAGCCCAGACTTCCAGAAAAGGAGAAGCAGCTATACTTCGTAGAGAAGGAATGCAAGGATCAGAGACGAACATCATCTGAACAAAGCTCTTGCCAAAAAGAGCAGAAATAAGGAGCGAAAAGAAAACAGTGGCTTAATTAAAGTGAATTTTGCCTCAGTACTGAAATGTGGACTTGCTAAATATATTCTACTATGTAAAAAATCAGTTGACATGCACCTCTAGCATTATATAAACCACACTCTCTACACTCTTAAAGAAGAGTGCATGAATAGGAAATATTCATTTATATAAATAATTAGTGTGATTAATTAAAAACTGTGAGTAACCTGACTTTGCAATGTTAATAGAAATGAAAACACTGGAGTAGTGTTTCCTCATATTTGTCTTCCATATGAACTGATGGCATTCAGCACTACAGGAAAGACAGTTAATCTAGTCAGACGATAGAACATGATGGTGCAAAAGTGGTCTCAGATGGAATGGGAAGATGCCAGAGCAGAATAGAGTTGGACCAATAAACAATCAGTCTGTCTCTCAAGGATTTTGAGATCGCAGAAATTAGTAATATTCACAATTTTCGCAATATTCACAGAAGCTCGCAATGTTTCAAAATGACCACAGATTTGGGCCGAGACACGTCATGTGACGTCATCACAACGTTCAGCCAAAGCCATCTTCGATTCACATGCGTCAAACACGAGTACAGCTAAAACGTCTCATTTACCAACAAACATCACTGTGAAAGGCTGTGCAAAGTAATTTCGACAATTCTAATAGTTTTCCATAAAAAAAAATCGAGCATTTTTGGCCGCAACAATCACAAAAAAACCCAACGAAATCCTGTACAGACGGATCAATATTATCGCGCTCATTTAAATCTGGGTCGATATTTTGCAAATGATCAAATGATTATTTCCTCATGTGTGAAGGCATAACATCTTCTCACAAGCTTACACTCGGTTCGAGCACAACTTCAATAAGGCTGCTGCTTCTCATTTATTTCATTCTTATATGTGTATATCTCATACTAAATTGTTTCAGAAATTTAAACAAAATCTAAGATGAACAAAGGCAACCTGAGTAAACAAAATACAGTTTTTAAATGACGTTATTTATTGAAGCAAAAAAGTTATATAAATACCAACTGTGCCTGTGTGAAAATGTATTTGCCCCCATAGTTACCAATTCCCCAAATCTATGAAACTGCATTCATAATGGGGTTCAGCTGGACTAGACACAACCAGGCCTGATTACTGCAAACCCCGTTCAATCAAATCAACACTTAAATAGAACAGCATGAAGTCGGTTAAAAGGTCTTACCCAGTAACACACTATGCCAAAGTTGAAATAAATTCCAGAAATGATGAGGAAGAAGGTGATCGAAATACATCAGTCTGGGAAGGGTTACAAAGCTATTTCAAAGGCTCTGGGACTCCAAAGAACCACAGTGAGAGCCAATATCTCTAAATGGAAAAACTTGGCACAGTGGTGAACCTTCCCAGAATTGGCCGACCTTCCAAAATTCCTCCAAGAGCACAGCAAGTACTCATCCAGCAAGTCATAAAAGAGCCAAGGACAACATCAAAGGACCTACAGGTCTGTCTTGCATCAATAAAAGTCACTGTTCATGACTCCACTATCAGAAAGACACAGGGCAAAAATGGCATTCATGGAAGAGTGGCAAGGTGAAAACCACTGCTAACCCAGAAGAACATTAAGGCTCGTCTAAATTTTACCAAAACACACCTTGATGATCCTCAAACCTTTTGGGAGAATGTTCTGTGACTGATATATTGAAAGTGGAACTGTTTGGAACACAAGGGTCCCGTTACACCAAACACAGAATTCCACAAAAAGAACATCATACCTACGGTCAAGCATGGCGGTGGAAGTGTGATGATGCTTTGCTGCTTCAGGGCCTGGGCAACTTGCAATAATTGAGGGAAACATGAATTCTGCTCTCTACCAGAAAATCCTAAAGGAGAATATCCGGTCATCAGTCCATAAGTTGAAACTCAAGCAGAACTGAACTATAAAATGGAAGTGGTTTAAAAAAAAAAAAATCATGAAATTCCCAGGAGATCAGCAGTTTCTGAAATACTCAAACGAGCACATCTGACACCAACAACCATGCACTGGTCACAGAAATCGCATTTTTTTTTCACATCTTTCTGATGTTTGACGTGAACATTAACTGAAGCTCTTGACCTGTATCTACATGATTTTATGCACTGCTGCCACATGGTTTTCTCAATAGATAATTGTGTGAATGAGCAGGTGAACAGGTGTTCCTAATAAAGTAGCCAGTGAGTGTAAATACATATTCAATCTAGTGTTTGTACTTTTGTCTGGTAGTGTACATTAGTCAATATTTCTAAAGGAATAAGCTCTGCCGTCAGTGTACTCATGAGTTCTGGCTTATGTCAAGAAGACAAATGATTTGGGAGGTCTGTTTCATCTTCCCAGAACAGTAGTTGGTATGAACACACAAATTAAAAGTTCCTTTAACAACATGACTACTGTAATTACTGATTACAGCCCCTCATAATTCAATTAATGGTCTGCACTTATATAACGCTTTTATCCAAAGCGCTTTATACCGTGTCTCATTCACCCATTCACACACCAATGGTAGCAGAGTTGCCAAGCAAGGCACTAACTTGCCATCAGGAGCAACTTGGGGTTCAACGTCTTGCCCAAGGACACTTCGGCATGTGGAGTCATGTGGGCCGGGAATCGAACCGCCAACCCTACGATTAGTGGACAACCTGCTCTACCACCAGAGCCACAGCCGCCCGATTAACATTGCTAATTTTATGAATAATTAACTGATATTACAAACAAGTACAGATTGTTGGTATATCACTCTTGGGGGAAAATATGACTATTATACTTTAATATAATACACTGTAACTGATTTAATAACACTATAAACACTATAATAACTCCACAGAAAGACGTTTTTATGATGTTACTGGTCCAGGCCTCGAGTTTCCTCAAGTGGCTCCAGCTTGACAGGAAATAGGTTGTCTCCCTGCTTGATCCAAGTAAACAAGGCCATTCTTGCTATGACACAAATCACTCTGGAAATATGTCAGAATGACTGAAGGCAAATAAAACCCCATCTCTGTGTTAGGAACTGCATGCAACGTCTTCCCTTCTCAAACAGCTTCCTACAATTTTGTAGAAAGCACAGAATTCCTATATTAAATGACATGTCTCTTATTGTGTAAGGGTGTGCTTTAAGTTTGCCCCATGACTTAAAAAGAAAGGTTGAGAGAACAAACATTTCTGTGTAAACTTGGATCTCTGTAACTGCCGACCCACACTGTATGACCAGTTTACCTCCAGCAATATGGTGAACTGCTATCAGTTACAGTAGTACCCATATACATATACATCACTCGTCCAAAGGGGTTAAATTGCTGTAATCTGAAAATTATGAAGACAGTGCCTACATTTACATGGACAGCAATAATCTAATTATTGACCTTATTCTGAATAAGACAGTATTGTGATTAAGGTGTTTACATGAGTTGCTTTTAGAATATTCCTTTCATGTTCCTGTTTTACATGTTATAGAACATAGATCGATTAACGTCACACGTCATTACATCCCCATGCCACGCCGTCCGACATCCCTCCAGAATTTCACATATCAACACACAGTTCGTCTTTATTCTGGTACCGTATACAGTTTTCGGTGTTTCATTTTTAATTTTACGGAAATGCAGTTAATTATTTGTCATGCTATACATGCTGCTTGAAGCCGTGGGCTGTGTCCAAAACCATACCGAAAATGTACTTACCTACATGCATTTCACCTAATATATAATCGGTAAGTGCGCGGTTTGGGACGCAGCCGTGCTCTCATTTGCCGTGAAACGGTTGAGCGCTGCCGTGTGTGTACGTGTCCTGTTGCAAAATGCGGTGAAAACTCCCACACAACGTTAATAATGTGATTAAGGTGTTTACATGTCTGTAATGCACGTCGATAATGCGACTAAAACAGGAGTACTCCACGTCTTAATTCAATTTGTGTTTACTACGAGTATGACTTTAGTCGGATTAATGTCAATAATCACTGTTTACATGGTAATTTCTTAATCAGAGTATTGACTTAATCAGGTTAATACTGGACTATTGTTGTCCATGTAAACGTACTGAGTGTTGAATTGTAAACATTTCACAGATGTAATAGACTGGACTGCCTATTTAGAAGAGCGGTCTTATTAGTATCATATATCTCTGAAATAAATTCAAACCTTTCACCACCATGGGTAATTGTTTATGTAGTTATCATCACAAATAATTACCTGTGAGATATTGCTATTACAAACAAAAAGTTGATGTTCATTGAATGTTCTCATTTTGAAAGCTTGGCATCCCCAGCCTTTCGACAAGCAGTGCACAAGCATGCTTTGACAAAGTTTGTTTAAAAGTTTGGGAGGTCATGACCTTTTTTAAAAAAAAAAAAAAAAACATACAAAAAAACAGCCTGAAACATGAACCTAACAAAAAGGGCACCAAATGGATGATGATTTATAGAATGGTGATGGGATGTTTGCAGCTCTGTTGTTGTGTGTGTAGAGGAACAGGACAGTCCAAAAAAAAAAACATCACGTAGTGCAGAACTGCTGACAGCTGGAGCATTAGACTCTTGCCTCACACCGCCAGGTCCCATGAAGCAGCCCTCATTAGCACAAGCTATGTGCCCAACCATTTAGAACCGTGAGAACAGTACTCTAAATTCTGACACACTCATGAGATGCCTGTATCTGTCTACAGGACAAGCGCACCTTCAGCAACTGCTTCAAACCAGTTATGACAATAACTGTAATTTTAACTGTAATTTTTACCACAGCCAGACAATCACTTTAAAAAGTTCAAACAACATCGATTGCTGTTTCATAAATGAGTGTCTCCACACTTCTGCCGGAACTGAACTTCCTGTGTACGAGCTCTGACTTCCTTGCAGTCAGGAAACATTTCCTGTGTGGTGTGCCACATGGCCATCTACAATCTACTTTTAATTACTAAAAGATCCTAGGAGACTCTAGAGAAATCAAAAGGAAAGAGATATGCATAAGTGTAGGAAAGACAGCTTGATTTGTAGTAATAGTATGGTTGTCAATGAATGACTTTTCCACTGAACTGAGGTCAGCATTTGATCACCTCAGAGGTTTGCTGTCCATGTAATTAATAATTCAGTCTGTTTACATGCTTGTGGTCTAACTGTCCTTGTCATCTGTCTTTTGGTCTTGGCTGATGTACTACTGAAGTAAAGCTATTCACCAATCAATAATGCATTTGACAGTATGAGACACGAAGGAGCACACTGAGGTCATCTTTTCATAGGTACACACGAGAGACAAAGGCTACTGTTAAGTCCTTTCAGAACACACCTGTCTCTCTACAGTAATGTTAGCGGCCTAGCAGTGATTTATTGTGTAGAATCGAGATGCACAGTTCACTAAGAAATTCTACTATTACAAATGACCTTAATGTGTCTCATTTACTGAAAGAAAAAGGTAGGTTCCTGAATTACAGTTAATGGACATATGGATTTCCAGCTATTAACAAAAATAATGCAGCACCTGCTGGTATTGATTTGGACTACTAAGATAATTATGTTCTAATTCACAAAGCTCTTTGCTATTTAAAACACTTCTGGGACAGTAAATTGCAGAGCTGTAAATGTGTGAAGATTTTGTTTCTACAAACATCATGATGTAATCACATTTTATAGGGCCATGAAGTTATTTATTGAATATTATAATCACAACATTGTGGCAAATGTGATTTATAACAGCTAGAGCAGATATTGGCCAATATAATAGCCAATTCATTCAACCGGCAGTATTGAGTGGTTAATTCTTTCTTTCTAAGTTAACACCTAGATAAAGTGATACAACCGAGAGCAATTACATTCTCTTCTTTTAAAACAGCCATTCGTTTGTGACCGCTAAGATTTTTATTTCTCTTAATTTGCAACATGGCATGTAACAGTACTTTTTACTACACAAGAAGCAACATTTACCTACAAAATCAGAGATGTCTATCTATACTGGGTTCAAATTATGGTTGACATCTCAACGCAACCTCACATTCAGCCTACAACCCACACAGCAAGTGGGTAAGAGTAGTGCAGCAGTGTGATAGCACATGTTCCTTTCAGAAGCTATGCTTTAAGTAGTATTATTTGACAAATCGTTTAAAATGGCAGCAAGAAAAATCAATGTTACCTAGCTAGCATGATCTAAAAGGGATTATTTTTATCAAGCTAGCTTGCCAAAATTTCTGTCACTGCTGTGGTTTTAACAAATGTAAAGGTTTTCCGGGCTCCTTGAAATCTGGCTTGTGGGAAAAGCTAGCTTCTTTGATGAGCTACAATGAAAGTGCTACTATTTGTTCATTTGTACCTTACAGTTTTCTGTGCATTTAGCTGTAAATGGAGGAGTTGTGTTTTTTTGGAAGCTGAATATGCTGAGTCACTCTGCCTTTAGTATAATAAAGGGTGTGGGAGGGGAAGAGTAGCTTTTTATTTATCCATGCTTCTATTTGCTTATTTATTTTAGTTCTTATATTAAAAATGTCTGAGACAGTACACTAAATGGTCTTAACAACAAATCTCCTGAGACCTCGTGTGCCACCATTTCCTCATTTACTTTTGCTGCAGTGAACTGGTTGGGGGAAAAACTAGAAACAGGGAAATGCACTTATATAGTCTTCTTATGCTCAAACCTACAATCACGATAATGTTAAAATGTTAAACTAACATGTCTGGATGTACAAAATCAAAATAAGGTAAAAATAATAATAATAATAATAATAATAATAATAATAAAAATAAAATAATAATAATAAAAACTAATAACATTTTAATTAAATAAAAATAAATAAATAGCTGTCCAGAAGGCTTAAACACTTAAATCAAAGGGAAAACCTATACTAAAAAAGGCAATTTTTGTTAATTTTCTGACCAATAATATGTTGTTAAGCCCATTAAAATAATAATCTAAATAATAATAAATAAATAAATAAATATTCCCTGGATTTGAGTGTAGTCTAAATACCGACACACTCATGAGATGTCTGTATCTGTCTACAAAACACACACACCTTCAGATGATTGCTTTGAACCTGTTTAGCATGTCATGCTTTACAAAAACTGCATCTAAAACCAGTCATTTGAACAGAAAATACACTGACGTCCTGGACATACAGAAGAGATAAAATTACAGAGTAGCAACTGTAAAATATTCAATCACCCCATCTGCTCATGAAGGTAATCCTATCCAAATAGGGCTAAATTCTTCATGATTTGTGTTTTATGTAACTTCTGGGACTCGGTCCATGTTCAGGCTTTTTTCTTTCTAAAACAGGTCTGACAGTGGTACCTGCCCTGAACGTGAACTTTGTTATGCAAAATTGCTGGAAGCTCTGGTTGAGAAAAGTGCTTTTGCATATTGCATTCATTGCTGTGGTGCTCCTGCCTGTATCACTTTCCCCATCTGAAAGAGGCACTAGAGGAAAAGCGAAAAGGATGAGTCACACAATTACAACAGGCATGTGCTGCATAGGGAGAAGCTTTTTGATTATTTTACTGTACTTTGTGCTTCTGTATAACAGACTGAAAATCCAACATCAGCCTTACCTCAGCATAATATACCATACATTTCCCTCTATGACTTTTTCAGTGGGTTCTGCAGTGATTAGTCTCTCTCTCTCTTTCTTTAGTTATACATGAACCCTAGGAGCTGTGTGCAACGCCTTGCAATGTGAGAAGCACTGGGCAAGAAGGAGAAATCCAAATCAGTCATCTCTCCCTCTCTCTGTCTGGGACTTTCCCCTCATTGAGAAATAAAATGGTAGCTATTCCTTACATCCAACCTACCCCTCCATCTCTCTCTCTCTCTCTCTCTCACACACACTCATGTGAGAAAGTCACTTTAGTTTTTATTTTAGCAGACATGGAGACAAGATCTCTCTCTCCTCAGACATAGTGTCCTCGTATTAACTGCTGTACTTACCTCATCTTACCTCGGTGTATAAAATTGGGCCTCATTATCTGCCTAAGATCATTAGACTCTTAAAACCAGTTGTTCAAGTGCTCTTTGCATAAATGTTACGTTCTACCTTCCTAAATGGGTCCTTCTTGGACTGTTCCCATTGAATGCCAAGCAAAATGGCATTGAATGGGCCCTCGCACCCTGGCGCACATTGTGGCTGCTCTGCCATGGGAACGCCATTCCAATTTTAGCAGTGTATCATGATGTAAAACATGTAATTTCCTGTTGGCAGTAGCTGGTGCTATGACTATAACTGAATATTGGCATGTAGATGGCTTCAGGCCAGGATTTGTGTAAAAGTTTGGAACAGATTGGACATTGTATGCATGCATTATAACAACTTCCTGTTTCATGGCAAAACATCAAACTTGGCCAAGCCATGCAGTGAAAAATCAAAAGGTTGACAATTTAGCATCGACAAGGCCTTCATATTATACTGACTGAACATGATGTTGATCGGATGAAATCTCTGGGAGGAGTTCGTTAAAGTACAAGGCCTGGAGATGGGAAAATCTGAGCAAGAAATATCAAAATGGCTGACTTCCTGTTAGGTTAAGGATAAGGCTTTAAGAGACTTTTTTGTACATTTTAACATGATTTATATGCCTACTGATTTTCGTACGTGTTGGCGAAATGTAGCACGTGGGCTGCTTAATTGAAATTTTGTAGATGGCACTATCGAGCCATTTTGCCACACTTAATTCTAAAACGTGTATGAGGTTTGTGCAAAGTTTAATGAGTTTTCAAGCATGTTTAGGTCTCAAGGGGCAGTGGTGTCTTAGCGGTCAATGCTCTGGGTTACTGATCGGAAGGTCAGGGGTCGAAGCCCCAGCACTGCCAAGCTGCCACTGTTGGGTCTTTAAGCAAGGCCCTTAACCCTCTCTGCTCCAGGGGCGCCGTATCATGGCTGACCCTGCGCTCTGACCCCAGCTTCCTGACAGGCTGGGGTATGCGAAGGAAACAATTTCACTGTGCTCTACTGTATATGTGACCAATAAAGACTCATTATTATTAAAGATGTGATTAGTTTCATATCGAATTTTGTCTGGCCACCACAGACACACCCTTCAACGAAAACTCAAAAGTTTCACAATTTAACGTCACTAAGGCCTTTAGATTAAATTGACCAAATATGATGTTGATCTGATTAAATCTCTGGAAGGAGTTCGTTAAAGTACGAGGCCTGGAAATGGCTGTTGCCAGTAGGTGACACTATGACTATAACTGAACACTGACTGAACACTGACATGTAAATGTGTTCAGGCCGGGACATTTATCAAACACGTGAAGGTTGGAGCAGATCGAACATTGTATTGCAGTTATAACAACTGAATGAATATGATGTTGAACGAATATGATGTTGATCGGATGACATTTCTTGGAGGAGTTTGTTAAAGTACAAGGCCTGGAAATGCCAAAATCTGAGCAAAAATGTAAGAAAAAAATGTAAATGGCTGACTTCCTATTGATTCTAGGATATGGCTCTAAGAGACTTTTTTGTATGGGTTGGCATGTTACATATGTCTACCGAATTTTCTTATGTGTAGGTGAAATGTAGCATGAGGCGCACATCGTTGAAATATTTGAAAAATGTAGGTGGCGCAATACGAGCCATTTTGCCACACTTAATTCTAAAACCTGTATCAGATGTAAATTTCACCACTTCTGACACGTCTACAAAATTTCGTGAGTTTTTGAGTATGCTTAGGCCCTCAAAAAAGCGATTCATTTTGGAAAAGAACGTGGAAGAATAATAAACGGAGCAGATACAATAGGGTCGTCGCACCATCGGTGCTCAGGCCTTAAGGACTCATTAAGGGTGCTGGTTGGAGATCGAATCAGACAAAGCAGAAGATGAGTCTACGAATGGATTTTAAAGGGTCTCAAGAAAACAGCAGCTTGAATTATTGAAGCTTCACTAAGAATTCTCAGAAACAGAAAAGCAGAAGTAAACAGGAAGAGGCAACAAGTGAAACTTCTTTCTGAAGCCTGAAGCATCAACAGTCCTCACTATCATAAAAACACACATTTTAGATTTACTTTCACCGTAGCTACTGAATAATATATGTTGAGTAGAATAATCAGTCAATAAGATGGTACTTAACTTTAATATAAAGATGACTCACGTATACCCTGTATGCACACCACATTTATTAAAAATAGGTTAGACAGATAAAAGGCTAGAAAAATCCAGTGGCACACTGTGTGTGTGTGTCCTACTGAAGGGCATGAAAGCTTTGGTCCACAGCTGAATAGATACACAGTGTGCATTCCAGGTTAGTGGGTCTTAACACTTTAAATGCCCTTCCTCTTTTAGCTTTGTCCTAGCCACCACCGGAAGTCAATGCTGTGCCACAAAATCACACTTCACAACATCCTGTACTCTAACCACAACATTAAGCAATGAACACACATGGCCTAAATATCCAGTGTACAATAGAATATCCACCGACAGTGCTGAGTTAATTCAGCACTCAGAATTTCTTCTTCATTCTGACTTTTCCAGACAACTGATGTATTAACTGATGAGTTGCTCTTATTTTTCATTTGTTGATGCTTTAAAAAGCTTAAATCGAACCCTTAATAAATATTAATGGTTTTCTAAATGCAAATGCAACAAAAAAAAGTTATGACAAGATCAACACCTGATATGCATCGGAACACAACAAGTATTTCCATTCCATTAATAGGTCAAACACAGGACAGGAAATAGGTCCTACATTTCCATGGTATGCGATTTTCACTGTGACTCAAGTAACCAGTTGGACAACGTGAGGCGATTCCAGGACACGGGGATTACTCTCTAGTTCCCTTTGAGAGATGCTCTAATAGAGGAAGGTGACGGGGATTAGAGAGGCAAGTGAGAATCAATATTTGGTATTCATGTCAGTGAACACTGCATAAGTTCACTACAAGCATACAGCCAGACTAGCTTAAACAAAACACACACACACACACACAAATATATATATATATATAAATAAAAGGCATGCACCTATACAAAATCTCTCAGCCGATACGATAACCGATTATTCAGAGTGATATTGGCCGATACCGATAGTTCTGTATTTTATGCCTTTTTTTTTTTTATTAATAATAATTACTTCAACAATTCTGAAAGAAATGTGCATAAAAACTTTATTCTCTCCATTTCAACAAGTTGTTTCACAGTAACTGGTCTCATAAACAGAAAAAACATTACTCTGATTAACATTAACACATGAAGATTCTGAAGATTAAAGTCAGATTTCTAAACTTATTGAATGTTATTAATTCATATTAACATAATTAATTGACTGAATTCTAAAAAAAAAAAAAAAAAAAAACCTCCTGTTAGTCTCACATTCACTCACCACAAACAAAAGAATTTCTACTTCATCACTGAACATCAAACTGGTAATATATAATATCAACTTTTTTAAACTGGATATAAACTGGATATGAAATATACCACTCTACAAATACATTTTTCTGTACAATATATACTACTTTTTTGTCAACTCACTTTCATTTAAATCTTTCAACGGTGTACTGATGCTTTAATTCAGGGCGTGCAGCTCGGAAAAAATTTAAATAAAATAAATTAGACTCGACGCTGAAACTCCCATTTCACTGCTGCAGCGTCCGGTGTAAAATTGTAGCAGTGCAGAGTTACAGAGATTACAAACTGCAGTTTTGTCGTCATTCCACACAAGAGACATCATCTTTACACACAGCACGAAATCCATGTGTTTTCCCGCCCACTTTTGATTGACGGGATATAATCAGCCCTGATCATTGGATGTTTTTAAACTATCGCCCAATAGTGTGAAAAAATAGCCTTTATCAGCCGATACTGATCGTCGGCCGATACAACAGTGCATCTCTAATATATATTAATATATATTTAATACAACTAATGCTTCAAGTGGTTTCTCCAAATTCAACTGGAAAGTTTGGACTCACTGATGGATCCATTGTCGTTTATGAGGTTAAAAATTCTTACCTCCTTAAATGTAAAAAGGTAACAAAGATGATTTAACCATGATTTAAATTTGGGATGGGCGTTATATATGGGCAGAAATATCTTTTCTTTCTTTTTTTTTTTTAATCAAGGCATTTCTACTATATATGATATTATAAATAATTGATGTTTCTATTAATAAACAAATGTATAATAAATGTATTTAGTTATTATTTAAAAAACAATTAATTTATATAAAAAACCTATCAAATAAATAAATAAATACATACATTTAAAAAACGCTGAAACTGTCCTTTATTTTACAGATTAAAAACATGATTTCAACAGAACATCAACTGCTCCATGTTAGTTTGTAAGTATTTAAAAAAAAAAAAAAATTATATCATAGAAAAGTGTATCATGACTGAATTTATCACAATCTCAATATTACATCATATTATCCAGCCCTAATTTAAATCATGTTTAAAGCATAAGCAACTGCGTCCAATTCTAAAACTCAAAGGCGGCCCTTGCTCATGAGAATGCAATCAAAATAAATCTAATTATCGGATTAGACAGATATTACTGGCTCTCTTCAAACCAGCATTCCTCTGAAGATTCCATCCATAACTTGTCCGTCTGGCTCACTACAGCTTGAAACCTGTGTGTGCGCTTGTATGTTTATGTGTTTATGCCCGTTTTGGATCTCAGGGGCAAAATTAATTACCCCTAAGGCCAAGCTGCCATCTAGTCTGACAGAACTGCTTAGCTATGAAGAACATTCGGGAGCCAGTGGCTGTGTCACTGCCGTCATGCTCTGTCCCTGGTCCTAATATGGCACGCACACACGCGCGCACACACACAGTTCTACCAGGTCACATCTTATTGGAAAACATGAGCATGGTCTGTAAAAATACTCTCACATGTAGCAAAGATCCTACTGCTTCCAAATGGTGAGAATGGTGGAGTGGAAAGTCATCACTTTACTGGCAGTATCAGAATTAAATGAGGTGATGTCATGGAGGGAAGTGATATAATGCTTTATAAAATTAAAAGATGAATCACCTTTGAGTATCTGGGTCTCATGTAAAGTACACACCAAAAGGCTAAAGGCTAATCAAATAGTAAAGTGAATTTAAAAAAGAAAGAAAGAATAAATTAGATACTTGGTTGGCAGAAGGGGTGGACAATAAACCAATGCACTAACATCACCACAAGAAAAAAAAAAATACAAGAAATAATCTCATGACAGACAGGAACAGACTGTATATAATCAGAATGATGTATTTTGACTTTTATAAAAAGTAGGACACATTCTAAACTAACCGTAATCAAGCTACAGCAACTTTTACTGGATTAATTGATTACATTGTGAGATCAATGATTAACGGTCTATTAATAGATCGTTTACAGAATATACTTATAAAGCTGCATGACAGCTGTCACTGTGACTCAGATAACGTCAGCTGCGTGATAGTTTCCCGGATCAAATCTAACCATCCCAACTAACTGTCAGTAACAGACGTTGATATAACTGTTAGCAACACGTACACTTTTGTAGGGGTACGATTAACCGCCATAGCCTCTCTTGCTATAGAAAGCTTATCTTCCATCATGAAAAGGGACCACCGCTGACCAGATATTGGACCATACTCACAGCAGTGATGCTCATATGCTAGTGTACACTACGTGGCCAAAAGTTTGCGGACACTTGACTTTGTTGAACATCCCATTCCAGATTTAGGGCATTTTCACACCTTTTCATTTGGAGTGTTTGTTTCAGAACCTGGTGCGTTTTCTTCCTTGGTTCGGTTCGACACGACAAACTCGCTCAGATCCACACCAAAACAATTGCAAAAGAACTCTGGGGCGGTTCGCTTGTAGTGAGAAAGCAATCTGTCCCAACGGACCAAGGAACCTACCTGTATAGCTATGCATGATGGAAACAGCGTTACTTACATAGGATGTTTGTTTTGCTAATGGCGCACAACATAAATCGCAGTTTAACTTGGACCAAAGTTAAAATGACCAGGTAAAATGCCTCCTTGAAATTTGATCTGACGAACTTTCAAAAAACGCATAAAAACACAGAGGTTTACAAGGTGTTTAGTGGGCATCTCAAGGAGATGGGTTTTAATTAGAGATGCACCAATGTTTTTTTTCACGCTATTGGCCAATAGTTTAAAAACATCCGATAATCAGGGCCGATTATATCCGGTCAATCAAAGTGGGCAGGAAAACACATGGATATCGTGCTGTGTAAAGATGTCATCTCTTATGTGGAATGACGACAAAACTGCAGTTTATTATCTCTGTAAGCTCTGCACTGCTAAAATTTTACATCGGAATTGAGCAGCAGTGAAGCGGGAGTTTCAGTGTCAAGTCAAATTATTATAATTTTTTCCCCCACGCTGCCCGCTCGCCCTTGTGCTGAATTAAAGTGCCAGTACACCATTGAAAGATTTAAATGAGAATGAGTTGACAAAAAAGTATATATTGCACAGAAAAATTTGTTTGTAGAGTAGTATATTTCACATCCAGTTAATATCCAGTTTAAAAAAAGTTTATATTACATATTACCAGTTTGATGTCAGTGATGAAGTAGAAATGATTTTGTTTGTGGTGAGTGAATGTGAGACCAAGAGGAGGTTTTTTAGAATTCAGTCAATGTTAATATGAATAAATAACATTCAATAATTTAAGAAAAAGTCTTACTTTAATCTTCAGAATTTAGTTCATGTGTTAATGTTAATTAGAATAATGTGTTTTCCGTTTATGAGACCAGTTACTGTGAAACAACTTGTTGAAATGGAGAGAATAAAGTTTTTATTTACATTTCTTTCAGAATCCTTTTAAATTAATTATTATTAATTTATAAGAAGGCATAAAAGGCAGAACTATCTGTATCGGCCGATATCATTCTGAATAATCGGTTATCGGTATCGGCTGAGAGATTTTGTATAGGTGCATGCCTTTTATATATATATATATATATATATATATATATATATATATATATATATATATATATATATATATATATATATATACATATACAGTCATGTGAAAAAAAAGTACACCCCATGGAAATTGTTGGCTTGCTTTTTGTTTCTACCTAAAAGTTCCATCTGGGAACTCCACCTGCACAACTAGACAAGCTAAATAATAAATAATTACACACACTTTGCTAGGAGTTTGTTTTAACCAGAATTACAAATCATTATAAATAGTTTGTAATTAGTTTCTTTTAGTATCTCAGATACGGCTTATACATTTCTCGAAATCAAATTGTACCAAAGATAAAGCATGCGTTAAGAAGAATGTTAAACAAGCTGATTTTAAAAGCAGGAGAGCACAGCATTTTATGGCCCGGGGTTTATGAAACCATTCAGTCATCATGTTTGTCAAACACTATACCAGTGTTAAGCATATGATAGTGTCTCCAAGCCAAAGTAACGAAACAGGCAGCAAGCAAACATGCGCTCCAGTCCTCTCCTCGCACTTTAGAGAAGAGTCAACATACACTGTGGCTGCACCAAATGTTGACTTTCCTGTTCAAATAGCCTCTCTTATTACTCTAAAGGCTCCTCTGACACGTAAATGCACATCTTGTGTTGGCAGATAAATATCACGTATTCAATCCCTCTAGAATTTTGCGATCGCAGAAATTAACGCAAACTCAAGCAAACTCCACAATATTCAGAGAAGCTTGCAATTTTTCAAAATTTACCTCTGATTTTCCACAGATTTGGGCCGAGACACGTCATGTGACATCATCACAATGCGCATTCAGCCAAAACCCTTCTTCAACTCACATGCCTCGAATACGAGTACAGCTAAAAAGGTCTCATTTACCCACAAACATCACTGTGAAAGACCGTGCAAAACTATTTCGTGCGATTAAAAAAAATTATAAAAAGCACAAAAAACTCCACCATTGCATCGCAAATTTTGAAAAAAGCCGCAGGAAAATCAAGCATTTCTGGCCACAACAATCACATAAAAAACGGTCAAAGAAATGCTGTACGGACTGTATAACATAATAATCATTCTAAACAGCATAATGCGTTAAAAAATGTTACTGGAGCCCCTACATCACTGAGCGTCCTTTGGTTAAAGATCTTTGTGTTTTTAGAATTAAAGGAAGATCTTTCATGAAGGAAAACTCATCTGGGAGTTCAAATCTCACTGCTGGACCCTTGAGCAAAGCCTTTGGATAAAAATGAGCTGCAGAATTATGTTCTTCCTCGTGGGCTGCAGAGTAGGTGGTTACACACTCACAGCTCTACACTGCCTTAGGATCTATCTCCCTGACAATGTTTTTTTAAACTTACCATTGAAAATTAATACCATGATCATTTATAGAGTACTCAGAACGTAGGATCAGCGGTTAAAAATAAAAATGATTAATTAATGATGAACCTGTTGAATTCACCTAAAACGAGTCATACATTTTTAAACAATCTCTCCATGAATCTGAAATGTGCCTGGGGTGACATGAGAAGAGGGGGAAGAAAAAGGGGAGAAAAAAAAAAAAAGCCACGTAAATTTAGTGTTAATTTTGCTAAAGCAAACGGTCTCCTACCACATGCTGAATCGTTTAAGACTTGTTATAAGACTCGTAATCGTGAGTGTATGAAGTGGGGTCACGTTATAAGTGTTATAAGAGATGGAAGAGAAAGACTCACCTTAACAACATGCTTTAATAAGGGGTAAACTGTTCGTTTAGTTTATGATTACAGGCAACTAAAGTGCCAAGATAATCATTTAATATAGGATCAGGATATGGGTTAGGACAAATGAGCTTCATACTTCAGACCAGTCAGACAAGTCAGTGAAACTAGAAAGTGGTTCTTAAGTATCAGTCTTGACAATAAGACAATACCTGGCTTCTGAGGCACCTCCACTTCAACTGCTGCTTGACAAGAGAAAGCCGAGCCGCTCTGAAGGGGATGACGTTGCTCAAATGCCAGAGAGGCTACATATACAGAGTAAATAAAACGTGTTACAAGTTACAACAGGTTATGGGATAATACGGTAGAACTGAATGAAGGAAATCAGGGAACTGTAAATGTGAAACTCAATACACAATAAAGACAAAAAATAAACCGATAAATAAAAATAAAATAAAAAGTGTGTGTGGTTATAAAACCATCAGTATACCATAAATATGAAGCTGCCTTGTACATTAGAGCAACACAATTGTCATGGATGAGAATTCCCAATTCCCAAAAAGGTAGAAGAAGAAACTGTAAAGGACTACAACCACTCTGAGCAATAGGCTCCGAGTGTTGTTTTTATTTCTTGCTTTATTTTCATATTTTATATATATATATATATATAAATAATGTATGTTCTCTCTGCATTTATGCAATAGAGTAGTAGTGTAGTGCTGCTGCTAATGTTTGCTCTGTCTACAATAAAATGATAGGCTCATTAATATTCCGATGCATTAGAATGCTAAATATTTTAAGTAAATAAATTCATGGGATTTTAGGGTACTAGCTCACCATGTTCAATTTCTAACACTGTATTTTTATAGAATTAAATTTGTGCCAAAAGTATTGAATGCAACTTTTCAAGAAACAAACAAAAATATACAATGAGAAGGGAGAAAATCTCTCTGAAACTGAAAACAGTGAACTCAGTGGCAAAACTGTAATATGGTCCTCAAATAAACAGAGTTCTTTGTTAACCACTTTCTAAGCTTAGTTTGTGCTGATCATGGTTTATGAATGCGCTGCCGGAGTTTTCGTTTACACTTTCAAACTCTTTGTTTACGCCCCACAATTTACATTTGCCATTGAAACATTTCATGTGGTGGGGCTTAACAGTGATTAACACCACGATTAGCAAAAACGAAGCTTAGAAAACTGTTACAGAATGCTGTTTATTTCAGGACCACGTTACAGTTTTGCCACCGAGTTCATGCGCATTGTGATGTTTTGAGTTTTTCTTCTCTCATTGCATATTTTTGTTCCGTTTCATGAAAAGGTACGTTCAATACTTTTGGCAAAAATCTAATGCCATATATTTTTAGCATTTTTGTTTAAATGACTTCATTTTAAATACTGTAAGATGCTGCTGGTGAAAACTTTGAGTGAATTAAATGAGGCCAAAATTGTTACGATTCTAATGAGGCACATTGTGTTTTACTGTTAATACTAGCGGTCTAGGAGTATTTTATCTATAGACTTTAATAACTCTTATTAGGATCTCAAAGGCCACACACACTGACGTTTCGCTAACAGCAGTCACTGTGATAGCCATCGAGAGCAGCACAGGAAATTCCATCAGCGCTCAGAATGCAACCGGGAGCCCTTTACTGACCAAGTTCTCTTATTTACATATATACAAACAGTCACTCTCACGTGTTCTCTCAATCAGCACATACCGACACACACTTTTGCTTTGTCCAGTTCTCATATACTCTAAACACAATTTCTTTTTTCTGAGGCATTAGCAAACACTGCAACACACACACACACACACACACACAGGCACTCAGATGACCCTTGCAAAGTGCCAGATGGGAAATGGGTCATTTGGTGATTCCCAGTAGGCCTGAAAAAAAAAGGGGAAAAAAAAAAGGGAAGTGCCCAAAGGGAAGTGTGTATCTCTCCGAGTCATAACACACACACACACACACACACACACACACACACACACACACACACACACACAGAGAGAGAGAGAGAGAGACCAGCATTCTACTAACAAGCATTAATACTAAAATTGACCAAAAATTCCCTGGCTGATGCACTGGGCTCATGCGGGAGCTGTAAACACACACAGAGTGTAAAATGACTGAGTAAATATGTCAAGTAATGAAGCCTGATAAAAGTGTGGGAATAAAACCACAGGGTTATACAACACATCTCCCAGCCATTAACAGCCATTTCCATTCTAGCCCAAACCTCACAGGCAGCTCTGCTTTCAGACATAATGCTGCGATGCCTCAGGAATTCCCTATGATATTTAAAAGGATATGGTAATCTTTGTTTTGACAAAAGGAGGCTTAACATTACTTCACACATAAGAACAAGGCCAGCCTGAATGCCTTTACACCTACTACTTGTTTGGCCCAATTTGGGTCTTTGAAAAAAGAGCGAGCAATCCAAGCGCAAAAACTATTGACTCACATACATAACAGCTTGATGACAAATCGCAAAAACACACTCTCATCTCTCTGTACAATTTTTTTTCCTCCAACCATGCATGTCTTTTGTATGGGTGAGCATGACCTTGAGCAAAAGTTCAACATGTATCTTCTCGTGCCAAAAAGCCAGAAAATAGATGAAATCCATCAGAAGATGCTAGAATGGACTTCAAATGTTTCACTCAAGTAGAAAAGCTTATATTTACTTAAAGTATCATGGCATCTTGGTGGTCTTGTGGTGGGGGAAGAAGGCTGACCAGGAAGTAAAAACAATGCACTTGCTTTTTAATTGGCAAATGAACATTTAAAGCACAACAAAGCCTTGGGGTTTAGCCACAGAACTGCTAAGCTAGGGAAAAACGATTGGAGGTAATAAATGGTAAAAAAATGATAAACCCCCCCGTAGTATGGCTGGTGTAAACAAACACCAAAAAACAAGCTGGAGTAACATAGCTGGAACAGACATCCCGTAAACAGTAAACACTTAATCTAACAAATAGTGGAGTTAACTACCACACTAACGGCAGCCACAGGGGCTCAGGACTACGCAAATAAGCTCCAGCTTTGCAAAGGTGCGGCAACGCTACAGTGTGAAAGAATGAGAAAGTACATGTCAGCCTCAAATCGTACAATGATCGAAGTTACCGATAGTAAATTAGTGCCCATTTTACCAAGAACCAAGGAAAGTGGGAAAACATTAGCAAATGCTAACTAACAACAGCTTTATCGCTAATCTCTCAAGTGTTAACTAGCAATCAACAGGGTGTCCCAAACACAGAGGACTGTGTTTGCCAGAATCTCGCCGGTTGCGCCTTCATCAGTGGATGTTCGTGAATTTGTTAATAAGTTTCGCAGCAGAGTCGTTCGTGATGTGCTTGCCATGTTTTACTGTTAAATCCATCGCAACCACGTGACAGCTTCCCGATCCAGCCATGAGAACGATTTCAATGTTCTTATTTTGTCAAAGGCATTCCTATATATATATATATATAAAAATATAAAGACTAAATCTGATAAGTAACAGTGAAAAGTAATGGATGATATTAAAAACTGAAGTGAAGTACAGATAGGTACAGTAATTAGTCATTAGGCTTGTGATTCCAATTAAAATAATCGACAATGAATTTCATTATGGATTAGTTGGGTTTGTGACGTCACTGGATAACCCAGTCAGGGGCGTCACTTACCAATGGTGAAAAAAGCATTTCTATGAATAAAACGCATGCCCACAACAGATTGAGCTGCTGCGGGAAATGTGCACGATCCAGGTCGTCCAAAACATGAGAATGTTTTATATTAAGCGTTTCAAACAAACTCGTAAGTGTATTAACATGGCTTGTCATGTCAGATGCTGCGACAGCTATTTAACGTGTTCCAGACATGTTTTCTTCAGTGCAGAAATGACATTTTTACCTTTATATCCTTATCTGTGAATGTTAGAAATTTACACCAGTATTTCCATTTTACATAAAGACTCGTCCTGACGGCGAGTGAGTCTCCGTTAAACTTCTCTGAATGAGCGCGAGTCCACACACGCCCGTCAATCAAACAGCACGCAATAGAAAGGAAGTGCAATAACTCAAATATTTATTATTCATTATGAATATTTATTCATTATTCAAATATTCATTATGATTAAAATATTCATTTTGATCAAATATGTTGTTTGACGCTAAATTTAGAAACAAAAGTAATTGTGTTTTTATGGGAGCAGTAACTGTAATGGGGTTAGAACATGTAATTGTAAAGAAATGTAAGACGTGTCGTACATTTACAGAATAAAGTAATGTTACTGTGTTCAGATGAGAACGTGTGTGTTACTGCAGAATATTCAACCTCGTACCAGTTAACACTTAAGTTTGTGCTCTTGTTTTTATTTTCTTTTCTAATATAGCGATTTAACTTCTGCTTTAAAGCTTGTGCACAATCAATTGCGTTTTTTTTTTCAAAATATAATGTTAATATTTTTACAAATCCTTTGCACGATGTATAGCATAGCCCACAATACTTGAAAGACAACATTGCACAGAATGTGAAATAGCGTTTTTTGGTGTGTTTTTTTTTGTTTTGTTTTTTTTTTGGGGGGGGGGCTTACAGAAAATAAAAATTGCTCTTTTAATCCAACTAATTGATTAATCAAAGAAATAATCGAGATTAATCAGTTATCAAAACAATCGTTAGTTGCAGCCCTAATTCCCACCTCCACCATGCATGCACGGAGTTTGCATGTTCTCACCGTACTTTTACCCCTCTCCTCCCTCAGTCCAAACACATGCGTTGTAGGCTGAATGACATTTTAAATTCTCTGTATAGTGTTAAGGTGTATGTGCGGTTGTGTCTTGCGATGGATTGGCACTCCATCCAGGGTGTCCCCCGCCTTGTGCCCCGAGTCCCCTGGGACAGGCTCCAGGCTCGCCTGTGACCCTGTGTAGGATAAGCGGTACACAAAATGGATAGATGGATGGATTCCATTATTTATCTGAAAGCATATTATTCAGTTACTACAATGAAACTAACATGAAATGCGAATGCGAGTGAAGAATGCAAGTTTGGACGCACCAGCAGAGCCCAGGGAATTTAAGGGGTTGATGAAGGCATAGTGGTGACCTTCTCTTGGACATACATTTGAAAACTACAGTTTTTCTGAACTCTTTTGCATGTATCTAGCACTACAAATTCTCCTTATCCCCAAAAAGTGAAATCTTGAGGAGAAAAAAAAGAAAAAAAAAACTGCCACTGCAGTTCAGGAGTAGCACAGACATTATCTGATTACATTTCTTTTGGCTGTTCTCCAGAATTCAGCCACAGCAACAACTGACTGGTTTACCTGCCTCACATACACTACAACCAGATTTATATCACATCACAAATACCTGTGGCACAGATTCATTGGAATTTTCCTGTCCCAACCCATAACTCCCATATGATTCTTTTTTTTTTACATTCGTTCAAATTTCTGGTGAAGCTGAGTAGCCCTGATTTAAGAGGTGCTGCTAGACAGCTCACAATCCAGGTGCATTAACCTGACTTAGGTTCTGACTTACTCATCACAATCACGCTACATCCATCACACTACATGCTTTTAGCGAATACATAGGACTTTAACATCAAACGAGGATCAGACGAGCATTAAGGAGGTCATCTATAAAGTCAGAATAAGTCATTACACAAGCCACATTTTATCATTATTACTCATTTTAGTGTTTTTTTAAGGCAGTTTTGGCTGCAGGTGCAGTCTGTGGTAGTCGTATAGACCAGTGGTTTTTCAAAGTGGGGGCCAGGGGGCGCCCGGGGGACCTCAACAATTTGGCGTGAAAAATAAATAAATACATGATTTTCTCGTTCTTACTTTCAATCACACACACACAATCAATTCCTAATCTAATGAAATGTAAAGATGAAATATGTAATTGTTAAGAAAAAAAAGGGGGGATATATTCAGATATCTGTATTTTTAACGTGTTTTAAAGTCATCTTGCAAAAGGGGGGCCCTCTGTTAAATGTTAATGCCATTTGGGGGGCCTTGCCCTGGAAACGTTTCGGAACCACTGGTATAAGCAATGATGAACTATTCCTGTGCTGGAGATCGATTAACACACCAACTGAAATCTAACAGTTTTGATAGTCAGGATTTAGATATAACCACCTATCTAGGGTGTGTACTTGGCAGGCTAGAGGGGGTTCCAGCTGGAGAGACAGCAATCTGTCAGGTCAGCCTGATCCGGGCCAGACAGCTAAAATGATACACTGTCATTAAATCCTGGCCCGGGATTGAGAAAACAGCTGTGTGTGACAGATCTAGCCAAGACTGTCGAGCTGAATCTGTGCCACGTACGTTCAGCCATGTTAGCCATGAATCTCACTGTCCTAATCACATTCACGCACTTCCAGCATGGAATACCCTCACTACACAGTGCTATAGTCAACCAATCACTCTGCAGTTACTGTCCTTCTTTAAATTACACCTGCATATGCTTTCCTTCAGTAATGTAGAAAGCACTGAGGGCTCCAGCATTCCTGCAATTAAAGATGATCTGGCTTTATGATTGATTTCTTTTAGCTTTTTATTTTGGGAATGTGTACCGAGTACATATTCTCACTTACAGGCTCCTGGAGTTGCAGCACCTCAAGAGAAACTTGGGCTTAAGTGTTTTAGTGCTACGTGTTACAGCAGAGATCGGAGCAGGAATATCCGAAATCAGCAGGCATTTCGTGCCAAACGTCTGGATCCCCGACCTAAAAAATTTCAGAGCTGGAACCCTCCCTAACTCTTGTTTCGTCTGGTCATGTTCCACAATCACAGAGTAATCAGGCCTGTATTTTAAGAAACGAAACACACACACAGTTCAGTCGAGCTTTTGCTTTGAGAAAGTTAAAACCACAGAGATGTGACAAGCTGGGTGTCAAATGCTGCATGTTAAAGTTAATTCTGCACATACCGTTCTGTGCAAAAGTCTTAGGCACCATATCTGTTTTTAGTACAAACTTTGTTATAGATTTTTATTTTATGACTTCTACATTATCGAGTCAGTAGAAAAACGTTAGATTCCCAAACATTAGTTTTCCAGCATAAAATGAAATGTAACAGAAAAATGTTTATATGTCAGTAAAGAAAGCAGAATATTAAGTGGTAAGAGACACTTTTCAGACAAAAACAATGAAGGCTGCTGGGTTTTGCTGCAAAAATAAGAAGCAAGTGTGACAGTCAAAGTCTCCAGAAGAACCGTAGCTGGTTCTGCAAGATGCTCAATAAAAATAAAAAAACCTGCACTAATTCTACCCGAGACTACTTTATTTGTTTTTAAACCAAAGGGTCATCACACCAAATATCGACTTTGTTTCATTTATTTCTGTTTACTGCTCCTTATAGTGTTTTTTTAATTGGAGAAACATTTCAATTTCATTATGTTTGAAGGCATCTTTGCATGTGCCTAAGACTACTGCACAGTATGTTATAAGACCGGAGATTTTACTGGATTTGGGTATTACTATATAACTCATGAAAACCAGAAAAGAACCCATGAAGCTCACAGTGGTAGACACAATTAGTATGTCAGCATGGACATAATTAAACCAGCATTAATTACGTGCATTTAATTAACGTGATAACATTCAGGTCTACATGACTACATCAATTATCAGATTCACTGTTAAATACATACTATACGCACCTTTATAGGGATGTTTACTGAACTACTTAGTGGTTTGTTTTACATAGAGTAACTTTATTGCTTTACTGGCAAATATTTATTTGATTTATTTACACTGCTCTGGGGGGCGGGGGGGAAATAGATCAAATTCAGGTGTCTTTGCTGATGTGTGACACTGTAGTATGCAGTTGCATAATCTGGTAACTGTCAAAATGAGCTAATTATCATATTATTATTATTATTATTATTACTATTATTATTATTATTATTATTATTATTATTATTATTATGTTGTGTGTATGTAAGCACAGACAATAGCTATGTTTCCATCCATGTTGCTTAACTTAAGCAAACATTTGGAATATCGCATAAATCATTTGCAAATAAAGCACCGTTTCCATCCCTTGTGTTCAAGAGAACAAAAACGTCTCTTCCGGGGAAACTGCCGCATCTCACACTGACATTTTTACGTTTCTGACCCAATTATCCAATCCCACGCTTTGCTAAGGCATAGTCACATGACTTTTTTGATCAGCCTCGAGGAATTTATTCGGGAAATGCGTTTCTATCATACTACACGTGCATGTCTTCTTATCGAATTAAAAAAGAATCATTATCCGCCTCAATTCAGCACCTAAGTTTTTTTTATGCGCACTTTGAAGATTTTATTCGTACCTGGTGTTTCCATCTAGCTGTTTTTTTTGTGTTTTTTTTGCAATATCCCAAAATTCACATAAAAAAAAAAATTTACATAGCTAATGTGATCTGACACAAGGCTTGAACTCCTACATATAATCAACTCTTCCTCAACTCAAGGAAGACTATTTCCTCCGGGTTCCCCGGTTTGTTCTCAGCTCTCAGTAGCATGCCCTGTGTGAACGCCGTGTGGTGTGCATGGTGCCCTGTGATGGACTGCCATCGCATCTGTACTGGATTCCCCCATCAAGCCCGTTGTTGCGGGGAGAGAATCCGGATCCGCCACGACCTTGACCAGGATAAAGTGGTTGACTGAAGATGACTGAATGGATCGGCAGAAGATGATGCAGCAGGACGCGTTTAGTGATTGGTTGGAGGGGGTCTGCATATTGCAGCATTTTGTATTATTGTTGCAAAGCTCCATCCGACAGTAGGCTGTGTGTGTGTGTGAGAGAGAGAGGGGGAGGAATCCCCTGCACTGTGCTGGGAATCCTGAGGGAAGGATGGGGTTTACCTCATCACTCCTGCTCCTGAAAGAGCTAGTCCCCTTGTCAAAGCAATGACGACGTGATTCAAAATAACAATTAAATTAGGGTCTACTGTAAGATGTAATTAGTAGCTGATGAGAATCTCCTTTTTGTCTCTCTCTCTCGCTCACACACACAGGTGATCCTAAACCACACCGAACCTCCTGCGGCGGAGCGATTTTCAGCTTGCACCCAGAACCGCGTCTGGCCTTTTTTGAGAAGCATGGAGGAGTACAAATGTTTACAAAAATAGCCTTTTTGGAGGCTTTAACTTACCTGGAGTTGACACAATGGTGGTGTCCGGAGTAACCAGAGCTCCTGAAAAGCACAGCTCTAATCCCACAAGAGCACAGATGAGGAGTCCACGTAGCAAAGCGAGCGCTAACCCAGACAAGTGAGACATGATGGACGACAAGCTTTCAATTCCTCCCACGGCAGGAAAGGACACTCACTCTCTCTCTCTCTCTCTCCCTCTCCCTCTCTCTCACTCTCTCTCAGTCTCTCTCTCTCAAAAAAAAAAAACACAAGTGAATTTTCTGGAAAAAGCACCAAAAAATAAAAATGTTTAAAAATGAAGCCAGCGTGGCCGTCCAAAGTGTCAGGGAAAGTGTAGCCTTAATTCAGCAGACAGTAAGGCCAAACGCAAGAGTAGTCAGAATACCAGCGCATATAATATTACACGCTAACGCACAGTATATCTCTCAGCGACTTCTACTTGAAGTAATTATGTCTCTGTTTCATACAAGTCTAGGCTATTTTAAAAAAAAACATTAAAAGAAGATTTTTAAAAATACCGACCTCCGTCAGAAATGGTTCATACTGCCTGCGCCAGGCTGACTGAAACAAATCACCACATTAATGACTAGCCGGATTAGAGGTTTATGTGCTAGTTTGATTTAAAAACAACAACAACAACAACAACAACAAAAAGCCGGTCTCTTTACTAACACCTCAGTTACTTCCTAAGCCATGTCCAAAAGACCCAAAGACAACAGTGTGAACTGAGGAGGAACATCCCTTCCAACCAGGTGAGAGAGAGAGAAAAAGAAAGAAAGACAGAAAGAAAGAAAGAAAGAAAGAAAGAAAGAGGCTACAATCCCTCCCTCCCCAAATCAAAGCCGGGTAATTAATATGTATCCAGTGCGTGGAGTCAAACAGAATAATGTCTATAGTTCCACAGAGAGGAGGCGAACATCATGTGTAGTCCCTTCAGCATGACGAACTGAACACACAGTGTCAAGAAGATCCGCCTCCAGGAGTTACACTGTCACATCCCGTCCTCGGAGTCCATGCAAATCCAAACCGAACAGATCCGAATAATAATCACGGGCTCCTAGGACACATCTTGCACGGATCAGCAAGCTTGCGTGTCAGCTCGTGTGGCATCGTGTCACCTCCTCCAGCCAGTCGATGCAGAAGTGAAAGGCAGGGGCGGAAGTCCTTATGCAAATCGCTTCACAGGTTTTTTCCGAGGCGCTGCGAAGCTGGAGCTGTGACGCCGAGATCAACACGAGACAGTGTGCCCTTTTACCGAGCGCACATTTAAAGCGTGGAAAGACTTCTTCTCTAACTCATCCCCGCCAGAATGACCGCGTGGCGCGGCGTGTAGATCTTTAAACTGATGTCTGGATGCGGTGAAGCATGACAGTGTCGGAATGGGAAAGAGAGGACGCGTCAGAAGTTGTGTGTTGCGGGAATCCTCCTCCTGGAACCCTGACACGGAAACACACCTCGCTGCGCTATTGTCCAACACTTCCCCTCCTTTATCGCTCTCGGAGGCAAACGTGCTGCATGTTACATGCTTGAAGAACCAGCATGTTCGTTTCAGTCATGTTAGGATCAAATGCGACGCTTTTCGCTCCAATAAAACGGTCAGAACTTCGCCCCAGCATCTACACAATGCCGCTTGGCAAACCAGACAAGTTTTCCTCCATGAGGTGAGCTATGATTGGTCAAACTGTCCCAACATGGCAGGATCTGATTGGCTGCTGCTCGGAGACACATGAGCGCGTTCCAAATGCAGAACGCGGGAATGTTAACGTCCGTTTTCATTGCAGTCCAGGTTTCATTTTGTCTTATTTTGTTTATTTACTTTTTTGTTTTTGTTTTTTTTTTTTTTTTTTTTTTTACTGTTGAGCTATTCTTAAATAGGGTAAAGTGCACCTATTATGGTTTATCAGATATTACCTTTCATGTAGTGTGTTTATAGAGCTGTTTGTGAATGTAAAAACGTCTGCAAAGTTTCAAAAATCAAAGTGCACGACCAATGGAGTTACAGTTATTGACTCCCAAAAGAAGGAGCCGATTCTGAACAGCTGGAACGAGTAGTTAGTAATTCCAGACTTACTTCCTGTGCTAACCTATGTAGGTTTGTAACAAAAAACCCACCTATAGTTTTCATCTGAAACTCGTTATAATAGTGGGCGTTTCCTTTTAGACACAGGCCGATCACAACAGACTTTTAAAACAAAACTAGGCATGTTTCAAAACCATCATAGGTGCGCTTTAATGTTGAATTGTTATTTTAAAGTAGCATTTAGATATTTTTTCTTTTAAAATCTCACACATGATGTATTGAGGTGTGTATATATATTAAACACAGCGTTGTACCTTGTTTTAGATCTACTGAGATATATCCGGCTTCAACACTGTAACTGCTTAATGAAAAACAAAAATGTCCAGACAAGGGCCTGGTCTCCACTTTTCAGGGGAAACTATAGCTAATCTACACTCAAACAGTTACTAGAAATGGCCAGATGATGCCATTGACTAATTGCATATTGACTGAATCATCATGATTGTTTGCATATTTGAAAGATTTTCTTAGTGGTTAGCATGTTTGTCTCACAACTCCAGGGCTGAGGGTTCGATTACCGCTGCTGTGTGTACGGAGTTTGCATGTTCTCCCCGTGCTGCGGGGTTTTCCACCGGGTAGTCCGGTTTCCTCCCCAATCCAAACACATGCATGGTCGTGTTGCACACATTAAAACAAGTAATGCATGTTTGGGGTAATGTAGCTTCTTTATTTGCTCACCATTGTCATTATGTTCTGTAATTAATTACAAGACATATTAATCGTTAGAGACCATAACACGCTGCGCCAGTAGCGCGTCAACACCCCGAGCAGTGATGTTCTAGCTCTGTGCGTTCGCGGGTGTTTTTCCCCTATCACTGGTCATCAGCTCCCTCTAATGGTATGAGTACCAAGTTCTTTCTGTCTCTCATCGCGACTAATATTTAAACGGTAATTGTTCAATAATTATAACAACAAAAATTACAGGCCTCCAGTCTTACTGATCACTGCCAATACCAACAGCCAAAATAATAGGGGGGGTGTCTTTTATTAACAGTTTCTGGGAGATGTCTTCTTATTAACAGTTTCCTCACACCCTCCCCTCCACAATGTAATGGCAACCCGACATTCGGCACTTTCTGGACCACAATAGAAATCTTGCAGTAGTACACCACAGAGGTATATACATAGACTATAACCAAGTAGGAGTCAGACCAACAATACTGTACTGTAACCAGTAACCCATATAGCATTTATCTCCTGTTCATGTCATAGGTACGTAGTAGCTGTAGTTGTGCATGATGACAATCCACCGCCTCCGCCTTTAGTCCGGATATCTGTATCGTTACTGAGTAAGTTACTTTAACGACAGGATAGTCTACAATCTTCCTATTTATACTGCGAAGTAAACCCTGCTGATGTAAGCAAGTGTCAGGTGCCTACCGCTAAAAAAAATATTAATTATAACTTCTTCCCTTTACAGATAATAAACCCATTACGAACCCAACTTATTTATACAACATAAAGAACAAATACATATTTCCTATCGATCAGCCATCGTAGGCTGTCCCAATCTATGGTAAGTAAACAACTTCTTTTGTTTTCTTATTCTCAAAGGAATTTCAGAGAAATGTTTTTTTCTTGGACAGGTGAATGGTCAGCCTCCTCTTGGTCACTGTCCCCAGACGGCTCATCTTCCGATTGAGGACCTAGTATTTCACTGTGCTGCTCCTGCCCACTCTCCTTTCCATCTGGTAGTACTACTTGTTCTGTATACTTCTCCCCAATCAGATGCCCATCTCTAGCCACTCCATTGTCTGTATCCAACCGGGATGCTTCTGCACTCAAATGAACCCCGACCTCTTTGCTTAGCGTATGTCTGATGATACATCTCCAGTCGTCCTCATCTTCTGAGTTCTCTTCTTGTTCCTTGTCTTTTTGTTTTTGATGATTTGTCTTCCCTTTAACCTTTCTAGGTACAGTAGGTACCTTTTCCTTTTCTAAAGGTAGGAAGTCACATGGCAACAGCAAGTTCCAGTAGATTATTCTAATTCGTCCTTGGCCATTCTCAGGCTTCAGTTCATACAACAGACTGTCAGGGTGTTTCCTCTTTGTTATATATACTTGTTATGTATACACACACACATATACTTGTTCTTCCCAGAATGATCTCAGCTTCCCTGGCCCTCCTTTCTCATTCACATTGCAAATTAACACTCTGCCTCCAGGTTCTAGGTCAACACCGTAGGCCTTCCTGTCGTAGAGTGTTTTCCCTCGCACCCCTTCCTTGCAGGCAGATTCTGAGGCTAATCTGTATGCCTCCTCCATTCGGACTGTCCATTTCTCGGCATACTTTTGGTGGGAGGAGCTTTGATTTTTAGCTGTTAAACCAAACATAAGGTCAATCGGGAGTCTTGGGTTTCGACCAAACAATAGGAAGTAGGGAGCATAACCAGTAGCCTCACTGCATGTACAGTTAAAAGCATGAACCTCCTTATTCAGGGAAGTCTTCCAGTCTGCTTTCGCTGAGTCCGTTAGGTTTCTGAGCATAGCCAGTAGCATCCTGTTGAAGCGCTCTACCTGCGCATTCCCCTGTGGGTGGTAGGGTGTAGTGCGGGACCCTGTGATCCACTATATTCTTCCAGCTTGGCGAACAGTTTGTTCTCAAACTCTCTCCCCTGGTCGTGATGGATTCTTGTGGGAAATCCAAATCTCAGAACAAAGTCTCCATATATCTTTTCAGCAGCCATTTTTGTAGCCTTGTTCCTGCAGGGGTAGGCCAGGGCGAACCGTGTGAAATGGTTCATAATGACCAGAATATATTCATATCATCCCTTACACTTCTCCAAGTGCAAGAAGTCAATGGATACCAGTTCAAATGGGTATGTGGTCAGAATATTAGTGAGAGGAACTCTTGTTGGTTTATTTGGTCGATTATTTTTCAAACAGCTGCATACCTGGGTGATATAATGTTCCATGTCCCTTTGCATGTGAGGCCAGTAAAAGCAGTCCCTCATAAGATGCAATGCCCTCTCAACCCCCAGATGCCCCATATCCTGATGTAGTTCCTTGTAAACCAGCTCATGGAACTTTGTTGGTAAGACCAGTTGAGATCTGTTTGCTGTTTTCCGATACAACAGTCCCTCCTCATCAACATGTAGTGTTTGCCTCTTTCTTATCAGTGCAGCTACCTCGTTGTTGCAAACTTGTTCTCCTCTTTTGGGCCACTGTTTTTTGGTCATGTATTGCAGGACTTTATTGATCACTGGATCCTCTCTCTGGCTCTTCACGAATTCATGTTTGGGTATTCTGCTATGGCTGGTTGCCACTCACTGTCGGTCAGTTTAGTCATCAGGGTGGATATGTTCACTGGACACAGCCATGGTTAACTTCCCTTCAATTGAACAGCCACAGCTTGAGTCACATTGTTCATGACCTCACGTTGCAACCCTTCTGAGTAGGTCTGCATGTATATCTCCATATCTATGGGCATGCGTGAAAGGCCATCTGTGTCGCCATTAACTTTACCAGGGCGATACTTGATTTTTAATTGGAAGTCAGATAGTTCGGCCATCCATCTATGTGTAGTTGCATTGAATTTGGCTGTGGTGAGCACATAAGGGTTGTTGTCGGTGTAGACAGTGAACGGTGGTGAATAATAAAGATAATCTCTCACATCTTCCTCACTTCATTGCGACGAACTCCAGCTTTCCTGAATGGAGGTGGTAATTCTTCTCAGGTGCTGTCAGAGTTCTCGATCCATATGCAATCACCACTAACTTGTTGTTTTGCTTCTGATAGAGCACTGCACCAAGCCCTTCCTGTGAGGCATCACAGTGAAGGACAAATGGTTGTTCAAAGTCAGGATATACCAACACTGGTGGCTGAGAGAGACGGTCTATCAACTGACAGAGTACCTGATGCTGTTTTGTTGACCATGTGACTGGGTGTGATGATGGCAGTTGGTCTCTGCTTTTCTCTTTTCTTCTCTCAGTCCTTGGTCTTGGATCTCCTTTCACCGACTTATCCATGGTAAGTACGACATAAAGAGGCTTTGCTATTTTAGAAAAGTTAGGGATGTAGGGCCGGTAATATGACAGGAATCCCAGGACTTTCCTCAGCCCTCCAATGGTTGCAGGTTTCCTTTCTTTCAATACCTGGACCAGAGCGATGTCAGCCGGGTCCAGTGTATGTCCGTCCTTGGTTACAAACCTCCCTAGAAATCTCACCTCATTCTTAAAGATCTCACATTTCCTTGGCATCAGTTTAACACCATACCTCTGATAACGACACAGTATAGCCTTTAAGTCCTTGAGATGGTTTCCGAACGTCTGGGAGTGTACCAGGTTGTCATCCAAGTAAGGCTGGCATACTTCGTCAAGGAGGCCAGCTAGACACTCTTCCATTGATCATTGAAACTCTGCAGGAGCAGATGATAATCCAAAGGGAATGCTTACCCACTCATATAATCCCCATGGCGTGACGAAGGCAGTGAGCGGGTGGCTTGACTCTTCCAGGAAGCCTTGGTGATATGCCTTTCCCTGATCTACGACAGAAAACCAGTCACTTCCTTTCAGGCTGTCCAGCATATCCTGTATGCGTGGAATCGGGTGGCGGTCGGGGATGGACTTCCTGTTTAGGTCCCGATAATCACAGCACAGGTGGAGACTGCCATCCTTTTTCCGCATGCAAAAGATGGGACTGGAGTAGGGAGATTTTGATTTTTGAATCCAGCCCCTGTTCAGTAGGTCTTCAAGGTATTCTTTTACCTCTTTATGTAGCGGCTTTGGTACTGAGATATATGTTTGCCGGACAGGCGTGGAGTCATTGAGGCAAATCTTGAGCTGGAGCGATGGAATGCTCCCAACATCATTCCCATCCCTTGCAAAAGCACTACTCTCTGCTCTCATCAGCTGTTTTACTTGCTGTAGTTGCACTGATGGGAGGTGATCGAGGTTAACTGGGGGTCCCACAGGTCTTCCCTCCTTTTTTCTGGACTTGGAGTCGATATCTCTGCATGTTGTGCTCCCATTGGTTTAACAGCTGCAGGATATATGGCTTTGGCCCTCTGTGTTCTTCCCAAGACGGTTCGTGGAGGCAGTATGATATCATGAGCGGTGTTTGTGACTGGGATGGCCAGGTGTGGCCAGGTTAATGGGGATATAGTTATCAGTGATTGGATGTTGGGAACAATGATGATAGGTGATTGGTCATTTTGAACAGTAGTAATCAGTGATTGGTCTTTGGGAACCATGGTGATCAGTGATTGGTTGGAGTAATGGTTATCAGTGATTGGTCTTTGGGAAAAATAGAGGTCATTGGGGAAAATGGTGATACGTGCTCGGTCACTAGGAATATAGGCTTGTGCAAGTGCAACTAGTGGTGAGTCAAATAAACCTGCAGTTTAGTCTCAACTCACAGAACCAGCAGCTGTGATGTGAGCTAGGAAGCTATATTGAGTGCAGGACAGACACCAACATCTGCTCAAAAAGTCACAAGATTTGTCACTTCGCTTTTTTCTTAAGGCACTACAGATGGGAACACTGAACATGGTAGCACAGGATGGCTTGCAACTCTTGCAAGCATTTCCACGTTAATTGTTACCCAAAGTCTGACCTCAAATCACATCTCTGAGAGGTTTGTCTCACCATTTGCAAATCATATACACAGTATATTTAGCTGGTGTTGATGTAATTCTGGTGTAATGCTGGATTATGGGGTGGATAATGTTGCCAGATTGGATGGTTTCCCCCAATCTTTCTGCACTTAATTTATGCTGGAAAACAAGGCGCATGGGTGACCAATGATTGTATATAAGCATGGACATTGTAACAGGGGTTTAAGAATTAAGCCAAAATGTCTCTGAGGCACTCTAGTACAATTTCTAACCTCGTCCATTGCCATGTTAGTGAATGGAAGAGAAGAATAATTTACATTTTAAGTATTTAGGTTAAGTGTAAAAGTTGACTGCTGTTTGCCAGTATAGTTCAGCTGGTACATTAGTTACTTGTACTTACATTACTTTGATTAACATGAAGATTTAGTGAGTGTCACTTAGCTAGCAAATGGTAGCTTTAAAATCTTTTTCTGACAATTGTAAAATCAATATACAACCTACAGTTTAGCATTTTACATATTAATGAATAATGCTGTACTTACCGCATTCGATGCGCCATCTTACGTTGCATTTCAGGTAATAGCTCTCAAAGTGCGCACTGCCGGCATTAAGCAGGGGCGTGTCCAAGACTAATATGGGGGGCGAGAAATAGACGCATTGTCCATCCAGCCAAGATGGACTCGGACAACATGGCAACATTCAATTTGACCAAAAAAAGGCTTTAAAACTGCACAGTGGGATTTAGTGGCTACAGAGTAAATCACCAAATTGTAAACTATTATATAGAGTCATTGGAATGTACTCAATTTAATTTGGTTTACCCACAATCCAGTACATTTAAAAATAACACTGTATTGCTATGTAGAATTTAACAATTAAATATGTAAAATTAACAGAGCCCAGCTGATGTCTTTCTGCACCTAATAGGCCTATTAGATTAAACCTTTGTCATTTTATTCACTTCTGGTGAGAGAGCGTATCACACCCACTAGAACTGTTTTTCAACATCCACATCCGGGTTTAGTTTTAGTGACAGTGTTATTTGTAACCTTTAACAGTATAAAAAGCTTAATTTATGGTTCTTAATTATGAAACTAAAATGAAAAACACAAGAAACACAGAAAAAATGTAAATGACTCTGATCTCATTTTGGACTCAAATTTTTTGTTGTTGTCTTTTAGAACAATTTTGAATGGCGGGCTGAAAACTACCAAACCCTCTAGGCAACGCTAAGTGAAGTTCAATACAAGAATTACAGAGTTTTAAAAACTAGCAGGGATTCATAAGTGATAAGCAGGTCATGGCATGGGAAGCTGCACAAACAGGTGGCAGATGGGCCCAGAAACGCCACCTTGCAGAGCTTATGTGTGTGTGTGTGTGTGTGTGTGTGTGTGAGGCACAGGGAGAGAGAAGCAGCTCAGAAAAATTGAAGACAGGCATAATTTGATATGAGCACACAGGCAGGAGCGAAGGAGGCAGACAGCCAAGCAGCTAGCAGGGGGATATAGACAGGCTAAGCACATGGCAAAGAAGTTAAGAGAGTGCTTTACTATAAGCCAGGGTGCCTTTCTACTAAGTTAATGATGCTAACATTAACTAGGTCTAAACCTACAAATGAACTAATTAAATATTTTGTCAAAAAGGTCAACATAGGTATGTAAGCAATGGCTGATGTATTATTATTCATAGCATGCATAGTAATGTTTTCGGTCATAGCCAGTGTTAGCCAATGGGTGCATATTATTTTTTTCTATGAATTAGTATAGTATGAATGATTTTGGGCAGTCAGAGGCGGTTAAATAGGCTAATTATTTTTGAAATCCTAATTAGCATGAACATTGATAAATATATGGTATGATAAATGCTAATGACAAATATAAGCAAATGTGCCATACAGAATTCTCGATTCTGACTGGTCAGAGGATGTTGATTCATTTTCTGTGACTCTGACAATAGTCCTGGCTCCAAGGTAAATTACAGGTTTATATTAATGTGATGATTTTAATACGTTAACATTTCGATAGTAACAGGTAATTCATAAGGATTTGTTTGGTGGCCACACAAACAAGTAAAATTTAAAAACCCGTAACTGTTGATAGTGTAAAGTTTTCTGTGAGCAGACATTTATTTAGCATTTTTGGAACAAGAATCCAGTGTCAGCATTTTTAAGCATTTTTTACGAGACAGATCTTTGTGTTTTTTTCTTTTATTTCATTTTATTAAAGCCTTGTTAACTTGTTAAAAAAAAGGAACAGCTGTTTATCGCTGCTATAATGAACTGAAAACAGGAACTAACTTGTTCAGCAGATATTCCACAACATTAAACGTAACCATAAACAGATACATATGTACAATGTGTCATTCCTAAACAGATTTTTAAAAAATAATAATAATTTTGGCAAATTGCTGTGGTATAAGAGGAATAGAGCACTTTCAGATGTGCTTTTATCTGACAATAATAAACTATGGGGTGGTAACAGTAATGCTGCATCACGCCACCTCAATGTTGATTATTTTCCTATAACAGCATAATGTTTTATTCCGTACATATAATTTAAGCTTCTACAAGATAACAACAATTAAAAAAGACACCAAACTGTCTAAATTACATTGTAATTGTAAATTAATAAACGTGTATGGATCTTTATAACAGCTTTCAAACGTGTCATTCTGCAATAGTCATTCTACAAACCTAAACCTAAAAGTCTGTTTAAAAATCATATAAAGAATAAAAAGGCATTCTTCATTTGTTGAAGCTTGGAAAGCAAATACTGAAGAATAATCAAAGTAGTAGTGCAGTTTCAATAAAACTTCAGAAATGTAATTATTGACATGTTGAACATACTGACATTGTGCAGCAATACAACATACAGTAGTAGGATCATTCCTGTTCTGAGAATATATGATGGGGGTTTTATGTAATGACCCAGTACAAGCCAAATCTGCATCATAGGCTTCAGGCAGATTTACATGTCACATAATAACATGCTTGTTTTTCATAACTCATATAATAATGTGACTTTTTCAAGCACATGCATATGGCCCTTTGCTTACATAATGTGCATCACAAATAATAAAAAAAGGCCTAGATATGTAATAAAGAAGCTGTGAACACAATAAAAACAAAATGTTTGCACTTAAAACTACAACGATGTACATACTGGCATTTAATAGAAATCTTGTTTCGTCTTAGGCACACGTCTAATCAGTGTATACCTTTAAAATGTCTGGCACTATATACCACAAGTGAGTTTATGGCGCTAATGAATTATCAGTGACATTATTTCCTAGTCTTCTGTATTACTGCATGGATTTTCTTCTTCCACTTCTGGAAACAGATTATAGCATACTTCATAAATGTTTGTAATACATTATTTAAGCCTATTATTATAAGCATATTGTTATTTATAGTGCACCCTTCATAGAAATGAGGAAAATGAACAATATAAAATAAAGACAACACACAAAGATCCCACGCAAACGACTGATCTGATGAAAAACATTCCCATAGGAACTACTTTTTAAATGATAGTATTTCCTCTCATAAACGTGTGAAGGGGGGGAACGGTGGCTTAGTGGTTAATATGCTTGCCTCGCACCTCTGGGGTTGGGGGTTCAAATCCCACCACCACCCGATGTGCATGGAGTTTGCATGTTCTCCCTGTACTGTAGGTACTCCAGTTTCCTCCCCCAGTACAAACACATGGTGGTTTGTGTGAATGTGTATGCGATTGTGCCCTGCGATGGGTTGGCACCCCCATCCAGGGTGTCCCCCGCCTTATGCCCTGGGTTTCCTGGGATAGGCTCCAGGCTACCCTGTGACCCTGTGTAGGATAAGCGGTACAGATAATGGATGGCTGGTAATAAGCTTTTTATTCTTGAAAAAAAAAAATCATTCCTTGCTTCATATGCAGTAACCGCTTTATCCTTAAAATTGTCGTGCTGGACCCTGACTGAGCATGAGGTAGAGATACACCCTGGGTAGGAGGACATAAAGGAGGTCTGTTTACCTCGAACATAAAATATAAAAACATTCTGACATCCGTCAACAGGGATTACAGTCAGTGCT
Source organism: Ictalurus punctatus (assembly GCF_001660625.3). Classification (NCBI taxonomy): domain Eukaryota; kingdom Metazoa; phylum Chordata; class Actinopteri; order Siluriformes; family Ictaluridae; genus Ictalurus; species Ictalurus punctatus. The sequence continues at coordinate 18,839,527 of NC_030422.2, read as the reverse complement.
GTAATCAGTCTGTACAGGATTCAGCAGAGTTTTTTGTGATTGTTGTGGCCAAAAATTCTTGATTTTGCTGTGACTTATTTTTTTCAAAATTTGTGATACAACTTGCAGAGTTTTTTGTGCTTTATTTCAATTTTTTGCGGAAAACTACTTGAATTGGCAAAATAGTTTTTTGCAGTGATGTTTGTTGGCAAACGAGACCTTTTAGCTGTACTCATGTTCAACGCACATGAATCGAAGAGGGCTTTGGCTGTACGTGTGTCGTGATGACATCACATGACCTGTCTTGGCCCAAATCTGAGGAAAATTTGCGAGCTCCTCCGAATATCCTCTGAAGATCGCAAAATCCTGGAGGGACTGTGTAATAATTAAACCGCAAGTGTGCCACAATTTTGAAACAGTGTTTTGTTTTACTGAAAAAAAAAAGAAAAAAAAATGCACTACTCATGAAAACTATATAGTATCCTCATATCACTTACTACATATATTAATTAAGCTCATTTTCCAGAAATAATTCTGAAGGGCACTGTAGATCAGTAATACATCTGTCACTGGTGAAAGCAGCTGTTATTCCCATACTTGTTACAAATATTATTAGGATGTAATATGACACAATCCATCATGAAGGTATGTCAGTGTTAAATCCTTTAAAGCAGTATATTCACTATAGACCTGCTGGAACATGCAGACTGATTAAAAGCCAACCTTATTGATTTCATGGCACGGAGAATTCATACACTGCCACTTCTACATCAACAGTCTTGTCACTTAACTTAGTTGTCATGGACACAGCTTATCCCTTCGAGATGACATGCATCCACACAACATGGTCCTCAGATGCCTGTAGCAAAGAGGAATATCTGCAGGAGGGGCAGGACCTTAAGGGTAGAAAGGTCAGCAAGTACAGCCTGTGACAAAAAAGGACACGATAAATAACTAAAGGAGACGTTAAACCGCCATTTCAATGCAACATTTATGAACAAAACATTGATGTACAGTATGCCACAATGGGGTCAGGGCACACAGGGAAAGCCACTTTACACAAAAGCCATTTTAGTCTTTATAATGAGGATCTTCAAAGCACATCACAACAGGATGTGTTAGGAATTGAACTGAGCCATGTTCAATTCAGCGTATGAGTTTAAGCTGTTTGCGTTTACTCAATTCTAATGCTATGGGTGTGACACAAACCCCCTTAAAAAAACTTCACGTCTATGAAATACTGTTATACCACCCTGCTGTTGAATTCCCAAATCAGAAGACAGTGATTCATTCTATATAAAAGAACGGCACTGACTACAGTTCTGGTGGTAACAAAAATGGCAGGTTTATATTAATGCGCCGTTATCGTTTCTACATTAACAGCTCATGCGCAGGGACTTGTATAGTGGACACTCCACGTAAACTAAGACTGATAACGTGTTTAAGAAAAATCTCGTTGCGTTACAAAGAAAAGTGCGTAACTGTTGATATGGACAATTTCCATTAGGAGACATTTCTGTAACATTTATGGAAGAAGTCTTCAGTGTCAGTGCTTTGTAACAATCTGTAAGTTTCCAAACACGGGGGAGGACAGAGTATCTTACTGTTCATTATGAATAAAACTATTCCTCTGTGGTGTAAGACACATTGGTACATGTGTCATTGGAAAATAATCCATTTTCAGAGGGTAGGGATGGGCGATATAGACTTAAAATTATATCACGATATTTCATGGCAGATTTTGCAGTAACAAATATGAAGAAAGTAACATTCAACACTATTTTTTTGGCCACAAGTCACATGAGTATACAGTGGTCTGTGTTTTTGCTTGTAGGTGGTGGAACAAATTTGATGCGTTTCCACCCTTTGTTCATAGAGGTTTTTGACGCACTTTACAAATCACAGACGTTTGATTCACATCTGAACTTCTGTATCCGAACCACTTCCATATTACAGAGGAAACTCCTTTTGGGGGGATTAAGTCTTCTTCCTCGGGTAGGGTTGGAACCTCGTCTTCCGCCATGCCCGTTCTCGTTCTATATGTGAAATTCCCACGTTGCGGCGTGTAAACACGTCATCAAATATATTCATAGAATTTATCGCAAGATGACAAATTCTTATCATGGGGAGGAACTGTACCAATATATCATGGAGGATACGACACGGCCCAGCCCTACCAGGGGGTAACAGTGTTACACCACCCCATCCTTGATTGTTTTCCTCAAACAGCACACCTGCTCATGTTTTACCCAAAATAATAAATGTTTTAATTAATTTATAATAAAGCTTTTACTTAATCACCTCAAAACCATGCCATTCTGTTTCTGCTTCAGAAAACGGTGTCCAGAGATGCCACCCTAAGAGGGCATAGATGAGTAGGCACTGCAGGTTCTGCAGACTCTGATGCTGAACAATGGAGGAAGGTGTGGATGTGCAATCAATTCATCTACTTGCCATAAAGGCTAAAAGGCCAGAGCTTGAGAATGGGTTATGCATTCTACATTAGCATTCTCAAGCTCTGGCCTTTTAGGCATGGTGGCAAGTAAATTTAGAGGCTCCTATCATGTTTGCAGGCTTCTACAGTTTCAGACCCCAGGCCCTAGGTGCTAAAAATATTGTATATTATGATATGTTCTTCAGCAGGGCCAGGTGCTATGTGAGCAGGCAGATAGCGCGCAGCAGCATCTTCCCTTCTTCGCCTCAAGGCCGTGCGTCAGTGTGTTACGGCCCGTGGGCCACCGCCAGCGGCTCAGATGAAATTTTACTACAGCTGTCAATCCAACTGTCGCCTGAGACAGCAACAAATGATGCTGCTCTTAAAATGCTAGCTATTCATGTGACAGTTCACTATGTTAAAGTGTTACTAATTAAAAATATTGTAGGAATCTTTTTCGAGTCAATGGGAAAACACTATCCATACACACATGTGCATTCTACATTAGCAGCAAACTAAACATAATCCATATAAGCCTCGGAAATAACATGTTACAGAAGCTTACTCTCTATAGAAAAACACACAAAACTGCTTTTTTGCAAGCAGTAATGCATTTGGATCTAGACATTTGGGGCCAGGAGGGAGGCTGGTCTGAATTTAAAAACGTCCAGGCCAGCGATTCTAAGACGTGCCTTAGGGAGACTGGGTTACTGATGCTGGCTGCAAGTCAACACGCTATTTCAGTACCTTTCGCCTTCTCTCATGCACACACGCTCACCTCCGCTGAGGCCAGTGATGTCACCTCCATCAGATTTTCAGCCCGGAACATGAAGACGGCAGCCGCCAGAACTAGAAAGGAAATGAGAAGGACAGCCAATCAAATGTTAGTGTACAAATGATAGGCTTCGTTTCTGTACCATTTATAAAAGGACAGCACCTTGAAATTCAGGTTTAAAAAAAACAAAAAAAAGGAAAAACTGAAAGCTATACAAGAAAAACATTATGAATATATTTATTTATTTATTCAGAGTCTGTCAAGAAAAAAGTGTTAAAAGTGATCCGTATACAAGTTTAAGCAAATAGTTTCTGACTGTAAGTCGAAGGATTGACCCACCTGCTACTAACTCTAAGGACTCGTAGCCAAGGATACGGTCCCATAGCAACAAGAGTTGGTCAGTGGATAGATAGCCAGAGAAAGCCCGAACCATCCACTTAAAGGCGATACGCAATCTGAGGGGGAAAACTTAATTTATCACCAGTATGAAAGCTTAGATATTTTTTCAAAATGTCACATTTTCAAAGCTCTAATCCCAAGTGGCTTGATGGTAAAAGTGTTCACCCTATTGTCCAAAGATTGTGAGTTCTTCATGTGTGTCCCATGTTAGTGCCTAGGTCTGGAAATGCTGTGCGATAGATTATTAAATAAATAAATAAATAAATAAATAAAATAAATAAATTACATAAATTAAATAAATTGCTGGTGGGACAAACACTAGAAGTAAACGGTAAAAATGCCCAAAATGTAATTTAAGAATTTCTGATATGTTTTTTTTTTTTTTTTATGAGGCGGAAAGACTTGTATGTGTATGTCATAAACACTAGATGGTGCCATTTGAATAGTGAATCCAAGAAGATGGTCTTTTGCTTCTGGGACTGATTGTATCTGACTAGCCAGAGTATGATGAAATATTAAAGCAATCTTGCAGGTCATGTAATAATAAACATAAACATATAAACATCAGACAGTAGTATTACTCACAAAAGGTTTCTACTAATGGTCTCTAATGCAAATGTAAATCTAAATTGACTATCAATACACTGACCCAGTATTACAGAAGAGAAAAGAAGAAGCCTTTATTTGTCACATATACATTCCAGCACAGTGAAATTCTGTGTTTCGCATATCCCAGCTTGTTCGGAAGTTGGGGTCAGAGCGCAGGGTCAGCTATGATACAGCACCCCTGGAGCAGAGAGGGTTAAGGGCCTTGCTCAAGAGCCCAACAGTGGCAGCTTGGGGTGCTGGGGCTTGATCCCCTGACCTTCTGTTCAGTAACCCAGAACCTTAACCACTGCATAATATATTCAATGACCCACAAAATACTATACAACAAATAAGGGGGATATACTGTGCTTCAGACTTACGGTTGGGCCCCGATCTCTTGTAAATGATAGAAGAGCTGCGGGAGATGGGTTTGGAGTAACCTCTCAAACTGCAGACAAAGAGAAACTATACCCTGTGCAACACACACACACACACAAACAAACATTTACAGACCTTGAAAAACACACCTACCAGCCACATAATGAGACATTCTGTAACATGTGCTTACTGAGGGGGAGGAGGATATGGAGTGCAGTCTGAAGAAGTAGCGCACATACATCTCTCTGAATACGCTGTACAGCTTAGACGGCTCGTTGTACAAGAAACACAGGGGAGCCACTGCATGACACACACACACACACACACACAGAATATACTCAATGGTCAATTTAATAACACCTAACACCTGTAATCTCTGCTCATTCATGCAATCAGCCAATCAACCAATCATGTGGCAACAGGGCAGTGAATTAAATCATGCAGATAAAAGAGCTTCAGTTCACATAAAAAAACAAAATGGGGAGAAAATGGGATCTCAGTGACTTTGACCATTACACGATTGTTGGTACAACAGGATTTTTGGAGTATTTCAAAAAATCTCCTGGAATTTCCATTCACAACAGTCTCTAGAGATTCAACAACAAGAAGTGATCAGCAGTTCTGTGGCAGGAAACGCTTTGCTGATGAAAGATCAGAGAAGAATAGCCAGACAGGTTTGAGCTTATAGAACGGCTACGGAAACTCAAATAACCACTCTGTACAACCATGGTGAGCATAAAAGCAGCTCAGAACACACAGCGTGTCCAACATTGAGGAGGAAGAGCTACAACATCGGATTCCATATCTGTCAGCCAAGAACAGGAATCTAAACGTACAGTTGGCACAGCATGACCGAAATTGGACAGTTGATGGTTGGGGGAAAAAAACATCACCTGTTTTCTGGACTTTATCCAATCTTCAACTGTCCAGTTTCAGTGAGCACATGATTCCCTGATTGCATAATTGCACAAATGAGCAGTGTAGCCAGGGACACAGGTTTAATGCACAGAATGAAATGTCTTCAAACTCACCATACATTGAGAAGCCATGGAATGGGATAACACCTAAAAGAAAACAGTTGAGAGAGTTGTCGCTGTTGAATAGCTGCTGCACTGTAGTTAAAGCGGCACTGAGTAGGATTATGTATTATGGCTATGAGAGAAACCCATTACGGGTGAAACAGATATTTAAAGCAGGGAATAGATAACTTGAAAAGTACCATTCGGAGGATACACCACAGCAAACTCCTCTGCACCAGTCTTGCCTGAAGGAAACATTTTGTTTTATTGATTAGGAGGATAACTGATACAAAAACAAAAGACACACAACACAAAGTACAGCACAGTGCTGGTGAATTCTCAATTCTGATTGGTCCGAAGGTGGTGCTGATTAAATTTCTATTACAGCTTGACTCAGACACTTAGTGCTGGCTGCAAATCACAGGATCTTATTAATGCGCTAATTTCAATACATTATCGTTTGTATAGTGACAGCTAATTTCTCAGGAACTAGTATGCTGGATTATCTACATAATTTCCAACATGACAAGCTGCATATTTATGTCTTGTTAATTTCAAGCCAAAGTGAGGAGCTTCCATAATGTAGCTTCTATAATGTAAGTGATAACAGGACGTTTCTTGTTTTTTTTAACTACTAAGTTAAAAAAAAAAAAAAAATGACATTCATCCATTCTCTGTACTGCCTATCCCTGGGCACAAGGCGGGGGACATCCTGGACAGGGTGTCAATCCGTCGCAGGGCACAATCACACACACTCACACACTTCTGACAATTTCTAGATGCCGATCAGCCTACAACACATGTCTTTGGACTGGGGAAGGAAACTGCAGTACCTGGAGGAAACCCCTGCACACAGGGTAGAGGCAGGACTCGAACCCCTAACCTGGAGATGCGAGACAAGTGTGCTAACCTCTAAGCCACAGTACTGGTGAAATGCATGACTTGTTAAAAATAGTAACTGTTGACGACCTGCTGTGGTATAAGAGGAGTAAAACACACCGAGATGTGCTGTTATAGTAAAAATAATAATCAAATAATAATAACGTTGGCATGGTAACACTAACTCAATGTCGCATTGCACCACATCACAGCACCCAGTCGTGGATCGTTTTCCCATACTATAATAGTATGCTCAGTTATGTTTTATTCCTTAATTAACACATTCTTTGTTGTAATACACTAACACAATAATCTAACATAATAATGTAACTAGGTAACTCACTGTGTTACTCTAATACAGGCAACGCACAACACCACACACTAATGCACTCTCTAATGCACATTCAAACACACACACTCAAATTGAGAGACATGCACTTATGAGGACATTACCCTGGATGTAGGATTTGGGAGGAGTGGCACTATTGTAGCTAAAATGCTCCAGAACTGCATTGTCTCGAGAAAAACAAAGGAGAACCTGTTAAAGAACACACAAATTGTCATGAATTACTATCATTATGGGTACATTTTGTCCTCACAAACTGCATACATACATACACACACACACACACACACACACACACACACACACACACACACACACACACAGACAGCCAAGTCTCCTGGCTACTGAATTCTATTTTGAATGATTTCTTTTACATCTATGGCAAATTGCTCAGGTGCAATTTGAAGAGCGGTGTACTTAAGATCACATGCACAGCCTCCAGTAGCAGATGTCATTCATCATTTCCCAAGATCTCTAATAATAGGAACAAAAGGAACAGAATTTTTTTTTTTCCCAGGTGGTGCATTGCCGGTCATTTCAGTGCTTTTACTAATCAAATGCTTTAAGCACAGAAAGCCTATTGAAAAAGTTTGTAAATAAATAAATAAATTATTTTGTACATGCATTAAAGTGAAACACGTGTGCAACTCAACTGTTGAAATACTGGCTGTAAACAGCATTGCTATTACACAACATATCAAAAGACAACATGATTTTATCTACTCGGAAACTTCGTACAAAAACCAATATTTATGCTCAGCCTGCTGCTGTTAATCATTTCACGCCTGTGGCCTGGGATGGATCTGCGCTTGCGGCATTTCTCTATTTCTGTTCAGTGTTAAAGTTTCACTACACATTAGTACTTTTAAGTACCAGATTGATCTTTTGAGTTGGTTCTGCCATCAGCGCTGACAGAATTAATTACATACAGCTGAATTTGGGTCAGATATATTTAAGCCACCAAAAAAAAAAAAAAAAAAATCGAGTTTAACTATAAGTGAAACAATCCATGAAAATCCTAATGTCTGAGTCTTTATCTGTGACTGAATACATTTTAGGCTCATCCACTTTTTGGCACTGCGCAGGCCAGCATGTTCTGCGTATCATCATGAGGTAAGAAATGTGAGCTTGAATGGATGTCCTTTAAAAGTTAACATGACACACACATCTCTCTCTATGGCAAAAGAAAAGTTATGAAAAGAAATACAGTGTGCAAGAACATAAATTTCATCAACTGTTTTATTAAAGCAATGTAAAAATATTGGTTACAATGATATATGAAGTCAAATACATCGCTCGGAAGTAGTCTAAAAGTAATGTGATCATATTACTATTTGTTTTTTCCAGACATTATTTGTGTGTGTGTGTGTGTGTGTGTGTGTGTGTGTGTGTGTGTGTGTGTGTGTGTGTGTGTGTTTGGTAGGGGTGGGATAGGAATATCTGACAGTTTTGTCCTTGTCGGGACATTTTGTTGGTCCCTAGCCAGATTTTTTTTTAAACTGCAGGTTGTATTTATGTTGGGAAAAGACATGTGCTGTGAGTTCAGCTAATGCTCACCTGATACAGAAAGTCTTCAAATACAAAGTAATAGTCATCATTACTTGCAGTCAGCTTCACATCCTTAGATCAACAGAAAAGAAGCACAATTGCATTGTATTTTATTTTATTACGCATTATATTTTGCTCAATTATCAGGCTAATTATCAATCATGATTTGATAATTGCCTAACAAATCTAAATCAAGATCACATCTGACTACCAACCACAGAGAATACTAATACTGAAGTAATAAAATGTGATTTTAAATCTAGTAAAGTGATTTCTCTAATAGTTTCTATCACATACAGTATTGGCACCCTTGGTAAATATGAGCAAAGAAGGCTGTGAAAAATTGTCTTTATTGTATTCACATGCTCTCATGGATATCAAACAATTTTGTCAAACAGCTTTATCAAAAAATATATCTTTGTTAAATATATGTGTGCAACAATTATTCGCACTCTTTTAGTCAATACTTTGTGCTACCTCCCTTTGCCAAGATAACAGCTTGAGTCTTCCCCTACAATGCCTGATGAGGTTGGAGAATACATGGCAAGGGATCTGAGACCATTCCTCCATACAGAATCTCTCCAGATCCTTCAAATTTCAAGGTCCACGCTGGTGGACTCTCCTCTTCAGTTCACCCCACAGGTTTTCTATGGGTTTCTCGTCAGGGGTCTGGAATGGCCATGGCAGGATGTGGTCAGTAAACCATTTTTGTGTTGATTTTGATGTATGTTTTGGATCACTGTCCTGCTGGAAGATCCAACCACGGCCCATTATAAGCTTTCTCACAGAGGCGGTCAGGTTTTCATTTAATATCTGTTCATATTTGATAGAGTCCATGATGTCATGTATCCTAACAAAATGTCCAGGTCCTCTGGCAGAAAAACAGCCAGAAAACATTAAAGAGCCACCATCATATTTAACTGTGGGGATGAGGTACATTTCCATATGGCTACCTCTCTCTGTGCACCACAACCACCTCTGGTGTTTATTGCCAAAAAACTCAATTTTGGATTCATCTGACCATAGAACCCGATCCTATTTGAAGTTCCAGTAGTGTCTGGCAAAATGAAGATGCTTGAGTTGTCTGGATAAGAGTAGGGGGTTTTTCTTGAAACCCTTCCAAACAACATGTGGTGATGTAGGTGAATTCAGATTGTAGTTTTGGAGACTTTCTGATCCCAAGATGCAACTAACTTCAGCAATTCTCCAGCTGTGAACCTTGGAGATTTTTTGGCCACTTGAACCATCCTCTTCACAGTGCGCTGAGACAATATAGACACACGTCCAATTCCAGGTTGATTCATAATATTTCCAGTTGACTGGAACTTCTTAATTATTGTCCTGATGGTGGAAATGGGCATTTTCAATGTTTGTGCTATTTTCTAATAGACACTTCCCATTTTGTGAAGCTCAACAACCTTTTGCCGCACATCACAGCTATATTCATTGGTCTTACCCATTGTTATGAATGACTAAAGCAATTTGGCCTTTGTGTTACCTCATATTTATACCCCTGTGAAACAGGAAGTCATGGTTGAACAATTTCCTTTTCCTAGTCACTCAGGTGTACTAAAAAAATGTTAAATATAAATGGGATTCTTCAAATATATTTTTTATATGAATTCATAGGGATGCCAATAATTGCCATACCTATATTTAACAAAGTTTTTGTGTGTGTGTATATTTGCAATTGTTGCAATGATATCCATGACAGCAGAGAATTTTTGTGAATTTTTTTTAACAAAAGATCAAAAGGTTAAACAATAAAGACAAATTTTCACAGCCTTCTATGCTCATATTTACCATGGGTGCCAATATTAGTGGAAGGCACTGTAACCTTTGTCCAGATCTAATCTGCGTTCATACATTAAAAGAGCCATTTCAAGAAAACATGACCTTGGAACAACACATGACTCCAGACTTTGGTTGAACTATAAACCTAATAAAGAAACTTTAAAAAGGCCTACTTTAAGCAAAGACAAAAAAAATTATAATTCGCCTAAAACGTCATATAAATCAAGCAGCCACAAAATCTATTTTTACTGAATAAACTGCACCTTTTAAACCTTCTCAAACGTGTATGAGTGTCTGCATGTGTACCTTATATATTAGATTATCCACCAACAGGTCATGGTGGATGACTGCTGCCTTCAGTTGCTCATAATGCATGATGTCCTAGCAAAATAAAGAAAAGGCAGGTAATTGAATTGAACCTGAATGATGGAATACCATAAAGCTAAACCTGAAGATGCTGTGATTTGTCTTTTTAGAAAGAATTGTGAGGTCAGAATCTAAAGTGGCTGAAAGCATTACCCACAATTCCCTGACAAACATTACCACCTTTTAAAGCTGCCCCCTTTTTTCCCCAAAAGCAATTAAAAACAAATAGAATAAACAACCAGAGTACATTATAGAATCACCTATACATAACTGGACAACCTTTCCAATCACATACATGTAGAGGACTCAATATTAGATATGGAGGCCAACTTTATGATTAACATTAATTTTCTAACAAGTCAATCATATAATTGCAGATAATAGCACACTAAAAAGTCTTGCAACGTCAGGAGAATTACAGGTAATCAGGATATCTATTATCTTGGCCAAAGCATAAAGACAAACAGGGAGCAGGAAGTAACAAAGAACATTTCCTGTTCTTCTTTGGCAGCAAATGAAGGATGAACATGAAAAAGCAAGATGTGGAAAACTGATGGTACAATTTGCTCATATCCAGACCTATAAATCACAGACATCAAGTGTCTGGTTTATGTCAGAACAGCACTGTAATTCACCAAAGGAAAAAAACTTAAAAGTAGTTAACGGTTTTCGGAGTTCTCTCAAATACAGGTCTTGTCACCTGATATGAAACAGTGTAAGAGGAAACCAGCCAGAGCATGTCAAACCAGGCTAAACATTCCTATAATTAACAGGAAATGTGTCAGATCACTACACACCTGAATATAAGAATATACAGGTTTGGATTTAGATTGTAAAGCTCAAAGATCTTAAGATATTAGGAAATGTCTTTTTTTGTGGAGCTTACAGTTAATTCAATGTGATGTACATTTAAAAGTTAATAAAACTCTGCTGTCACTGTTTTCATGTCTGAGAGCCATAGACATTAATGGTTTGTAGAGCTGCACGACTATGGCCAAAATGATAATCCCGATTATTTTGATCAATATTGAGATCACGATTATTTATCACGATTATTCATTGATTTTAGGGAAAACATATTTTTATTGCACTTTCACATTTAAATAAACAGACCGGTGCTTTCACCTCCATGTTTTGCTACATTCCTGCTAATGTACAAATCTTGGCATCAAATTAGACTGATCCTTAAAATGTAGCATCTCATAGAAGCAAAATATAATTAAAATTTTACCCCAAATATAGGATGAGTAAAAATAAAAATGCCATCAACCAAATGAAAATATGCATCAAATATAACAATATGCAACCAAATGAAAACAATACAGGCGTATGCAGAAAAGGCAATAACAGTGTTTACAGGAGGAGAGACGCAAGACAGTTTCTTTTAGGAGCACTTGTGCACCTAATTACAACAATTAGGAGCACAGTTGAAGTTTTTGGTTTGTTTGTTTGTTTGTTTGTTTTTTTAGAGATGGTAACATTAATGTGCCACAATATAACACACAAGTAGGCATGACAAAACTTGAGCTGGTCAAGTATGACAGAATTTAGGAACATAGTGTGAGCCATGACACATTAATTTACCTTCTGATAAACTAAATGTAATATTTTCAGTTCATTTTACAGACTGTATGCAAAAAACAACCGTTAACCTGTTCCACCTTGTAAACAAATACAATAAACATCAATGCTCAGTCTTTGAAGTCTGCTCCTCTTAAATATATTTAAAGCTACAGTATTAAAAATTTTCCGCTGTCATGGTTCTTGGCTGGAGTCAGTTCCCCAACCACTCTGTGTATATTGTGTATTTATCTGAATAATCTCATATAGGATGTGATTGGGTGAGTTTATTTACCCGTCAGATGCAAAGTGCTTTAGTTTAACGGTGTTCATTACTGATGCTCCAATCAGGATTTTTCGACCGATACCGATCCAGATACCAATCTTTTTTAAATTTAAGCTTTAATCAGGAGGTCTGTCATAGACAGTTAAATGTAAACTCTCTGCTCATGGTCACTGTTAATTGAGTTAAAATAATAGCAATGAGAAATACTGTTGGTTAATTGATAAATAAACAAGCATAAAATATTTATTTTTAAATATCTTACACAATAAAGAGTCCTAGTTAAAAGTAGATTAACACAAGCATGACCCATATTAGGAAAAAGGCTAAAAGCTTTCTAAAGAAATAGCTTACTAAGCGTAATGTCAAAATGATATTAAATGCAACCTATAGTAGTTAAACATTATTTTATTTCTCATTTTATTTATATTTTATGAAGTTATTATAATATCTATTTTTTATATTAAATGATTTCTTTATAACAAAGCACATTTTCTTTCTTTACATTTCATTAGTTTTCTGTTTGTTTGTTTGTTTGTTTATCAGTTGTTCTTTTTAGATGGGTTCCCCCAGTACAATGTTGCCATGTCTGCTGATAATATTGTGTTTTGGGGACTAAATCAAAACATGGAAACTGGAGCTGACTTTTCTAGTGATATCTGGCAATCCTGAGTTTAAATGAAGTGAATACGCTATGTATTTGAGCTACTGAAGAGCGTGAAGGAGAGCAGCAGCGTACTCCTTCCGAACAGTTGCTAATCTTGATTATGATTGGTGAGGAATTATTTAATAAAGAAGTTTGAATTAAACCCACCTTGTAGCATTAGCATTATTATTAATTTACTCCGCCCAACGCCGCTATGTCTACAGGAGCAGGTTAAAGTTCAGGTTATTTTGCGGGATCAATAAAAGATGGTGGTTATGAGATTGGGAATTTGAGAGAAGCAGATGATGTTCAGTGTTACTCATCATCATAATGGCTTCTCTGCAGTATTTCCACACTTGTTCGGTTGACTGAGGAGATGAAAAGCAGTGTGAAAGTAACTGTTGCGCGGTGTAGATGCATTTTGGACTTCCTGTAATTTTTATTCCGATTGTATTATACAACTCCGAACAGGTCACTCGCACCGGTGTGAATAAATATTTATTCACACTCGCACAAAATACTTTTCAGTCGCAAATGCGAGTGAAATGGTCGCACTGTAGAGCCCTGAGTTTATCTGCAAAGTTTGTTCCTGTTCAGCGTGATGACGTTTAATGTCCCAGACAACCTCTGTAGTGCAATTTAGCATCATGTTAATGTCATGATTTTCCCTCGCAGATAAACTGGCAGCTCGAGCGCTAAAATGCTAAACCCGTTTACAGGTTTAGGCACTACAAAATGACGTCACCCCATCGCCGCTCTATGTGATTAGCTGTAAGTGTAGGAAGCGCTTGATTTGATCTGCAGCGGAGTTTTCTATTAGCAGAGGATGAACTTTAAACGTTAATATCGCAGTCGATCATGTTCATTTAATCGTGGGCAGTCAACATCACAATCGCGATCGATATCCGATTAATTGTGCAGCCCTAATGGTTTGTTTTGTTTTCTTTTTAAAGCAGACATTTGTTGGTTGCATAAGTAGTAGTTGCATAACACCCCCCTCCCCCTCCTCCAGTGTACCTGTTTTAAGGTGAACCGCTGCCACATATTCAAGTCTCTTGCAGACTGGAAAAGATTTTCTTCTAGCATGAACCTGTATTTGGCCCTCAACTCTGACCAGTTTCACAGTCCAAGTTGATGAAAAGCATCCACACAACATGATGCTTCCAGCACCATGCTTCACTGTGGGGATGATGTTCTCATGGCCATGATCAGTGTTGGGATTCCACTAGAGATGGCATCGATCTGATACCCGTTATCAATATTGGACAAATACCAGCAAAAAATGGTGGACTGGAAATCAGAGAAAACACATTGAATATCGGATCCTGTAATAAATGGCATTTTGGAATCCAAAGATTGGAATGGAATTGGGAAAATAAATTCCTTTTTCAGAACAAGAAATGTTTACTGTGAAGATTGATTTGATTATTTTTATACTTTAAACTTTATTAATTATTATATATAGAATGTAAGTGATTTTTGTGAAGTGCATCAGTTTTAAAAAAAACTTTTTAAAGCTTTCCACCAAACATAGCATTTTGTGCTAAAAATGGGAAAAGTTCAGTTTTGATTCCACATGTTTGCTGAATCAGAAGTTTTTAAACACCTGGAATTTCTTTTGTTTTATTATAGTTTGGATCACTACTATTATCACAGACCATGACATGGAATAGTAATTAAAAGAAACTTAAATCTTTATGGAATTAACTGGTCATTCTCAGATCCTAATGAGACTCTTGTGCTTTATTAAACGCAAGCACTCTTTGTAAACCCAATAAACCTACAGATAAAAAGACAATAATAGATAGGACTCATGTCCTTTTCAGATTATATTAGATTCTAGATTGTTATAAAAAAAAATAATACAAAAAGTAATTTCTAAAATTTCTCTTCAATAAGCAATTAGTAATAAACATTTACTGATTGACATAACTATTCCTTTATTTAATTTTAGAGTATTTAAAATGATATTATTTAACCAACAATAAGCTATAGAGTGTTCAAAAGTTTTTGACTGGCAGTGAATATACTTGTATATCTCCATACTACGTATATCAAAGGCACTCTCTGTATTTTTTGTCAATGGTTACATTTGCTTAGATTATTAACTATAAGCTTAACTGCACAGGGAAACCTGTAGCAGGAAATATGTGTTACCTCTGGTTCATTAGTGGCATTGAGGATCAGAGCCCATAGCTGCGCTCGAAGGCCAGTGGGACATCCCTGTCTGCTGTAGTGCTGAGCGGATACGCTGTCCTGTTCGCTCAACACTAACACACAGAAAAACACTCTCATACATACAGTCTTAAAAACGGTACGTGAGCGCTATAAAGTTAATCTATACACTTCACTTTCGTGGACTGTATGAACAACAGAATGAACCAGTATAAACACACAGTCACTCTTCCTCCTCTCCTCTGTATTATTAATAAGATGAGAGAGCTGAAGCTATGTGTATGTTGTTCTTGTGTATTTAAAAAATGAATGAGTATGTTAGAGAAGTGAGAGAGAGAGAGAGTGTACGAGTGTGATGCACATGTGTATGTCTAAAGAGGATTGTGTATAAAAATAAAAATTAAAAAAAGGCATATCTGGTTGCTCTCTTTTCGAAATACCAGGTAACCAGCTGTGTCATGTATAATTAAAACTGGGACGACAGACATTACACAAATACTCTCAGCAAAATACTGACATGACACCAGCTATTAAACAAAGAGTCACTTAGGAACAGATTTATGTAATCCTTGTGCTTTGTTGTTGATTTATTTATTTTTTTTACCTTTCTTTCCAATATGAAGGTGTTCATTTTCAAACAAATCTGTGTGAAGATGAGAAAAAAGAGTAAACAGTAAGCACTTTGTGTGACAGAGTAGAAATACTGTAGGCACTAATCATATAACTACTGTTATATACAAGAAGTGATCTTTTTGTTCATATGCAGTGCTTTTAATTTTTGGATAAACCCACCAGGAATCAGTATAAAACTTGTAATACTGTTCATAGAAGTTTTTATTCTCTGACCTTTACTTGTAATTTCACAGAAATCATTTACTAAGGGTCACTGTTTGGTTTTTATACATAATATCATCATTTAAAGTCCTACAGTAACTACAGTCCAGCTACCAAATACTCACTATTTCTTTAGGTGTCCTATAAGAAACAGGGGATTTACAAAAATAACAAACAATCACTAGAATGAATTCCTGTTTTTGAAGTATTGATGAAGTACTGGTAAATATAAACTAAATACAATGCGTGCAGCATTTCGAAAGAGCAGAGAGACTGTTTTTCATTTTGTGCTGTGATCTCAAGGACATGTTTTAAATGACTACGCTGCACGAGACAAAGAACTGGATGGATTCAGGTCAAAAGAAGTTAGACGACAAGCCAGTCGCAGATGGATGGGCAGAATGACGGAGTACCTGGAGGGACATGTGCATGATCGTCTATTCCAAGTTGGCCGCAGTTCAGGCTCAGTTCTGGATAAGCCTCTCTCTAAAAACACATGCAGGACATGAGTTTTCTGCTTTGTGCAGTTAAGGAAGATTTATTCTGATCACTGTGTGTAAAATGGGGAAGATAGCAATTTGAAAGAAAAAGGAGGAGATAAAAACCCTCACCATCTGTAGGATATCACGGACATTGAGGGAGATCTGAATAAGTCCCCAGTGGCTCCTGGCTGTGAGCACCTCGCTACAGTCATGATTGGGGTTCTTCAGACTAATCAACATCTTCAAAAGAAGTCAATTGGGCATATACAGTCATGATTAAAAAAAATGTAATACACCCCATGGAAATTGTTGGCTTTTTTATATATATATTTGGACAAGCAAACATTTGATCCTCTTTGAAACAGTGTTTTTTAATGAAGTTGATATAACTGAACAAACCCACAAGGGAAATTAGATTTTTTCAATTATTTATTCAATAGAAATATCAATAGATGTGATGTTCTTCTGTGGAAAAAGTAAGTACACCCTTGGCCTCAGAATCTAGTATTGCCCCCTTTAGCAGAACTAGCAGAACTAGCAGAACCCCCGCTTCTTCATAACCCTCCATTTCTTGTTTTTGAGCCATTCCTTGCTGGATTTGCTTGTGTGCTTAGGGTCATTATCCTGTTTAACCTGCTATGGGTTCAACTTCAACTTTCAGACAGATGGCCTCACATTATCTTCAAGCACTTTTTTATATGATGCAGAATTCATAGTTGAATCAATAAAAGCAAGCTGTCCAGTCGCTGAGGCAGTGAAGGAACTCCAAACCATGACATTTCCACCACCGTGCTTCACAGTTGGTATGAGGTGCTTCTCCTGAAAAGCTGTCTTTGGTCTGTGGCCAAACAACTCCATCTTTGAGTCATCTGTCCAGGGCACATTATTCCAAAAGGCCTGGTATTTACCTATATGCTCATCAGCAAGCTGTAGTCTTTAGACTGTAGAAAAAGCAAAGGCTTTTTTCCTGGCACACCTCCCATGCAGGTCAAATTTGTGCAGTCTCTATCTGATTGTAGAAGCATGCACTTCAGCTGCAAGACTTACGAGCAGATCCTGTGATGAAATTTTGGGGTTCTTGGAGCCTTCTTTTTGCATCAGACGGTCTACTCTTAGGCTGAATTTGCTGGGACGGCCAGTCCTGGACAAACTGGCAGTTGTTTTAAATCTCTGCCATCTGTAGATTATTTTCCTTACAGTGGAATGATGTATTTCAAATAACTTGGAGATCTTTTTAAATCTCTTGCCAGACTCATAGGCATCCACAACCTTTTTTTCTGAAGGCCTAACAGAACTCTTTAGATCTTGGCATGATGACACCACACACCTCAATAGCAAAGGGAACACAAGACGCTAGATATGAGAGGGAAATAAATAAGTCAGGTTCCACCTGCACTCCCTAAGCAGGTTCTAATCACTGGCACCCAATCGTGAACACCTGACTCTAATTTTATAGATCTGAAGATGTGATAAATGTAGGGGTGCACTTACTTTTTTTTCCATATGGCTGATCTGGGGTTTTTTTGTTGCTTTGTTAATTTAAATTATGAAAATTACTACAAAATGTAAATTGTATGTGTCATGTGATAGAGTGCATTACCTTTATTAATAGGCACTGTTTCAAAGTGGATCAAATGTGTGCTTGTCCAAATATGTCAACAAAACCAACCATTTCCATGGGGTGTACTTATTTTTCACATGACTGTATTGTCCATTAACGAGCTACATTACTTATTTCACAAGATGCAACACATATTGCATGTGCAGTAATATAATAATATGATTTATTCTGTTTATTGGTTTACGGTCACATAATTTAAAGCGTTCCTTCATTCCTGCCTACACAACATTATGCTTTGACCATAGAAACAGTGTGCATGTAGATATGGCACATTTATCACTGGTAATCATAAGGAAAGTGGGTTTGCATGAAGAAAACATCCTGTCATCAGGAAGCATGTATCTGTGCCTGTCAATCACAGACAGCATCTCTCGGGCTATTTCCTCCTGGAATCCAATCAGCAATTTCAAACCCATGTCCCCCAGTCTCTTTAACACTTGCAGATGTTCTTAATCAAAAGAAACTCACCTCTAGGAAATCTTTGGGTGCATATACAGGTCTGAACTTGCTTAGATCTGCAAATGGAGAACTGTAATGTTTAGACAGTAATAACATATTTATTCTAAAAACAGGTTTGTATAAGAATAGGTTGTTTAAGCAATATATTTTACATGCTACACTACCTTAATACAATAAGTATTAAATAACTGATATGGTAATGATAAACCTAACTCAGTGTAAGGAATCTGTTCTCCAGTGGTCATGTTCTATTTTTTATACTCAAGACAAGATGAAAGAAAAACACAGAAAGAGAGAGAGAGAGAGAGAGAGAGAGAGAGAGAGAGAGAGAGAGAGAGAGAGAGAGAGGTAGGCAGTGGTTTTGGGAGGTGAGTGCTGCTTATCGGGACTCATTCCAACAGTCTGGATATACTCCGGTTTCACAAGCTAAGCTGTTTATGCCAGTGTGCAGCAGACAGCTGCAAATGTTATCGTACACGCAGTGGAGTGATAACACTGTTATATTCCACAAGAGAACTGTAAACAAGCAGAGGATGAAAAATAAACACAGGGGGATACAGTCATACACACATGGGGAGGTAGCAATACTAATGTGTGAAAGGAGTGTCAGAGACTCTGTTGGTACAGAAAATGACCATCCTGATGCTACTACTGCATACTTTGCACAGTGCCAGAGCAAAGAACACACACTGCCTCTGGTGAATAGATGTTTAGTACATATAAAATTAGTTTCCATTACTTGAAATGGTCAAAACGCATTTTCTCAATATTAAAAATTAAAAAGAATCATATTTTTACGTTTGTCAGAGATTATGTTCAGCTCATCATGTAAAAGCAACCCATTTTTCTAAATATGAAATGGAAATGGGTTTTAATTCCTGTCACATCACCTCCGTTTCTCATTTGCACTCACACACACTACCATTAAGACCATTAGACACCAATGTCTAAAAAACTGAATACTAAAATGATATTCCGATAAAAAAGACTTGACCTGGAGTAGCAGATCATTTGTTGCTAAGTAGTGAACATAAAAATCCTAAAAAGCACTTGAAAACATTCACATCCTTGGAGTTGAGTCCTCTCTGTCCTCAGCTAATATAGTTGCACGTTTATTATTTCAGTAGCACTGAATTCTGCATTTTGGACTGTCTGACACATGGACAACACAATTAGCTTTAAATTAGGCTTTAAATAAATTTTCAGCAGTTTTTCAACAAATTTTTAGGCGACCTTTCCAAAGGTAAACGATTCCAATGGTATCCATTAAGTAGCTTATATCAGGCTCAAATAAAATCCTATTTGAAATGAACACATAGCCACATCCAGAAGTGGAAAAATGCTTGTGTAATTGTACATCATTACAATAGTTAAATAATATTTTGGTGTGTTTATATTTTACTTGGGTTTTACAGGGGAAAAAAAAAAAAAGTTATTGATGCTCATCAGGCTGGAAAAGCATAGAAAACCATCTTTAAAGGGTTTGGACTCCACCAATCCACAGTCGAACAGATTTTGTACAAATGGAGGAAATTCAAGAGCACTGCTAGCCTCCAAGATCACTCCAAGAGCAAGACGTGTAATAATCTGCGAGGTCGCAAAGGAACCCCGGGGAACCCCGGGTCTCCTACATTGGCTAATGTTAATGTTCATAAGTCCATCATCAGGAGAAAACTAAACAACATTGGTATGCATAGCAGGGTTGCAAGTCACTGCTCTCCAAAAAGAACATTGCTGAACCTCTGTAGTTTGCTAAAGATCATGTGGCCTTGCCAGAAATCTACTAGGAAAATGTTTTGTAGGCAGATGAGGCTAAAATAGAACATTTTGGTTTAAATGAGAAGTGTTATATTTGGAGAAAGGAAAAGACTGCATTTCAGCATAAGACCCTTATCCCATCTGTGAAACATGGTGGTGGTAGTATCATGGTTTGAGCCTGTTTTCATATCACAGCAAACCAGTGACTACATTTCCCATCCTGCACTGTGGTCTACAAACATGGCCACCATGGACTGCAATTCCCAGAACAATCGCATTCATTCTAATCACACACACCTGCAACAAATTCACAGCACTTACAACCACTGTATAAAGAGACCGCTTGAACACAATGGCCTTGTGAAGTATTAGTGTTATCACCATACCAAACGATTATACTCTTTTCGTCATTTTGTTTCATGTTCCTTGATCTTGTTCCTCGTTCTCAATTCTAGCCTTGCCCAGTTTATGCCTGTTTGCCAACGCCTGACCCTTTGCCTATTTCTTGGCCTCACTATTGTCTCGTGTATAAACGCTTATCTGCATTTGCATCCGTCCTAACCTTCATTAGATGGATTACGTGCACTTGTTTTGCTGCATCTGGCCAAGAACTGCTTGCCATGCATTGCTGTACATGGGGGTCACACCAGATACCAAAAGCAAAGGTTCCCATACTTTTGCCACTCACAGATACCTAATATTGGATAATTTTCCTCAACAAATAAATGATAATAATACTAGATTAGACTAGTATTGATTTCAGTAGCTAATGTAACTGGCTAGGTAGCAATTCAAATTCTAGCTAATGGCAAATAGTTATTTACAGGATATTTTACTTCTGATTAATTTCTAGCATTAGTCATGCATATGACCAGCAAACTTACAGACATGGAATGATGTTTTCAGGCATGACAGTACAGTTGCTTATAACAGTTATATATAAGTAATAAAAGCTAGTTTTCACATTAAAACTTGACGTTACTTAATTTCATCAGATAAAAACATTTACTCTTTCCTTTAATACTTAAGAACATTTAAAAGCAATTTTTAGACTTGAATACATTTTTGACACACTGATACATTATTTATACTTGAGTATCATTTTTCAGTATTTGGGGCGACTGTGGCTCAGGTGATATAGCGGGTTGTCCATTAATCGTAGGGTTGGCGGTTCGATTCCACATGACTCCACATGCCGAAATGTTCTTGGGCAAGACACTGAACCCCAAGTCCAGATGGCAAACTAGTGCCTTGCATGGCAGCTCTGCTACCATTGGTGTGTGAGTGTGTGTGTGAACGGGTGAATGAGAACCAGTGTAAAGCGCTGTGTAGAACCGCTAAGGTTAAAAAACGAGCTATATAAGTGCAGACCATTTTCCATTTATCCAACCCTGACCACATCTGTAAATATAGATGGCATGGATTTAGGAAAAAGGTTTGCTTTATTTGCAAAAACTATAATTTACAGTAATATCAAATAGCAGCTGCAAATTAAACAGCCAATTGTGCAAATAACAAACAGTACTGTAATTCACCTAAATAAGAAGATTAGATTCAAACACAGGTTTGTTTTTTCTTTTTACAAGGGAAGACAGTCTAAAATTGTACTCATGCTTTATTTATTCAAGCATTACCCCTCTGAAGTTTCCAAACTCTTTTACAACCGGGGTCTGGAAAACTCACTCCACTCTCCACACATCAACAAAAAAGACAGCGCACAAATCTCATGCCACAATGTACAGTGGCAGAATACACTACATTACACTGTAATAATCAAAAATCATATTCAAAATCAGAACTTTTGCATGACAGGTGGTGGGAATCTCAAAAATGTTTTGACAAATGGTTCAATTTGAACTTCATTATGTGCCTTTTATAGACCTCCTACAGACTGTGTAACCCTGTCACGACACACAAGAAACAGAACTCGGCATTCAAGTCATTCAGGGAAAAATGTTGAAAGCTGACTGTGGGTTTGGTGTCCATATGTTTTGTCACATCCTTTTTGTGTTTGGTGATGCTTCTGTATACCATAGCAATAAAAAAAAAAAAAAAAAACCTAAGATAAAGCAGTCACGTGTAAAGCTGTCATGTTTAAAAGTAGGGCTTTAGGATTGTCTAAGTGTTGCATTGATGTGCACGGATAAAAGCAAACTAAAAATGAGATCATATGTATGTGTTACCTGATTCATCTGTGCCCATCTCGTTCCATTTGTTTGTTAAATGTCTCTGTTCTGCAACAGGCCGCTGTGGAATAAATGTCATATATATTATTATTTTTTATTTTTTTTTACTACTTCTATTCTTATTTTTCTATTACTATTGTATATATTTTTTAGACATTTTTTTCGATTCTATTCCTATTTAATGTGTATTCTTTCCTAACATACAATGAGTGTATGAGCAGTTACAGATTATATAAGGATATGTACATAAGGTTACATTTATAATGTATACAATTTAAAGCATTGGTTCTATGACTAGGTTGAACTTTAGGTTCTATGAAAAATCAAAGTTTTGGTTTTATAAGAAGTTAAACATATAGTTCTATGACAAGTTAGAACTTCGGCTTTATGAGAAGTCATGATTTTGGTTCTATGAGAAAGTAGAACTTTTGTTTTGTGAGACATGAGAACTTGCAAAGTTCTAATTTCTAAATTCTAACCATGTGAAGTTGCTTTGGGTTTATGAGAAGTTAAAGCTTTTGATCTGTAGGAACTTACATAGCTCTATAGGAAGTTAGAGGTTTGGTTATATAAAAAGTTAAAGTGATGGTCCTATGACAAGTTAGAGCTTTAGTTCTATAAGAATTAAACATGGTTCCATGAGGAGTTAGAGCTGTAGTTCTAGCATGAGTATTTTTGTGTGGACTGTACCTTGCGGGCCAGTGGAACCCCCAACTCAGTACACATACTGTTCAAACTCTTCAGGATCCTCTTCTCCCAGCATGCCTGTGAAAAACCCCACACACAAACACACACAAGCACACACGCGAACACACAGTGGTGCAGATGTGAAGTGAGCACAGAGGGATTCGAAGAAGAAAAGAGGAGTGAATGTGGAGACTGATAGAGAAAGATTGTACCTGGGCTTTGCGCATGTATTCCAGTGGCTCTTTTGTGTGCTCAGGGGTAGCTGCAGGGTGAGCAGGTGGAGGCAAACTACACAACACACACACAGACATGTCAAACTGAAAGTGTTCATGTTATCTAATAAATATTAGAAGCGTCTTGATTGACTATTGGTTTTATACTTTGTAATTTTTGTTGATACTGCAATATTCAACATGTGCTACTGTTTATGGACAGCACATGCATACCTTGATAGAGTGGATATAAAAAGTCTACATACCCCTATTAAAATTGCAGGTTTATGTGATATAAAATGAAACCAAGATAAAGGTCGTTTTTCACCTTTAATGTGATATAGCAACCAACAACATTTGGGTGAAAAACAAACAGAAACATTTCAGGGAAAAAGAAAGAAAGAAAAAGAAAAAAACATCTTTATCCACTCACTAGTGCAACGACAGGATCCACTGACGTGGTAGAAGGATTCCTGCGTGTTTGTCTTTTTGAAGCGATGTGGATACATTTAGATGATTACATTTGTTACTCCAATTCTGTTTGACTCTCTCTTATATTAAATCTGACTCCAATTCCAAAAACCTCAATGTTGTATTTATTTCCTAGTTATTTGTAGATCACGGATTTGTAAATACTTTTGATCTGGTACATTTGATTAATTGTGGTTTATTCTATACTTTAGATTGTGCTCGTTCATTCGGATTCCATGTCGCTCAGAGTCTTGCGTGGGCAGTGTACGTGGATCTCACGGTCACAAACTCGCCAGTCTTGGTCATTAGACAGAGGTAATTGACTAATACTATTAAGACGGCCGCCCATGCTTGCCCTTTTATCTAAAAAGTGCTTTGTTTTGTCCCCTTAGATAGTAACATTTAATTATAGTAACATTATTTCTACTCAGAGATCATGATCACTAAAATTTAAAGAGATAGACCATTACCTACGTTAAAAATAGCTTTATATAATCATGCCATTGTTTCCTATGTACACTTAATTAGAAAAATATTACAATAACCAGAGATTTCACCCTGTTTAGGTTGGTCAATTAACTTCATGTTGTCCTAAATGGAAATTCCCTATCAAGCCTGTACACTCTAAGTATACTTAACTAAAACCAAGTTGTTAGCCTGGACTCTAAAATCTCAGTTGGCGTGCCCCAATGCTCCACCTAAACCTGGATTTTAGCCTGTACTAACCTGGTCACAGATCTGCGGTAACAAGGACTTAACGTAATCTACTAGAGCCAATAATTTCAGAATACATCAGAATATAATCAAGTATAATAATTTATTTAACCAGGTATGAAAAATCCAAATCCAATAATACTAATAATAATAAGAAGGAAGAATTACATTCAGTATTACTCAACATTACCAATCAAATTCAAAACTTAATAATACAACATTAAGAAAGTCAAAACTCGCATACCTGCTAGAGAAAAACTACACACAGCAATTGGGCAGAAGATCTGTCTAGATTCCCTGAATCTTTGGCCAGTTCTCCCTAAATAACCAGATACTCTGTAGGTCAACCAAATGGTGTTGTTTGTGGTTAGAATTGGAATTTGGGCCTGTTGGCATTTTGGATTGATTGGATGTCTGAAGGATGCACCTTATTTACATACAGGAGGTAACTTTCTCCAGATCTTAATAGTGATTTGAACTGCTGCTGAGGGAATGAGACCATATTTCCAGATGCACTGAGACCTTTTGAATGATACAAATCATTTATAGTCAACATCTTATTCACATTCAACATGTTATGTAATGCATATAGACCTAGGGTGTGTTTAAGGTGATCTTAACACAGAGAGAGAGAGAAGGGTGTGAACAGAGAGGAAGAGGGAAGCAATATAAGGTGTGATCTTCTCATCTCCACCCAGCGTGATGCTTTATCTCGGGTGAGGATGCTAATTCTGTGGGACAGAGTTCGACTGTTAATTCCTGCAAGAGCTCTTTTTCCTCAGAGAGCAGTTCTTTCCAGGTTCCAATATCTTGGTGCCACCCTTACAGTGACAGTATGTGACTGTGCTCAGAATTAACCAAATCACTTTCAAACTCATGTTCAAAAGTAATTATAGTACACGGTCATCAATGAAGTGATTAACCCCAAATAAAGATCAGCTGTTTCTGTAGGATCTTCTTGGTTTCATCCAACTGCTGAAGCCATGGTCCTCAAAAAGCTTAGAAAACATGTCCGGAACCTCATTGTTGAAAGGTGTCAATCAGAAGAGGGGTACAAACGCATTTCCAAAACATTAGATTGTACCATGGAACACCGTGAAGGCCATCATCAAGAAACAGAAAGTGGGGCACCACAGTGACATCAATAAAATCTTAGAGAGGCTGCCAAGGGACCTACAGCAACATTAAAGGAGCTGCAGAAATATCTGGTAACTACTGGTCATTCCCTGCATGTGACAACAATCTCTCATATTCTTCACATTTGGGCTATGTAGTAGGGTGACTAGATCTGTGATCCTTCACACACAAAAAAAAACATCCCAGCCTGCCTACCTTTTTGCCAAACCATGTGGCAAAATGTGTCATGGTCTCATGAGACCAAGGTAGAACTTTTTGGGCATAATTCTAAAAGATATGTTTGGGGCAAAAACAACACTAAAGACACAGTGAAGCATGGTGATGGCAGCATCATTCAATGGGGCTGCTTCTCTTCAGCTGGGAATGGGGATAGAGGGAATCATGGATAGTTCCAAATTCCAATTTATTTTGGCACAAAACCTGCAGGTCTTTCTTAGACAGCTGAAGATAAAAAAAAATTCTACCTAGTAACCCAAAATACAAATCCAAGTCAACAAAGAAATGTCTTCAGAAGAAGATGATCAATTTTGGAATGGCCCAGTAAGAGCCCAAATCTAAGTTCTATCAAATATCTGCGGAATGACTTGATGAGGGCAGTGCATAGGAGATCCCCTCGAAATATGATAGATATGGAACATTTTTGCAAGAAAGTGTGGAATAAAAATGACCAAATCAAAATGTGCTAAGTTCACAGAATCTTACCCAAAAAGAAAAAGAGTGCTGTATTACAAGCAAAAGGTGCTTTTGTTAAGTGGTGTACAAACTTTTTTTTTTTTTTTAAAAAACAAAACCTTTTTCTTTTTTTCCCCAAAATATATATATATTTGTTTTTCCACTTGTATTTTGTTGGTTGCTATATCACATTAAAGGTGAATAAAGATCTGACAGGAGTTTTCTTGGTTTCCTTTTTTTTTTTTTTTTACATCACAAAAACTTGCAATTTTAACAGGGGTGTGTAGACTTTTTATATCCACTGTATATGTCCCACATATTAAACTTAAGTGCAATCAAACTGATCAGGTATTAATCTCTGATACTCCTGACTCCTGTCATGCTATTGTACTGTATATGTATGGAATGACTTCTCCAACATGGCCTTGCAAGTCAATATGTGCTGCTTTTTAAATTCTATAAAATAATACAATCAAGTTGATTCTTGAGGAGAAGCCTGGTGGTTGCAATACAGAGTACAATCTGGCATAGGGACATGTTATAGTCTATCAGCCTGAGGTCACTGTCTTGGGGTGAGGGCTGCTGTTACTACTCAGGAAGAAAACAAGCTAACTGGGAAATTTCCCTAGGTCCAAGAACCAGCAAGAAGTTCCTCTACACATTTATAGAACCACAGCTACATAGGAACCATCAATATTTTCCTGTTAACTATATGTGAAATCTCTAAGCCTGTGTGTTTATTTCCAGATGAGTGGTAGGGAAATACTGTAGGATAAGTATGTGATTTTGGGAGACTTGTGGGTGGTCACACCATTAGATTTATTAAGCTTAACTTACCACCTGTCAGGGAATAAACAAACCAGCTGCTAGATTCACAGCTATTTATGTTTCACTGGGGTAAAGAGTGGAGACAAACACCGTAGAGCCACAAGAAAATGAGCATGTAAATTGAGAAAGATATCCTAAAGAACAAGTACAGTTAATAAGAGAATACACACATTCCCTTTCTGACTGCACCCAGACACACACGCACACCCAATCAACACACACACACACACACACACACACACACACACACCTAAATATGGATCAAAAGGGTTTTAAAACTATTATACTAAAACTTTTTATGAAGATATTCTAAAGATTCAGTTTTTATTTCGTTTACTGTAAACATATTTTTTAAGCATAATTGTACTGGAATCACAATCCTGTGATGGACTGATGTCCTATTCGTTGCATGCATATTCCCAGTTGTGCCCATGTTCCTGGGATAGACTCTGAATCCACCACAACCCTGGGAACTGAAGATGAATGAATGAATGTAATTCTAGCCAATTTTCAACAACATTTGTGCAGTAACACAAGAGAAAACCATGTCTTCATGGACCTTGCTTTGTGCACTGGGGCACTGTCATGCTGGAACAGGTTTGGCCCTCTTAGTTCCAGGGAAAGGAAATTGAAATTGTACAGAGCACAAAGACATTCTATACAAATGTGTGCTTCTAACTTTGTAATAACAGTTTGGGGAAGACCCAAATATGGGTGTGATGGCCAGGTGTCCACTTACTTTCCATAGTGTATTAGAATGAGTACATATAATATAATTATAAAATAATTATCAAACTGATTTGCCTTACAGCCAACACCATTGCCAGAGCCATGCTGCTATAGAAAATCAATCATCACCTGAGCAATCAGATTCGAGAATTCAACAGCACCGCCATCAAAGAAATTATAAAGGGCTTTCTTTTATATAGGCAGCAACACGCACCCGAGTACTGCTTAGAGATGTGATCATCAATGATTGCATTCCAGGGTATCATTACTGCAATTGAAATGCAATACAATGGGAAATGCATTCACACAAATTCAGCTTTTAAATTCTTAAAAGCAATACCCTGCTGATTGTTTTGCATTGTAAGATCAATGCTTTTCAGTGTAGCATGTTGTCCACATGACACAAATGAAAAGCAATACTATTTGGGTTTCATGTTATTCCACTGGTGTGATTGCTTTTCACGATTGGCATTCAATCTTCTCCACAGTCAGTACCAGCTATATGGAGTTATGCTGTTATAATAACCTCCACTCTTCTCTCTTTCCACTAGATTTGGAACGTGGCTCTGGGGATTTGCCCATTCAGCCATAAAAGTGTTAGAGAGGTGTGTACAGGACATTTGAGTTCTTCCACACCAGCCTTAGCAAACCATGTCTTCTTGGAGCTCGCTTTGTGTACATGGGCATCGTCATGCTAGAACATGTTTTGGCCCCTTAGTTCCAGTGAAGGGAAATCTTAATTCTATAGCATACAAAGATATTCTAGACAATTGTGTGCTTCCAACAATGTGGAAACAGTTTGAGGAAGAACCACATGTGGGTGTAATGGTCAGGTGTCCACAAACTTTTGGGCACAGTGTAGTCACTATACAAAAACTCAAAGTTTAGTCCTCTAAAAATCATCCACATTTTGATAGTTAGCAGGCAACTGGCATTTCCTGCAACGTACTGTAATTAAACAGAAATCAAATTACAATTAGTTTAATAATAATACTGCACATTAGGTGTTTTATAGATGGATGATAAAAATATGTAAAAGGTGTGACCCTGTTTTAAAAAAGCTCCTTTGCCGTGTGCGCCGACGAAAAAACTTGTCATCTGTCATACTTAAACCCTCAGTGACAGTCCAGGAGTATAAACAGCCATAAATAAGCTACAGAAGGAGAACACTCAACATTTTTATATTGTATGTGTTTCTAGGAAAATCCAAATTTTCCAAGAACAACTATCCTATCTTCTAAAAATCATGAACACTACACACTTTGGCTAGATAAGACATGATTCTGGCTGTTAATAACGTTAGGAAATGAACCATATTATACATTATATATAAGGGGTTCACAGCTCCAGTTCCAGAAAGCCACTACCCTTTTTATTTTATACTTCATGATACTACACATGAAGACATAATAAGGTAATTTGCTGAATCAGAGAAGGCGAGAAAATGCAGGACTGCAGCTAGGAACCCCTTTGTAGTCAAGTGCAAAAGTTTGTATAAATATCCTGTTATCGACTAACATGGCTGGATGGAGACAGCACTCACCTTTTAATGGTTAAGCATTAGTGGTTAGTTTATCACAATAGATAAGATATCAATTCATAGTGGTTATGCTTTGTTTAAGTTACCACCTCTGACTAGCACCACATAGATACAGCCTCTTTTACACATGCCATGTTGCCAGTTCACTAATCAGACCAGAGAGAAAAAGAAAATAAAACCTTTAAATCGGTAAACTCTCCCCTTTCTAAACTAACGCCTCTAGCCCCGTAGTTAGTCTCTGGTCCAATGAGTTGCCTTCAGTTAAATCGTTTACATAAAGGCATGTGATTGACAGTTTCTTGACATTGAGGTGTATCAAGAAGAAGAAACTAAACATATATTATATGACCAAATGTTTGTGGACATCTGACCATCACACCCATAAGGGGTTGTTGAACATCCCATTCCAGATTTAGCCCACCGTTGCTGTTATAATAACCTCCACTTTTCTGGGAAGGCTTTCGACTAGATTTTGGAGTATGGCCGTGGATATTTGCCCATTGTCACACAAGAGCATTAGTGAAGTTAGGTACTGATGATGGACATGGAGGACATGGAGGACATGGAGGAGGTGCAGTCGGTGTTGCAGTTCGTCCCAAAGGTGTTCAGTGGGGTTGAGGTCAGGGCTCTGTGCAGGACACTCGCTCGCGTTCTTCCAGTTTGGTAAACCATGACTTCATGGACCTCACTTTGTGCACATGCTGAAACAGGTTTGGGCCTCTTAGTTGCAGTGAAGTGAAATCTTAATACTACAGCATACACAGTTATGTTAAACAATTGTGTGCTTCCAAATTTGTGGTAACAGTTTAGGGATGAACCACATATAGGTGTGCCGATCAGATGTTCATTAACTTTTGGCCATAAAGTGTGTCTCATTCAACTAATCAGCTCTTCCTGTGTTCAAGTGCGTGTAATAAAAAAGTCAAATGTGCAGGACAGGGAGTGCACCTGCACCAGGGTTTTGATGAGACCATATTTCCAGGTGCACTGAGACCTTTTGAATGATACAAATCATTTACGGTCAACATCTTATTCACATGAATCATGTTATGTAATGCATATCGACCTAAGGTGTGTTTAAGGTGATCTCAACACAGAGAGAGAGAGAAGGGTGTGAGGAGAGAGGAAGAGGGAAGCAATGTAAGGTGTGATCTTCTCGTCTCCATCCAGCCTGATGCGTTATCTCGGGTGAGGATGCTAATTCTGTGGGATAGAGTTCGACTGTTAATTCCTTTTTGATGCTGGGGTACCATTAAGGGTACAACTTTTGTATCTTAAATGTGTGTCCTTCATGAGGGAAAATGAATAAAACCTACACTACATGCATCTTACCTAGATACACGACACATACTATGGTATGTAAAGCTATCATATAGCTATGATGGTTCCACCCTAGCAACAAATAAAGGTTCAGTTTGTTTACTTTATTTCTGACAGTGTGTGGTGTAACTAATAATTCTTTTCTTTTCTTTCTTTTTTTTAGATAGATTTCAACTTACATGTGCAATTCTCTATACACTGCATTTTGCAACTTCCTCTCCCAACCTAACACAGAGAGTGAAAAAGGATTAGCTTCATAAAGTAATTCTTTAGATAACGCAGGGAGGAGAAACCTCAGCGTCTCTCCATCATTCTTGTAGAGAGTGTCTCTGCAGAACCCGGATGATGAATCCGGCGTACCTGAGCCTCTTAGGAAATTCCGGACGTCTTCTTTTAAGGTTTCTAGCTTTATCTCCGGCCTGTGTAAACATTCCTGTCATAAATAAAAAGGAGGCATATTTCAGTGAATAGGTCTATCTGTTGTACGACTGCTGACAGCTAGCTAGCAATAAACACTGGAGTGATGTAGGTAGTAGCACACAGCGGTCAGTCAGGCTAGGCTAGCCTACTCACTCTGGCTTGTTTCTCCAGCTGAGAGTGTAAATGAGTTCCTCTGAGCCGCTGGACAACTTGAGCGATGGTGACAGATATCTCTGTTCCTTCG
This sequence comes from Ictalurus punctatus, assembly GCF_001660625.3. Lineage (NCBI taxonomy): Eukaryota > Metazoa > Chordata > Actinopteri > Siluriformes > Ictaluridae > Ictalurus > Ictalurus punctatus. The sequence goes on along the minus strand of NC_030422.2, from coordinate 18,808,044 downwards.
TCCATCTTAATACATATTAATCGTCAGAAACGTCAGTGATTAGTTTAGCGTCATTCAATAGTGCAGCATCTAAAGATGTGAAGCGCCGTATCTTAGCAACTGACGAGCGCACGCGAGGGGAAACAAGGACACTGAAACATGGTTCCTACCTCCAGCGTCTTTCATATACACACTCGTATCATTCAGAATGTAGCTCATTAATTACATCAATAATAATAATAATAATAAGCCTGTTCGTAGTGGTTAGAATGTTCGCCTCACACCTCCAGGGTTGGGGGTTCGATTCCCGCTGCTGTGTGTGTGGAGTTTGCATGTTCTCCCAGTGCTGCGGGAGTTTCCTCCGGGTACTCCGGTTTCCTCCCCCATTCCAAAGACATGCATGGTAGGCTGATTGGCGTGTCCAAAGTGTCCGTAGTGTATGAATGGGTGTGTGAATGTGTATGTGATTGAGCCCTGTGATGGATTGTAACCCACCTTGTACCCCATGCTCCCTGGGATAGGCTCCAGGTTCCCTGAGATGCTGTAGGATAAGTGGTATAGAAAATGGATGGATGGATGAATAAGCCTGTTCATACTGATACATCATTTCTGTGAAATGAGTTAAAAATGATAAATAATATTTATTAGAAATATTATCAATATTACTTTGTAGGCTTGTCTGTATTCGCCTAATCATCGTTCTCAACCCTGTAAAATAAACCGCAGTCAGTACAGATTTATTTTATGAACGTTATTTAATTGTACAATCATATTTTTGTCTATTTATTGGAGCCATGGAGATTTCTATTCCTGAGCATTCCCCAACAGAGCACAGTAAGTACAAGTTGGCAATATTTATAGGCTAATTATTTTTGAGTTACTGAGGTTTGGATTAAACCCATTCAACTCAAGTGACTATTAAAACAACTATTGTAACTCGGTGATAAATATAATAACGTTTGTAATCACAGGTCATGTTTTCTACCCCTGGAACTACTAAAGTGAAAATCACAGACCTGGCATTATTTCACACACCTCTCCACTTTTCTACTGTTATACTGTGCCACTTCAACTACAAGATTTACACTATTGTCACGAAAAAGTTTTATACAAATCTGGAAGTATAGTTCGGTTTAGCCCACTAATGAGCAAGCCAAAGGTGATAGTGGCAAGGAAAAACTCCCTGAGACAACACGAGGAACAAACCATGACAGAAACTAGACTCATAAGGGAACCTCTTCTGGATGTACACTCTGTGGGCATGTTATAATCCACCTTGTAGCTGCACTCATTGGCCATTTTATCAGATAAGTCTACAACGTATATACTGTAGAGACATAGTGTAGATATACAATTACTGACTGTAGCCCATCTGTTCTTATGCCCTGCTGTACCCCATTTATAACTACAATCTGATTACCACTAACCAGATATTATTTGAGTGCATCATTCTCAGCACCAGCACTGACATATTAGTGATGTTGGCACTGTTGATGTGGGACTGATGTGAATGTACAGCGGTGATTCCATGATTGAGGTGCCATTTGTGTCCCACTGCTATTACATATACAAATATATATATAAAGTAAACGTAAAAGACAACAACAACCTATGTACAGGTTTGAGATAAATAACTTTAATAAACATTAATAAAAAAAAAAAACCTGTTAACAACCCTTAGAAAACAGCCTACTATAACTTCACTTCACCTTGAAATAGGCTATAAGAAGATATTAACCTATTTAAAATGTTTATTGTTTTTTACATTAGTGTGTGAATCCATTTAACATCTCATTACTGAAACATTCTTTTCCATGTGTCATCCATTATAATTTATGAAAAATATCCCACAGCTTTCAATCCTGGTACTGGAACGCATTTACCCCTACGAATAATTGGAATTTTCCATAAGTCAAATGTTTAACAGGAAGTTATATAATCCAAATATCCTGAAGCTCATGGAAAGAAGAAAATTGTTGGGGGGTTTTTTATTTATATGTTTTTCATTATTTTCAATTATATTATGATATTGACTTACAGGGTCACTTTGAAAGTGTTACCCAAAAAAAAAATAGTAAAAAAAAAATATATATATATATATTTTTAATTGTAAGTGAATAATTACAATATCCTTAATGTTCACATGCTATTAGTATGGATTTTAACTAACCACATTTGTTGTCTTATATATAATTCTATGCTTCTCATTGAGAAGTACAATGCAGGCAATCAGCAAAGAAACCTTGTAAAATGTAATCGTTGCCTGAGATTCAACGATTCAGACATGCAATGACGAAAATTATTTAAAAAATTTTTGCAATGCCTAACTGGAACCACAAATGAGGACTTGCAGAAATATATAGCAGCAATACTGGACTATCATGTCACTTAGGAGTTGAGAACCAGTCCAAAAAATATCTAATGAAGGACTAGAGGACAATTAACACAAATGTGTTCAAGATGAGCTACAGTCTCTAGTTCCATCCAGTAGTTTAAAGCACATGCAAGTGTCAGAAATGACAAAAAAATACTCTGACCAACAAGAGAGAGGTGTGAAAGAGGTATGAAGTATGAAGTGAGTGCACTGGAGCTGTGGCAGGATCTAGATGACAGAAAGAAAACAAATGACACTTATTAGCTGGAATCGGATTAATGACGTGTTTTTAAAGAACTTTTCTGTCACTGTCACTGACAAGTTCATTCCTGCTAGTATATTTAACAGAATACTGAGATCTGAGTCCATGCCAAAATGTCACTGGCACTTATTTAAATTATGACACTAATTGTGTTTTTATTCAGTCAGATCAATCTGTTCAGTCTCAAGCTGGTTACACTAACTTGTATTAAACTTATCCTTTTTTAAATATTTCAAAACCTTCTTTGTATCAGGGCCGCCGGAGCAGCGGGGGTGAGCTAGCATTTGACTTTTCAGACTACTGGGGAGGTGACCCAGCACTTAAGGCAATAACATACAGGCCTGAATCAGTTGAAAGGGCAGTCAATTCAGCTGGGGGGTGGGACATTTCTCCTAAAGGAGATCTCCTATGAATAATAAAGTATTAACCTCGCTTTGGTGCTCACTACTGCTTAATAAAGGCGTGTTGAGTCTGTAACGCTAACGGTTCAAAATTTTAAGTGACATATGCACATATTTTGTATTCTGAATCCATTACAGGGACATTCCTCAAATTATATCCTTCACATAAAGTAAATAAGGCTTGCTGGGAAAATGTTTAGTGAAACAGACAGTGACAAACAGCCTATCGCAGAACATGAACATGTCTTTGATTTTTAAAACATATTTTAGAATTAGTGTTATCTTCTGACTTTGTTTATCTCACTTTGTGACCCTGGCTCCATAGCAATCAATCAATCTATATATATATATATATATATATATATATATATATATATATATATATATATATATATATATATATATATATATATATATATATATATATATTATAGTTAGTGTGTATGTTTTTATGTTTTTTATAGACAAATGACAGATGTGCCTCTTCTAGTACCTTCTAGTCCTCTTCTAGTGAGTGGTGCCTCTGCTTTGTAGATATTATTTATTGTAGGGCGTTGAATTAACATCAGATGTCTGAATCATTGTCTGAACCTTAATGTCATGTAATATCTGAAAAGGACTAGAAGTATGTTTCCCATCAGCCACTGCTCCATGTCACGTGTCTCTTTCACCTGTTTCACATTTAGCTCATTAACACTGCTGTGTATATATAGTCTGGTTCAGCACTGCACTGTTGTCTTGTGTTATTTACACAGATCTCGTGTATCATGTTACTCTCTGCCTTGTTTGATATAAGTCTTGTGTGGTATTTTGTTTGCTAAGTTATTAAATATTTCACTGAAATTCTGCAATTGCATCTGCCTCTAAATCAAAATACGTGACACTTAACTACCCATCTATGCAGCCTCAAACAAGATTTAGGCTAAAACATTCTGACCCTCTGTTTTAGCCTTTTTTAAGTGATTCTTCAGAAACCAGGCTATTCTAGCCTAAAAAAGCTTTTTATTTAAGTATTCAGGATTTTGTATGCTTAGTTGAGACCAGGAAAACATTGATTTATTGATTATTTTTTCAACACGATATTAAAACGATCATGTTTCATAGACTATCTAAGAGCTAATAATGTTACAATAATACTGGAAGCATAAAGGGTGGAAACTGTCTAATTAAAAGATTTGTCTGTCAAGGGATCCAATTGGATTTCAAGCTCATTTTCAAATTGCCTCATACAATTTCATTTCATATCATTAGAGCCGCCTATTAGGAAATGGGTAACAAACACTGCATGCATTTTTGCAATGATCAGCCTTTTAATCTGTTTTATAATTTATACTAATTTTGACATATTTGGCATAGATTTAACCAACACGTGTTTATTGAGTAAACATAAAATCATTTCAACCTTGTGTGAAAACAGTTACACAATGATTTTCCACTCTTTGTATGCAGAGTCGTTAATCTAAATATTTATAATGAAAGTATATTACTTAACCACTAAAATAATTAGGTAATACTGTAACTGGCTCAAAGGTAAAACACAAATCTGCACTTTCATTTGTTAATTGTGTCTTCTTCTTTAAAAAATACTCTTCCTGGAATAATTTCTGTAATGTATTATGGCTTGGCACTTACAAGCTGGAAGCATTTTTGTTCCATTTTTCCACCTGTCAATTATCTGCGTCTCATTCTCCTGCCCAGGCTCTCATAACAGAGCTGCTTACTAATATTCCTGCTAGCTTAAAGGGTATCTATATAGTTTGTTATGATTAAGTCTTTTGCAACACGAAATGTAATTTTCAACTTATTCTCATGCATTAAAAAATTTTCCTGGCTGATTTCACAAATCATCAGCACCAGCTAGGAAACAGATAGGGAAAACTGCAGGCATTTAGAGAGGCACATTTGGATAATGTATCTTGGGAATGGATATAAGGCTAAAACTGTATAATCTACAGCCATATTAAATACATTCTTACACTAGGTTAAAAACAATCCAAATTGGGATTGTTAACAGCTGGGTAAATATTGGAAATGACGCATTTTGGGATAAACTAAAATGGGTTGTTTTTCAACCCAAAGGATGGTTTCATATTTAGAAAAATGCTGGGTTAATTATTTATCAGAAATGGGTTAATATTTTCAGAGTTATTTTTACCCTTTGAAAATGTCAAATATACCACATTACAAACAAATATGTCAACATGGTATCTCCTTTATTTATACACAAGAAGGTGTTCAGAAATGTATTGCTAGAGCTGCTAAAGTGGTGTTTATATATAGACTTTGAAGTCAATGACTCAAATAAGTCATATATTTAAGACGAAAACGTCAGATTTTGATCAAAGGAGACGTTTAAAACATCAAAAAAAAAAAAATCTGCGTAACCAACTTATGATCCAGTGGGCATTACAAACAAGTAAACCAAAGCTAATTGATTGCGGGGCATTTAATGCCATGTAAACTGGACTGTTATCGCACATTTTTGCTTTTTCTAGTGTACAGTAATGGTTTTATGGATAAATATATTGATACAAACATTGTTTCTTTAAATAAATCTTAGTCTGTCTGCGTGAAAACCTCCACCTCCACCTGAGGTGAATTCAAACAGTCTGCACTGAGACTGGCGTAAAGTTGGCTTGATGTTGGATGTTCAAGATTTACAAATTATGTAAATGTAAAAATTGCCATGTATTTCACTACCGAATGGACTCATACGCATAATAACATATGATACACTCAAAACATATGCAATAATTTAAAGCTCAATAGCATTGGAGAGAATGACTTACAGTCATAAAACCAACTGTAAAGTCTTCGTGTAGGTGTCAGCTATGATGCACACCTTTTAGATTTTTGATATTTAACCCTACAATGCATGAACCAAAAAACCCACACGAATGTGTAAAGGGGGTCAAACTGACCAGTATTGGAATTAATGGTGTAATTTAATGCGAGCATTAAATTATGGCATATGTTGTGTATGAGCACATTCAGTAGTGAAATACATGCCAATATTTTACACATGATTTGACATTTTGTTTTAATAATTATCAAAAATCTAAAAGAGGTTTGTTATAGATGACACGTACATAAACACTTTACTGTTGGTTTTGTGGCTGTAAGTCATTCCCTTCAAATGCTATTGAACTTTAAATTATGGTATATGTTGTGTATGAGCACATTCAGTAGTGAAATACATGGCAAATTTTACATATTATTTGATAGTTTATTTGATTAAATATCAAAAATCTAAAAGGTGTGCATCATAGCTGACACCTAGATGAACACTTACAGTTCAACAGGTTTTATGACTGTAATTCATTCAAATGCGATTGAATTAGAAATGTCGGGGTGGGGGAGGGGCAGTGGTGCCAATTTGGGGATTTTGTCACCAATTTTAGCAACTTTCTCATTGTTGCTGCAACTTCTATTAATGTTTTGCAACAGGAGCTATTTTGACTATGTTTAAATCGTATGTATGTGTATATATATATATATATATATATATATATATATATATATATATATATATGCGATAAGTTGGGGCAATTAAACACTCGCACTGGTTGGCCACACACGTTCGCAAATTTATTGTCATCATTAGCATCAAGATGGCGGAGAAAAAAAATATGAGCAGCATTTCAAAAATGGTTGGTTGCAAGAACCTGCATTTAAAGACTGGCTTCAGCTTGTTATGGGAAATGCATCAAAAGCTTTTTGCAAATACTGCAAAGTCATACTTAATGCTAAGAAGTCAGATCTAAATAAACATTCACTGACCACCAAGCACATCACAAATGCAAGGCCTTTTTCCGGTCAGAGGCAGGTGCATATGGACTCATTTGCATCACCTAGAAATCTCTCTGTTGCGGAAACTGAATGCCCCTTAGCACTTTACACTGAACATGGATCAATCAGCAGTGTTGACCACATCAGATTTATGCAGAGCACATTTTAAAGATGCTGCCGCCATCAGATTGCACAGGACCAAATGTTCTGCCTTTATTAAAAAATGTGATTGCCCCCCACTTTATCAGTGAACTTGTCGCAGACCTTGGTGAAGGACCCTTCAGTCTTTTAATAGACGAATCAAAAGACATTTCATACCATGACAATGGCATTGTGATCTACTGATAATCCCAATGAAGAACTTCTCGGACTGTTTTAGATAATGTAAGCACGCATTCACTTTTTACTATATACAGATATGCTATATGAGTGGGATTTTTTTTTATTATACATATATGCAGAACTGTATGTACTTTGTTTTCATATTTGGTGACTTTTTGTGAAAACTGGAGACTTTTGAGGGTGGTTCTAGAGATTTTCAGAGGGAGGAGTTTAGCAACACTGACACTGCCACTAACCCAGCACTAACCCATCTCAGTATGCCTTTTCTGAAGTGTTGTATATCAAAATAGATGATAATGGACTACACTCTGTTACAGGTTTATTAGGTGCACACCTTGTTTTACACCCATCTGTCATTTTACCAGTTACTCACTGCTGGTCACTTACTGTATATAATTAAGTATACAGTTTCTGCCCATAGCCCCATCTGTTTCTATGCACAGTTTGTCTGCCTCGCACCACCCCATCCCTCAATGATAAAGGACCACCATAATACAAGCACTAATGGTAATGCTGGACCATTCTTAAGACACTAACAGTGCTTAAAATCCTCAACAGCAGTCACACCAGCATGTCATATTGTGCTGAGAACCCATATAATATAAGGTGTTGAACAAGGTACAGGGAGGCTGATGGCCTGTGCGGTAATCATATAATGAACCTACGTATACCTTTACACTCTTACGAAAAAGATAAGTGGACTTTGCACAAGCCTAATAATAAATAGCAGGCTTAGGCTACTTGATAAATTCAGTTCAATTCAGTTTTATTTGTATAGCACTTTTAACAATGCACATTGTCCCAAAGCAGCTTTACAGAAATCTATAAATTCAGGATATAAATTTTAAATGTATAAATTTATCCCTAATGTGCAAGCCAGAGGCGACGGTGGCGAGGAAAAACTCCCTGAGATGATATGAGGAAGAAACCTTGAGAGGAACCAGACTCAACAGGGAGCCCATTCTCATCTGGGTGACAATGGAGAGTGCAATTATAAATAATTCCCTTCTATAACTGTGCAGTACATGGTCAAATTCATGTATTTACCAGTAAATTCATTACAGTTATCAAATGTTCACTGAAGGAGACTTGAGTGCAAAACTGTTTGTGGAAATTACAGTCCAAAAGCTATATAATAATAATAATAATAATAATAATAATAATAATAATAACAACAACAACAACAACAACAACAACAACAACAATAATAATAATAATAATAATAATAATAATAATAATAATGAATAAATAAATAGTTGTAGTACATACAAATGTAAGGTTTAGGCCTCTTTGCTATAGTGGCTACTGAGGGTATTTTGAAATGCTGTAGTAAACCAGATGGACAAGCTACAAAAAAAAACCCCTGCAAAGATTAGATTTTACCTTTTTGTGTGTGTGTGTGTGTGGGGGGGGGGGGGGGGGGGGTTTAGTATCCCTGCTGTGAAATCCAGCTTAGTCAGATCCACCAGTAGCTGTTTAAAAAACAACAACAAACCCACAGAGTGAACTGGTCAAGCTGGTAGACTTTTGATAACTTTGATCAGTTATTTTCCAGTTTACTTATTACTCAATGAAATTGATCAGCAAATGTTTGAGAATGTTTGAGATTTTCTAAATGCCAAGCTGTTATTTAGGCTCTGTAACACTGGTCATGGTAATTCAGAAACTGTTTCCTTTCTACCAGCATTTACCAGTTGCTCATGATGGTCTACCGGTTTGGGGTTTTGCTAGCTGCTCAGACGAATGACATTTTATTCCTCTTTTCTTTCTTTTTTAAAATTTTTTCTTCTTCTTTTTTTTTTTTTTTTTAATTTTTTTTTTTAAATTTTTTTTTTTTAGATTTAGAGTTTGGATGTAGCCATTCATTGATACATTAATTGCTGTCTGTACTGGAGGCAGTAAAAGTCGAGGTAGATGAGCTTCATGCACAGAGGACTGGGAGGATTTCTTCAATAAGGCGGGGTCTGTGGTGTCCCGCGTGCGCGCGCTGTTGAAGAGAGGAGATGCCGCTGAACACTTCACCTCCACCACGTTCACTTCACTATACTCCTACACCTTCACACGCACATCGCTCTCCTGTGGACACAGCCTTCCTGCTTCGCTAATCCTCGATCAAACCATTTTCTTTATTATTATTATTATTATTATTATTATTATTATGCTTGTAAGAAATGTTTTTGCTGTATTTATTTTTTAAGAAATAAACGATGCCCTGACCCAGAATAGCTGCTGATGTAGAAATTATGGCACGTCAGCAGTCGCTGTTAGTCTGTTTTCCGTATTCCAGTCGATGAAAAAGGAAACTGTGGGTTTTTACCCCTTCGAGATTTGGACAGACCAGAACCCAAGACAACATGGAGACATTCACTATACATGACATGCTCATTAACAGCACGGATATTTATAAAATATTGTGTGAATTCGCCTTCAGGAACATATCCGAGTGCGAGAACGCCAGCGACCCGGGAACACACGCGCTAACGCCGGAGCCTAAAGGTACAAATAAAGCTCGTTCTTTACTGTTCTTTACTGTTCAGGAGTCAATTTTGTGCTATAATATCATTTTAATCTTGTGTGTGACATAATCTTATTTCTAACTATGGAAAAGAATTACGCATCCATGTGCGAAATGATCGCGTCACCAAAATTACGCACTAATCTCCATTGCGCGCAATCGCAGGTCCCGAGCTACTGTAAAACTTAGGGGTTTTTTTTATATATGTAAATATATATAGATATAGATATCGATATAAATGTATGTGTAAAACTATATAAATATAAGCAGAAGTTAATCAGCTGACGCGACTCAATGGAATCATTCAAATATAAATCTTTTCATAAAATGGATAACTAAAATAAAAAATATGTAACAGTTGTTCCAAATATTACTTGCTGAGCAATAAGCTTTCAACAGCCGAGTTATGTGTTTATACTACGCATGGAAATCATTGTTTATTTATTAAATAGCCTGCGCTCTTAAAAAATGATCTAGAACCCTTAAGCATTCTCAGGTTTGTTTCCAGAGTTTCTATACAGGTTTATATACAGTTTCTATACAGGTTTATATACAGTTTCTATACAGGTTTCTATACAGTTTCCATACAGTTTCTATACAGGTTTCTATATAGGTTTATATACAGTTTCCATACAGTTTCTATACAGTTTCTATACAGGTTTCTATACAGGTTTATTTCTATACAGTTTCTATACAGGTTTATATACAGATTCTATACAGGTTTATATACAATTTCTATACAGGTTTCTGTACAGTTTCTATACAGGTTTATATACAGTTTCCATACAGTTTCTATACAGGTTTATATACAGCTTACATACAGTTTCTATACAGTTTCTATACAGGTTTCTATACAGTTTCCATACAGTTTATATACAGTTTCTATACAGGTTTCTATACCGGTTTATATACAGGTTTCTGTACAGTTTCTATACAGGTTTATATACAGTTTCTATACAGTTTCTATACAGGTTTCTATACAGGTTTCTATACAGGTTTATATACAGTTTCCATACAGTTTCCATACAGTTTCTATACAGGTTTCTATACAGGTTTATATACAGTTTCCATACAGTTTCCATACAGTTTCTATACAGTTTCTATACAGGTTTCTATACAGGTTTATTTCTATACAGTTTCTATATAGGTTTATATACAGATTCTATACAGGTTTATATACAATTTCTATACAGGTTTCTGTACAGTTTCTATACAGGTTTATATACAGTTTCCATACAGTTTCTATACAGGTTTATATACAGCTTACATACAGTTTCTATACAGTTTCTATACAGGTTTCTATACAGGTTTATATACAGTTTCTGAATAGGTTTCTTTACAGTTTCCATGCAGTTTCTATACAGGTTTCTCTAAAAGTTTCTATACAGGTTTCTCTACAGGTTTCTATACAGCTTTTATAAAGTTTCTATACAGTTTTCTCAATCAGAGAGGGTTTCAAGTAGAACCAATTAAGCAAGCTAAGAACCTTAACTGTAGAAAGAGCCCTTCAGGGTTCATATGTGTTTCTTGGTGTGCAGATAAAAATGATAAACTGTGCGTTTGATTAATAATGCCTTAAAAGAAAACATATTTGATGAGTAGTGGTGTCAGTACCATATGGCCAGCAGATTTTACAAGCATTGGTGAAGGTTCCAAGTAAAAACTCTTTTAAACAAGCCTAAAAAAAGAAAAAAAAGAAAGAAAGAAAGAGCCTTTGAGCAAATGCTTTTCTTTGCATGCGGATAAAATGTGTAATCCCCTACAACAAAACATATGTGATGAGTAATGTATCATTAGCATATGGCCACCCGATTTTACATGTGTTCATTTAAAACAAGCTTTTATAATTTATTTATTTTCATTGTTTAATTTTTTCACATGCCTGCGTAAAGAGTGTATGTATTTAAACGTAGAGGGATGAGGCTGAGAAAACCTTGTGCCTCGTCTGCACCATAATAAACATAAACATAAACCTGTAGTAGATATAGAAAACAAATGCATATTTCTTCAACAGTTCATAATTTTCCTTTCCCCTGTTTGGAATGACAGATATAAACCAGACGGTGCGGATCATTCTCTACTGTGTGATCTTCCTGCTGAGTGTTCTGGGGAATAGCCTGATCATCGCAGTCCTGGTGAGGAATCGGCGCATGCGAACCGTCACCAATCTCTTCCTGCTCTCTCTGGCAGTCAGTGACCTGATGCTGTGTATGTTCTGCATGCCCTTCACCCTCATTCCCAACCTGATGAAGAACTTTGTCTTCGGCAGCGGCATCTGTAAAGTGGCCACCTACTTCATGGGTAAGTAGCGCTTATGGATGTATTGGACACAAGTGTAATAAAGTATTCTGTATCCTTGGAGTAACTGCAGTGTAGAGTTACAGCAGTTGCTCTGGGAATAGTGGTGTTTGACAGGATGTATGAATCAAAGGTGGATGAAGAGTCTGTGGAAGGAGGAAATCTGCTGTATACAAAGTTTCTTGAGGAGGCCTTTGTACAGATGATGAAATATCTCTGTCATTATGTGTGCTGGCTTAGCAAGTGGAGTTCGAGGGTATTTCCAGGGGTCATAGCTAAGTAATAACAAATGATTGTCCTTTAGTACATTCTGTTCTTGCTCAGCACCTGTGTGGTCAGTTCCGTTCATGAATCTATTGATAAAGATCATGAGAATATATCGGTGAACTGGAAATGCAACACACTTCCGGTTTTGCCAGAACAGACTTGTGAACTATACGTTCACATAACAACTATCCTCATGCTTTATATGGTTAGAATACCCTAAAGTAGGACGCTAGCTTATGATAAAGCAGCCTGGATTTACCAGCGACAGTTTTAACCATGTGGGTCTGTCATGGCTGAGAGTTAACAGATCATTTTTTTGATCATTCATAAGAACAAGAAGTTAGATCAGAGTCTGGCCAGTCCTGAACTAAGTAATGTCTAACATCAGAGGCTCTTAACATACCGAGTACAGCATACTTTTAACATCAGCTCATACGGTTATTATAACTTGCAGTGAAACACTCTGGTCTAAATATGTTCAGTGTAAAATCTGATCAGTCAGAATGTTTACATGGACAACAATAATCCGATATTAACCCGATTAAGACAATACTCAGATTAAGAATCTACCATGTAACCAGCGATCATTGATTACCTTAATCTGATTAAAGTCATACTCGAAGTAAACACAAATCAAATTAAGACATGTGGAGTATTCCTATTTTAGTTGCATTGTTGGCATGAGTTACAGACATGTAAACACCTCAATCACACTATTAACGTCGTGTGTGATTTTTCACCGCATTCTGCGACAGGACACGTACACACACGGCAGCGCTCAACCGTTTTACGAAAAACAAGCGAGCACGCCTGCATCCGAAACTGCGTACTTACCTACTATATAGCAGGCAAGATACAAGTATTTCTTCTAATATATAGTAGGTAAGTATTTGGTTTGGGACACAGTCCACGGCTTCAAGCAGTCGTCTATTTACACGTATAGCAGGATAAATAATTAACTGCACTCGAAGACTGTAAAATTAGAAATGAAACACCCAAAACTGTATACGGTACCATAACGAAGACGAACTGTATGTTGATACGTGAAATTCTGGAGGGATGTCGGACGGCGTGGCGCAGTAACGTGATGACGTGTGCCATTAATCGATCTATGTTCTATAACATGTAAAACGGGTACATGAAAGGAGTATTCGAAAAGCAACTCACGTAAACACCTTAATCACAATGTTGTCTTATTCAGAATAAGGTCAATAATTAGATTCCTGCTGTCCATGTAAACGTAGTCATTGTTGTTGTATTTATAAATGTTTTGTTTAGCCAGCTTTCCCAATATCTCTATATAGCCTCTCAAATCGTATTCTTGCCTTTACTCTCTTGGTGCTAAAGTTCACAAAGTGCATGAGCAGCATACCAGCATATCATTTTTTGTTTGTGTTGATATATTTAGCAGTGAGATAGCTATGCTGGTTAAGATGCCTCAGTATTCCCATGCTCACTCATTGAATCTGAAATGAAGCAGGCTCAAATGACGGTGCCATTTCTTTACATTTGTAACACACTCAGGTATCTCAGTAAGCGTGTCCACCTTCAACCTGGTGGCCATCTCTCTGGAGCGCTACAGTGCCATCTGCAATCCACTAACGTCACGCACATGGCAGACCAAATCTCACGCCGCCAAGGTGATCAGTGCCACATGGCTGCTTTCCTTCCTGCTCATGGTGCCGTACCCAATCTCCAGCACGCTCGTGCCCTACCGCCGCACCAACAACAGCACGGGCAACATGTGCCGCCACATCTGGCCCAGCGACATCATCCAGCAGTCATGGTAACATTTACTGACAACTTCAGCGCTGATAGCGCAGGTTCTTGTGGGTTGATCTTGATATGAAGTTACAGAAGCTGCAGCCTCTATGCAGGGATCATGCTGCTTGTATACTCTTTGTGTTGCAGATATAACATTAGGAACATTATCCTGTAGAAAGTGAAAGCGTATTGGAAAGTATTGATTCGCCAAGCTGTGCAACTTTCTTTTTTCTCAGGTATGTGTTCCTGTTATTGATCCTCATCCTGGTGCCAGGAATTGTGATGATGACAGCATATGGGCTAATCTCTGTCGAGCTGTACAGAGGAATCAAGTTTGAAATGGCTAACAGAAAGGCAAGCCAAGGTAAACATCTCTTTAATACACCCTTAATATACAAGTCTTTATTATACAGACTTTTCCCACACCTTTTTTTTTTTTTTTTTTTTACATATCAGATGTCAAATTAAACTATAAACTATACTATAAACAATATATATAAGGATAAAATAATTTGAAAATAAAAGATTAGTAAATAAATAAATAAATGCAAAATGGACTCCTAGTATGTTCTGACTGATCCTCACGGAATATGTACTATATTTTACACATTTCCCCCATTTTATGTATATGTTAATATGTCATTTTAATGTATATAATGTATAATAGTATACACTCACTGAGCACTTTATTAGGAACACTATACTAATACTGTGTAGGGCCGCCCTTTGCACTCAAAACAGCCTCAATTCTTCGTGACATAGACTCCACAAGATGTTGGAAACATTCCTGTGAGATTCAGGTCCATGTTGACATGATCGCATCACACAATTCCTGCAGATTTTTCAGGTGCGTTTTCATGCTGTGGATCTCCGACTCTACCACATCCCAAAGTTCTTCTACTGGATTCAGATCCGGTGACTGGGAAGACCACTGAAGAAGACTGAGCTCATTGTCATGATCATGAAACCAGTTTGATTTGAAGGGACTCTTGCTACTGTATGTGACCTGGTGCATTATCATGCTGGAAGTAGCCATTAGAAGATGGGTTCTTGTTTACACAAGGCAGATTGGGTCCATGGATTCATGCTGTTGGTGCCAAATTCTGACCCTACCATCTGTGTGCCTCAGAAATAATCGAGATTCATCAGACCAAGCTACGTTTTTTCCAGTCTTAAACTGTCCAGTTTTGGTGAGTCTGTGCCCACTGCAGCTTCAGCTTTAATGCACCATTCTGAGTTAACTCTAGAGACTGCTGTGTGTGGAAATTCCAGGAAATCATCAGTTCTAGAAATACTCAAACAGTCCATCTGGCATCAACAATCATGCCACAGTCAAAATCACTGAGATCACATTTCCCCCCATTCTGATGGTTGATGTGAACATTATCCGAAGCTGCTGGCCCGTATCTGCGTGATTTAATGCACTGCACTGCTGCCACATGAATGGCTGACTAGATAATTGCAAGAATGCGTAGGCTTACAAGGGTTACTATTAAACTGCTCAGTGAGTGTATATAAGCTATATAATCTATCCTACACATTTTCATACACCTGCAGGTGTCATTTCTTTAATACATATAGTTTAACATTACATTTGATATACTGCATGCTATTCACATTGCTTTAACATTAGCAGTGTCATTTTTGTACAGAGACATACACATTTTATTTTAGCCATCAGTGTGAAACTAGAAATTGAAGTTTTACGTAGCCGGGGGTGAAAAATTTAATTGTTGACAGGTTTTATTGCTAATTGTACCAGAGACTACCATTTTTATTTTTTTTGTAGCACCAAATATTGACTTTGTTTCATTTACTACTGCTCACTGCTCTTTAGGTTTTTTTTGTTGTTGTTGTTGTTTTTTATGTAGAAACATTTCATTTCATTATGTTTGAAGGCATCTTTGCTCTACAGCATTTCTTTGCATGTGCCTAAAACTATTGCACAGTACTGTAGGTTTATTTATTTATTTATTTTTTAAAAAAAACAATAAGTCTTTGGCTTTTCTGAAATTAAATGAGCCTAAAATTGTATTTAAAGTATATTTTGAAATATTTAACCAAAATTTCACTTAATGATGTTTTAAATATTTTTAGAAACAATCCAACAATCCACCCCGCCCCCCGAACCCCCAACCCCCAACCCCCAGTATATCTATAAATAAAAGTGTAGCTTTTTCCAGAAAAGGATTTTGATCTCTTTTCTAGTATCAGCTAAAACCAAGCATTTTTTTTTTCAAATGATTTCATTGTACTTTTTCACCTGCCAAAAATATAGGCTTGTTTATAATTTGCAATATTAGCGGGTTTCTTGTACATCTCCTGTATGTTTCTCAGAGAGACAGAGCAGCACAGGAAGCCTGAAGCCCAGCGAGTGTGACGGCTGCTATCTTCAACCCTCCAAGAAGAAGCGCTCAGATGCATCCACCAATCAGCAATCGACACTACTTGCTTCCAGCAGCAAACCCAAGCTGAACCGTGTGTACAGCAACAGCCCTACAGCCAACCTGATGGCAAAGAAGCGCGTGATCCGCATGCTGTTGGTCATCGTGGTGCTCTTCTTCCTCTGCTGGACACCCGTGTTTGCGGCAAACGCCTGGCGGGCATTTGACAAGCGCTCGGCTGACCGCCTGCTCTCTGGAGCCCCCATCTCCTTCATCCACCTGCTCTCGTACACCTCAGCATGCGTCAACCCCATCATCTACTGCTTCATGAATAAGCGCTTTCGTCAAGGCATGCTAGCCACCTTCTCCTGCTGCACAGGGCACGTGGATAGAGAGGGCCGGGGCAGTGGGCGCCTCAGCGCCGGTGGAGGAGGAGGAGGCGGTGCACTTGGAACTCTGGGATGCGCTGGAGCAGGAGGGAAGGAGAACACGCAGTCCAGCGGGACGCTCACCAGGTTGACGTACAGCAGCGTCCGCGGGTCAGCACAAGCATAGCAGAGTGAAAAGAAGTAGGTTTGTGCTTGTGGGTTCACTCGGAGAACTTTCGGACTGCTGGATTCCTTTCATGATCATCTGTGATGTTTCCTTCAAAGATTTGCAAAATTGGTACGTGAGGAAAAACAGTTGCCTACTTATTTATAATGTTTCTGAAGAGGAGCCTCTTTCTTTGTATTACTCTCAATCCAGGCAGCTCGTTTTCTAACTCTGGACTTTTCCTAGGAGTATTAGCTGAAAACGAAACCGCTCACTGATATACGAGACATTAAGTCTGCATGCACTGGTGGGTGAGAATATTCAGAGACTCGTGTTAAAAGTGTTTAAATTCGAAATTCATGTCACTGGTGAGTAAACAGACACATCAAATGGAGCATGACTGTGCATGGCTTGAGAGTCGCTTTAGTCTGCATTAGGCCACTGACTCGTGTACGAGCCTTTAATGAAACACAGGAGTTCCTGGTCCATCTACAATCATACAGACGGGGAGAGAGAGAGAGAGAGAGAGAGAGAGAGAGAGAGAGAGAGAGAGAATGAAAGAGAGCAAGAGAGATGGGGAGAGAGGGAGAGAGTGTGTGAGAGAGAGAGAGAGAGGGAGATGGGGAGAGAGGGAGAGTGTGTTTATCTGTTCATCAGTACAGTTTTATGCTCTGTGTAGTAGGATGCAGTATTGCACCTTATTGTGTTATGTTATGTGGAGAAAGTTATAATACTTTCCTCAGCTCCAGTGGATGAATAAACTAGATAAGTCTGATAAAGTAACTCCATGCCATACTCAGAGAGAGAGAAAAAAACAATACAGATGATTTCATCCGTGTTCAGGTGTAAAGAGTGCGTATTGCAGCTTTAGACTTTCCTCCACTAGCTGTGTTTTTACATTCTGTGGCACACACCGGCTGAAAGGGACTGAGGTTATCCAGACGCTCAGAGAAAACTCACAGCTAATGCTTTCAGACATCGTACAGACCTCCAGCAGAGCCGAACCGCGCGCAGTCCTTCAGCATGATGCCAAACAAACATACCCAGAAGTCAGCTTGAAGTTCTGTGTACGTGATATTAGCCACATATAAATGACTCCTTTACGGCCATTTTTCAGATCGAGGGGGAAAAAAACAAGAAATCTGTGAATATGTAAATATATGGACTCATCCTGGCAAGCCTGTATACCTCCGTAGCTACAATCTATCGTCATTGCCACACAAATATGTAGAAATGTGTAAATACAGCTTCAGTCAATTTCACTGCTGGCGCTCTTTGTTCTGTGTCGATGGAGTACATCAGTAAAAGCACCGCATCCAGAGTGTTTCTCTCCCAAAGGTACACGGGAGATTCTTTATCCAAATACTGGCTGTTCTTTCAACTTGTACAGATTGTACCGTTTATTTGATCTGCCGCCGTTTCTTATCTCCTCATGAGACTTTTCTCACCTGTGAAAAACACGAAAAGCATCAAGCCAAGGCCTGTCACTCACACCTGGGACTTTTCCTCCCAGAGGAAAATGTAGCACTGTGTATGATTTGCGTTTCTCAATGAAATACGTTCGCTTTTCTTTGTTCACTAAATGTATGTTTGAAACACGCCGCATTACTTCATGCATTCAACACAGTGGAATTGCTCATGTATGGTTCTTCCTGCTGACTGAACGCTGAATATAATAAAAGGTCGATTACACGTAAAGCCTGCCTCGGATATGTTTATCCAGCCCGAGCGTTTGAATACAAGGACCGTGCTTTAAGATTCGCATATTTTTTATTTCTTCCAAGCCAAGAAGACATAGCAGATGGACAGACTGCGTGACTCTGGACAGTTTGATCATGTCCACACCTTTAAAAATAGCCTGAGTGTAGCATTAAAAAGGTCCATTTTCTTTTGAAGAACTTCGCTGCATTTAGTGAGAGAAAACCGAATTTACAGCCCGATATACAGTCCTTTCCAAAAGTATTGGAACAGCAAGGCCAATTATTACGTCTTTGCTACAAACTGAAGGCATTTGGGTTCGAGCTCGAAAGATGAACATCAGGCAGGGACGACAGATCAGAATTTCAGCTTTCATTTCCTGAAACTTGCATCTACAGTAGGTGTGGGGGAAGAAAGAAAAAAATCGGAATTAGTTTCGCTTTTCCAATACTTTCAGAGGGGATTGTATAACTTGCGATTTGTCAGTATGAGGTTTTTTTTCCTCTGATCTATCAACAGTAGATGCTGGAAAGTGAAATGGCTACTTTCTGAAGGGCAAAGGATTAAGTAAAGCTTTTAAGCGCTCTGAATTGGATGCTCTTGTGTACACACACACACACACACACACACAAGCACGCACGCACACGGACACACAGCAACCCAATAAAATGTTTGGGCAGCTAAATGGAAACGTCTCTGGGTGTCTGTGGAACGCTTAGTGCTGCCCATGTGCTTGTGTGGAATACTTTCCTTTGCACTGCAGTAATCAAAAGGAGCAAAATATGGCTTTTAATGGCCTTAGTGGAGAGGAGGTAAAGAGTAAAGGATTAGGATGGCACCCGGACAAGGCACCAGTGACATTACCCATGAGTCAGTGCACTGGTGAGGATAACAGCTTTTTTTTTTTGTGTGTGTGTGTGTGTGTGTGTGTGTGTGTGTGTGTGTGTGTGTGTGTGTGTGTTATCCTGAGTAACTACCAGGCTGAAAACTATCTAAACAGATGTGGAATAAGCCGCAACGTGTGCCACTGTGGGAAGTTCATCAGACGTAACATCTGGTTGAAGATGAACACTTTTTTGAATAATGTACAAATCAGGTAGAAAAAGGACTCATTCATAAAGCAAAGAAAATACAATATTAGTATTTCTGGGTTTTTTTATTTCTTGATTTTGATGCCAATATTGCAAGTTGTTTTATTCCTTTAATGACATATGAAACTGAGCAGGTGCAATATGCACAAAAAAAAAAGAACAAAACAGACAGACAGACAACTGAAACTAATGTTCTACATACAAAAATAAAGACTGCCCCATGATTCATGTTATTGCTAAAATATCACAGACGGCACAGGATCCTACTGGCAGGACTGATACCACTACCATACCGACACCTCGGCTTATTATCACTAGAACAACACACTCAGAGAGACGGGGCTTGTACTCGTGGAAGAAGGTGAGTAATATGCAGACGTAAGCTAAGCTTTCGTACACGCGTACAGACACAACTGCAGAATCGGGTACACAACATTCAGCATGAAGGAACAAGAGAAATGAGGTTCTCCGCAGGTACAATGAATAAGTGCAAAAGTATCATAGAGCAAACCCACAAAGAGATGAAGGGAAACAAGGTGTGCAGTCTGTCCGTGGTCTATTCCGACTGAAGAGAGAGAGAGAGAGAGAGAGAGAGAGAGAGAGAGAGAGAGAGAGAGAGAGAGAGAGGTAGAGGGAGGGAGCACGAGAAAGAGAGAGAGAACAGGGAAGGGACAGAGAGGGGGGCAAAGAGACACACACACACACAGAGAGAGAGAGAGAGAGAGAGAGAGAGAGAGACAGAAAGGGGGGGGACGGGGGAGGGAGAACGAGAGAGAGAGAGAGACAGGTGGAGGGACAGAGAGAGTGGGGGGGCACACAGAGAGAGAGAGAGAGGGAGGGAGCACGAGAGAGACAGGTGGAAAGAGAAAGATAGAGAGAGAGAGAGACAGAGAGAGAGAGAGACAGAGAGAGAGAGAGAGAGAAAGAAAGAGCGAGAGAGAGTTCGCATGTTGGTTATCATTTAGAAATTGTAACGTTTTGTGCCACAAAGAAGCTCAACTTGCTTTTACAGCTCATCTTCTAACACAATGAAAGGGTTTGTTTTTTTTTTCTTAAAGCTGCCTCTGGTGCTATTTTTCTTGGGCAGTGCATGAAAGTCAAAGTTTTAAAAAAGTCATTTGGCATATTAGAGGACAAACACACACGCACACATCCATCAGAGCTCATAAAAAAACAGCTGCATTTGGAAGAGCCAAAGAAAACATGGAACATGAAGTGAGATGACGTGAATAACGCTAGCACTGGACTATAAAGCGTCGGAGACAGAAATAATGAACTGGGCGGTTATTCTGAGCTTGTTCACAGCCCGTGCTGAGGAAACGGAACTGAAGGTGGGATGAAATGGGGTTGGAACGTCGCACTGCGATGTTGTTAATCACACGTACGCGTGTATCCCTACACGTCCGAGCTCTCCGAGACACACAGATGCTACTTAATGGATAGAAGTAAAAGATGCGTTGCCAGATTATTCATTCTTAAATTTGGTAAGTAAGTAAAACACACCCAGATCAGCTGAAATCCTTTCTAGAAAATTCCTTCATTCTAAAAGCTCTGCAGCAAAGCAACAAAACAATGTAGTCAATGTAGAGTGTTTATAAAAATAAAAAAAAAATAAAAAAAAAACAGCTAGGATTGTCATATATACCTGTTTGTAGAGCAATAACAATTAAACTTGCTGCCACTGCTTCAGGTGAGCACTGCGAATCGAGACTTGGAGCTATTCCAGAACATTTTTATACTGGATGAACTCGACATTCTCAAGCAGCTGAAAAACAAACAGGATCGACGGCCGTTTCTCATTTCTTAAGTAAAATTTAAATACTACGGGGATTTTTTTTTTCTTTTTTCCTTTTCACTTGGAAGCAAGCGGGCCTTAAAGCACTTCAACGGTGACGCCACACTAAACGAGGAGGCGAGTTCATTAATAATTTAAAAAAATACAATATTAGACTTTAAAGCTACTTTTCATATTAGTAAAAAAAAAAAAAAAAAAAGGCGATGGAAAAAGGGAAGAACGCTGGACAAACAGCACAACTGGCGAGCATTCTCTTTGCTAGTTCTAAACACAAACCTCTGAAAACATTTCTATTGGTTTTAAAGACCGTCCTTCAGCGTTCGCTAATCGAGCAGGGAAGTCGTTTTATTATTCTTTAAAGAAGGAAAAGAAAAAAAAAAGAAAATCACACTGCATATTAGTCTACAGTAAAGTGATGGGCAAAGTGAAGTCCAGGCGCGCGTGCTGTTGATCAGAACCACTCCACGTGGATCAGGCTGGTGAAAATCAGTGCTTACTCCCACAGACCGAGACACAGAACCTATACAATATTGCTGTAGGCATACATCTTTGAACAACAAAACGTACATCTAAAGGGCATTAAACTTCTACTGGACACTTCTCTAGTCTCTCGTCACCACACACCGGATCGCTGGGGAAACAGATAGGTCGCTAGGCTACGATGCGCAGACGCGGGCGCGATGAAATACGAACGCTTTTAGCAAAAGGAAGCATAGTGACGCTCCACGCAAGTTAATCTACTGTACAAAACTACTACAGCAGGCTGATTCGTTAGTTTCTCCTAGCTGGCATTAATAATCTTCAGATACATTAGTGTGTTAGCAAGGCCACGAGGAACACATCGATAAGTGACGAAAAAAGTAAAGCTCGACCTTTTTTTTTCTTCTTTTTTTTTTTTGGTGTACGAGAGGCCACGGCTGCCAACACACTCTTCCGTTAATTCCACACACGGAAACAACTACAACATCTTTGGGTATGTTAATGTGAGGGCATCGAAAAGTTTTGACCACATGCAGAAGTTAAGGGCGTCAAGTCTGAACTTTAAACAGCCTTGTTAATGAATAAAAAAAAACATAACAAAACAACAACACAAGGCTGAGCTCAAGAGTTTATAGTCACAGGCCACGGTCTTAAGGTGTGAACTGCACTTGAACTAAATGTGTTGTTACAGTAAGGCCACGTCTAATGGAAGAATATTAAATAATCCAGTTATTTTGTAAAAAAACAAAAAATAATAATAATAATAAAAATCATTCCAACATCCTATTAGCAAAATTAAAAAAAAATTTAGGAAGACAAAGGAATTTTAAACATGTTTTTAGGAGACACCATGATTTCAGAGCTCGACCCGAAAGATAATCTGTCCAGTCCAGACGCTCGGATGGCAACAGCGTCCAAACACAGCAGCGCTGCGTCCCATCGTCCCACGCCGTGTGCGCGCTAGAAACGATCGGTATTGAGCGGCAACGGTTTAGTGGACACACCTCTGTATTGCGACCGGTGCGTTTCGCTGTTTTGAACAGGAGGAAGAGAGACGTCGCTGCTCCTCCTGTGATACCTAACACACTATTATAAAATCCTTAAAGGAAGCATATACACGCCATATTGCAGACAAGGCAGAGGCGTTGCTTAAAGCTTTTTTGTTCTTTTCAGAGAATTTGTGTAAAAAAAAAAAAAAATCTAAATAATAATAATAATAAAAAAAAAAAAATCAATAATAAAAATAGACCCTCTGAGTTTCTTCCCAAAGCAAAACAACTTCAAATAAAAAAAAGAAAGAAATTACAAGTCCCATATCAAAAATTGAGAAGTATCAAAAATGAAGTCCGAGCAAACGTGAAAAGGAGATACGTATACACGTATCTATACGTATATAGGTGGGAAAAAAGCTATACACAAAAGCCAAGAGACGGCCACAGCACCCTGCTATGCCGCATCCCGAATGGAAAATAAAAGAAAGGAAATAACCAAAAATGTGTAAAAACTCAGAGTAGGAACAGAATCTATTTGGTAACAAAAGCATACTATATGTTTAGATACAAAAAAGAAATGTATGGAGGAAAATGTACCTTTACTAAAGCTTACGCAATAACCTTGGTCCATAAAAACTACGTTTCATTTACAAATTTAACGTGACCCTCGTCTCATAAGTCCAGACCGAGCCACAGGTGATAAGCCGTTGTACTCCTTCACACAAACACAAACCAGGAAAGTGTAGGGGGATAGATGGAATTCAAATAAAAGGTGGCGTAGAGACTTCTTGATTAAATGCATCATTGCTACGGTCGGATGTTCTCGTCTTCTGGATCTCGACAGGCGCGGGTGTTCTCAGCCGGTTCGGCCATGTCCGTCACCAAGCGCCAACTCTCTCGTCGACCTCCAATCCCGCTTCGCTTTCCCCCCTGTTCGGTTTTCCTCTCCGGACTCCTTGACTTTGTGTTTATGTTGCCCAATAAACTGTTCAGTTTTGAAATCTATATGCAGCACTTTGTTGAAATGTACCTGTAGTTTTTTTTTTTTGTTTTGTGTTTTTTTTTTTGTTTTGTTTTTTGTTTTGTTTTTTAAAGTTCTCGAGTGCTATCATGTGTGTTATGAGACCACAGCGGCTGTGGCGTTGGAGGAGTTTGCCGTGACTGAATTCGGTGTGTCAGTGTTGGGGGTGTTGTTAGCGGAGCGCAGGATGGCTCCGGCTGCGCTGCAGTGAGGCCTGGGGCCCGGCTCCGGCGTGTATGTGAACGTCAGGGTGGTGGAGTAGATGATGCCGTCGTTCCGCACCAGTGTTACGGGAACCTGTACTGGCTGTCTCACCCACCGCCAACCCTCGCGGAACGCCGAGATGTCCGGTACGACACACAGCATGCTTTCTCCACACCTGCATCACAAACAGGATTTAGCGTGATTAATATATTACACACTGCACGCACACGTCAAAATATGGAATAAAATTGGTGAAGTCACTGAAGTCGTCTCTATTTCTGGTCAGGGAGCTGTCCATCCAAATCTCACTAGCCAATGAGAGTACAGCACTGTAAAGCCCTGCCCACACGAGAGACTTGCGCCAGAATGATGAATGCAAATTGCGAAACGTAAACGAAAACTCTAGCAGCGCATTCATAAACCATGATTAGCGAAAACGAAGCTTAGGAAACTGTTACAGAACGCTGTTTATTTCAGGACCGTATTACAGTTTTGAAAAAAAGTTCATTTTCAGTTTTTCTTCTCTCTCATTGTCTATTTTCGTTTGTTTCTTGAAAAGTTACGTTCAATACTTCTGGGACAAAAGGACTGGCACCCTGTCTAGGGTGTACCCCGCCTTGTGCCCGATGCTTCCTGGGATAGGCCCAAGGTTCCCCCGCGACCCTGAAAAGGAGTAAGCGGTTGAAGATGGATGGATGGACTTTTGGGACAAATTTAATTCCATAGTGAAATAGCATTAAGTTTTACTTCATGGCTTAGTGTAATATATGTGTGTGATAGTTTAATATACGAATAAAAAAAAAGAAAGAGATTTCCACAACTGGCCAGAGTTGAGGTCACTGAAAGAGTGTGCCATTCCTCCAAATCTGCTCTCGTGGCTCCCAGCTACAAATTGCTGTGTCAGGATTTGAACTATTGCATTCTGGGGCCCTTTCATCAATTTTATAATGAAGATGAAACAACATGGCGGCTCATAATCATTTGTTAAGTCAAATATCTCTAAGTAACCGGCAACGTTTCACTCTCCCCTGCACAAAACACATTTTAAAAGCTTCATCTTCTCTAAACAGTCCAGACGCCGTTTAAAACAAGCGTGTGTGTGTATGAACTTTTCAGTACCATCAATAAAAATCTTACCTGTACATAGTCTCGGCTTCCACGTCCCCGAACCACACGCGCAGGTTTGGAGCAAAGTTCTGCCCTGTTAGCTCCAGCATCGCTACGTCTCCTCCACCATTCAGCTGCGTGCATATACACACACACACACACACACACACACACACACTCCATTAGTTTGTATAAAAAAAAAAAGTGTGTCCAATGATGCGTGGCTACTTGTAATTTCTCCTTGCCGCAGCCTATTCATTTCAGCTGAGAGCTCTGTCAGATCGGCGCGGTTAATGGCGGTTATGGAGATGTGAAATCTGGCACGCTGTGTGTAAATTCAGCTACATTTTAACTTAATACAAATTAGTGCATCTGTCTTTAGAGAAGTTTTACCCCCCAAATTCTCTAAATAGAACACAATGGAGCACTTCATTTTCACTGTACATACACTCACTGAGCACTTTATTAGGATCACTATTCTAATACTGTGTAGGGCCGCCCTTTACTATCAAAACAGACTCAATTCTTCGTGACATGGACTGTACGAAGAATTCCTGTGAGATTCTGGTCCATGTTGACATGATCACATCACACAATTCCTGCAGATTTTTCAGGTCTACTTTCATGTGGTGAGTCTCTCGTTCTACCTCATCCCAAAGATCTTCTATTGGATTCAGATCCGGGAAGACCACTGAAGAACACTGAGCTCATTGTCTTGATCATGAAACCACTGTAAAGCCCCGCCCACACGAGAGACTTGTGGTGAATGCGTGAGACGAAAGAGTGTGGTGGATAAATGGTGAGATCCAGAATGTGCCAGAATGGTGAGACGATGTTTGCTTTGAGACATGGTGCATTAACATGCTGGAAGTAAATAGGTTGTGTCCATGAATTCATGCTTTAAGTGCCAAATTCTGACTCTACCATCTGTGTGCCTTAATAGAAATCAAGATTCAGTCCAGTCTTCAACTGTCCAGTTTTGGTGAGTCTGTGCCCACTGCAGCATCAGCTCTCTGTTCTTGGCTTATAGAGGTGGAACCCAACGTGGTCTTCTGCTGTTGTAGCTCATCCAACTCAAGGTTCGACGTGTTGTACATTCTGAGATGCTTTTCTGTTCATCACAATTGAGTGTTTATCTTAGTTACTGTAGCCTTTCAGTCAGTTCGAACCAGTCTGGCCATTCTCCATTGACCTGTCTCATCAACAAGGAGTTTCCAACCGCAGAACTGCCGCTCACTGGATGATTTTTCTTTAATGCACCACTCTGAGTAAACTCTGAGACTGTTGTGTGTGAAAATCCCAGGAGATCAGCAGTTATAGAAATACTCAAACAAACTGTCTGGCATCAACAATCATGTCACAGTCAAAATCACTACATTTTTTCCACCTTCTGATGGTTGATGTGAAGCTTCTGACCTGTATCTGCATAATGTTATGCACTCCACTGATTAGATAATTGCACGAATGAGTAGATGTACAGGTATTGCTAAGTGCTCAGAATAAATAATGGCTAAGCAACATTTCTGTTGCTTTAATGAGGATGACAGAGGTGTGTGTGTGTGTGTGTGTGTGTGTGTGTGTGTATATACCTGTAAGCTTTCAACAACAGGCACCGGTGTGACGGATGAGTGGACTGGACCCATTCCCTCATAGAAGGTGTATTCTGCTTTATCCGTGCTGATGATTGTCCAAGAGGCACCGTCATTGATCATCTCTTTATTTGGTTCTTTTGGGCATGGAGTGGCCTGAGAAACAGACACACACACGATAATGCAGCAAATGGGTGCATACATTATTAATAAAACAATTATGAATCTCAAATAGTCTTGTGCTTAGAGACAAGACAACCCAGTGTAGCCAACTTTAAAATGTATGAGCTGAAAAGCATTACAGCGGAATAATGCAAACTGCACTCTCTAGATGCATGCATGTGTGTGTGTGTGTGTGTGTGTGTGTGTGTGAACACATGGACATTTTTTTTTTTTCTGTGGCTAAATCTTAATGTGTGCTCTATTGGATATATACATATATTGCACTACATAGGTACTACAATGCCATTATGCCACAAACACACACACACACACACACACACACACACACACCTGAATAATAATGTGTATAAAAATGAAAGATGAAAATGAAAATATGAAAGATGGCACTTTCTTTTCCAATACCAATGCCGGAACCTTAAGTATCAGTATCAGCAGTTCAACTAAGCCTAATTCAAAAATCACTTCCATTTTAAATATAATCAACTTAATAGATAGTATAAATATAATAAAATCAATCCTTACAAAAACAAACAAAAAACAGTCAATTCTCTTCCCAAGATAACATTCTCAGTTCCAAAAATCCAAGCTGTTGTTACAGGATCCTATATCCGATATGTTGTCCAGATATCCAATCCACCATTTTAAACTGGTATAGGCTCGAGATACCAAGACTAGGTATTGGATAGGTGCAGTCTCTAATAAATAAATATTCTTTCTGGCACTACCGAATATGTGCTCTTACTTGAAACTGGATGATCCTCTCTTGGGAAAGGCACAGGTACATCCTCTCTGTATCCTTTAGGTAGAAGGCACACTTATGCAGCTGAGACACGGGGTCGTCTGCGTCCAACAAGGCCGTCTGCTTATCCACCTTCCGGATGATCTGTACGAAAATATATTCACCAAAAGTTACAATAAACTGTTACATGATATTATAGGAATAATCCAGGGTTTCTTTAACCGAAACACTTCACTGTGTGGAAACTCGATCTGAATCGCCTCATGTAACTATATGAGGCAATTTTGTTCGAGTTTCCACACGAGACACTAGAGAATGTCAAAGAAAATTGTATCCAACATTCCAACGCCGGGGCAAGACGGTTTAAACTAGTTCTGACTGCTTGCACTTAATTACTTTCCCTATAGGGGTATCGATGTGCACTCGGGGTCAAACTAATATGCGCAACAGGAAATCCTGTCGGGTTTGTGCAATCCACAAAACGCTGAAAAATTTAGCTGCGACCTGGACTGAGTCTGATCAAATAGATTCATGAAAGTATATTAAGTCGTAAATATATTTTAGCAAAATGATGTGGAAATTATTATCGCACCTCACTATCTAAGTGTGACTTTCTCACGCATAAACGTCAGGCTTTGATCACGCTGTTTGACAGCTACGTGCCACAGTGAAATGTACACAAGTGAAACGAATTCGGTTTGTAATCGGATACCGAATTTCAAATCGTCTGCGATGCAACTGCATGTCGGCAACATACACACGTACATGGTTACTTTCAGCTAGGATAGCTGTGTTGGGTAAAGCATCAGCACATAAACTACTCCGGGGGGAAAACAAAAAATAAAACAGCATCTCTAAAGGGAGCGTAATGTACAAATACCTTTGGCTGAAGAATTCATGAAAGCACTCTACAACAATGCTTAAACATCCATTAAATGAGCGAGTTTGGAGCAAACAGGCTTTTATGTTCTTTTGCTCAGTACAGAGAAACACCTCAAAATGATTTGGTGCTACTACTGATGCGTTAGAAACAGAAAGGCTGGAAAACACTGGAGTATTCATTAAGACAGAGAGCAATGTAATGGCTTATTAGAAAGACAGACCAGAAGAAAATGGTTTAAAATTTGTGGAATAGTACGTATTTTCTTAAGGAAAGGATGTCCATTATCCAGAAGTGCCAACATTACTAATCAGAAAATCCTAGCAGGCAGTGAGAGATGAAAAAAAAACTGCACTGTACCACAAACAAAACCCTAAATGTTTCTTGGGGAACACGATGGCTGTTTCTTTTCCCAGATGTGCACCAAGCAACAGAACAAAAACAGCAAGAGGAAAAAAAAAAAAGTCTGGTGTGATTGCTACTTAATAAGAAACAGCTCTGCCATTCTGTTTATCAGCCAAAGACACCAGAGTCCCACCTTCTTGGTTTCTATAGGCTGACAAGTCAGAGGCTTCTGAATTCAGAGCTCAAAATATCACCTGGTTAAAGCTGGCATGAAACGAATGTAAACTGCTAGTGGAAACGAAATGTGCGGTTTTAGCATCCTGTGTCCTTTCCCCTGCGGTGAACTGTCATTTCTGCCTTGCTCATTTTATTAGTGTTCAGTCTGGCCACTGTTTTATCTGAAAAGGCAGAAAAGCATAGTCTTCTCATAAATATATATATTTTTAAAAAACCTTAAAATGTTACAGCTAAAGCGTAAATGTTGGCACCTTTGCTTTATTAGTGGACAGACAAATTTTCCAGTCTCAACATTTACTACAAATTACAGACAGACCGACCGACAGACAGACAGTCAGTGAGACACACCGACAAACAGACAGTGAGACATTACCAGTCGTGGCAGGGCCATTCCTGTGACAGAGCAGACAAGTTTGACAGTTTGGCCGTAGTGAATGTAACCATCACGCACGGTGAATTCCTCTCCCTCGGATTCCTCATCATCCACTGCACACACACACACACACACACACACACACACACACACACAGCAGAGAATCAGTTTGTGCATTCCTTAGCAGTTTGCTTCTTGTTTGTTTCTTTGGCCGTGCCAGCTGTATGATGAAGATGTTTATGATTGTGCGGGTTTGTATGTGTGTGTGACTGCGTCTGTCTCTGTGATGAACTTCTGTTTATGCGTTGGAAAAAGGCCGCATAAAGCGCCCATGTCTTCGCTCGACCTTTTATATACGTGTTTTACACTTGGCAATTAAAGGCATCTCCAAAGCCCAGTCACATCTGGTCCAGGTTGTGTAATCAAGTACTTGTAATTTTAGTGAGAATTGTGAAGACGTGCATAATTATTCTTAATTAAAGCCTTTTAAGCAATGTGATCTCATGACTATAACAGAGACCACATAACTGACACGGTGTTCTGCAGTACATCTAGTCATCTCAGTTAAGTGTTCCTAATAAATAATCACGGAACTGTTACCTAAAAATAAATACAGATTGCTAGGTTTAGGAGACTTAACATTTATGGGATTTGGCAGACGCCCTTATCCAGCGCAACTTACATATATCTCATTTATACATCTGAGCAGTTGAGGGTTAAGGGCTTTGCTCAAGGGCCCAACAGTGGTAGCTTGGCAGTGCTGAGGCTTGAACTCCTGACCTTCTGATCAGTAACCCTGAGCCTTTAACCACTGAGCCACCACTGCCCCATGGAACTTAGAGGACGATCAGTGGTATAAGATTTCTTTAAAGGGAACTGTGAATAACTACGAGTTTGCTTTCTGCCAGGGTTACGTCCTGCAGCGTAAATAACTGGTACGTCCTTGTCTTTTTTTTAAATCGTGAAGTATATCATTCAATTTTAACGTAATACTGTAAACTGCCAACATATCAAAATGTGCTCTTTTGTTCTAATGCATATGAAGTATCATGAAGTATCCTACGCAGAGGAATATGAAGCCAAATACACCAGTCAGGAGTAGTTCAAAAGTAATCTAATCATATTACATTGTGTGTGTCTAAGTGTGAGACTTACAGAGGTGAATATAGAAGGCTCCCCACTGTTGTGAGCTGGCATGAAAGTTCCCGCCCTCCACATGGAGGTAGCGTGTACTGACCGTCTGAGAACGCAGTCTGTTAAACAGTGCCACTTTTGTTCCAGACGCTATACACACTATACACACCCAGAGAGAGAGAGAGAGAGAGAGAGAGAGAGAGAGAGAGAGAGAGAGAGAGAAGCAAGGAAGTCATAAAATGTTAGCTCGGCATTTTTAGACTTCATCAAATATTTACAGAGTTTAAGAGCCAGAGGGCCAACTATAAAATGGAGTTCTATTCGGTAGATGAAGGCGCACCAGAGCAAACAACACACTGCTCAGGGATCGATGTTAGGATCGCAGTCATTCTAAACTAAGAAGCAGTAGTGCAAATATGTTGGCTCTGGCTCCCCCCAGTGGAGAAGGATGACAATCTTTAATCTAAACAAGTCTACAGTCTAAACTTTAGGTTGAAGTTTTCTTTCATTCATCTTCAAAAGACACTTGGTCTTGGATTGCAGTGGGTCGCGGGTACACTAGGTGAGAGGTGGAAATACACCCTAGATGGGACGCCAGTCCATGTCAGGGAACCATTTCCACACATACACACCTAGAGAGTAGCTAGAGAATAGAGAGAATTTAGAGTAGCTAATTCCCCTACAGGCATGTTTTTGGTGGGAAACCAGAGAACCCAGTGGAAACCCAATCAGACACAGCGAGAACATTACAGTACTCGGAGCTCAGGATCAAACTCAGCAGCCAGGGACTGTAAACTGGCAATGCTACTCAAAGCTCCAACAGACATCACTCTACTTTCTTTTTCATATCATTTCATTTCCTCTCTGTCATTATGTCATAAAAGACAAACAGAAAAAGAAAAGAAAAAAAAAAAATCAAAAGGCACACCTCAAATCCTTACAAGCTGAACACTAAGAAAGCAGCGAGATATTATCAAGCAGTGCGTGTATATACACAGCTGTTTTTCACACTCACAGTCAGCGTTCTTGAGCGACTGCTTCTTTTTGGAAGGCTTCGAGATGACCTTGATGCGCTTGCTGAGGAAGACGCCGATGTTGGCGCTGTTGCCGTACAGCATGCGCACCGACAACATGAAGTGCTTGCGCTTGTCTGAGTCGGAGATGTACAACGTTTTGGCTGTGCAGTAATTCTGCAGTGGGGGAAGGAGAGAATGCTCAGAGTTAGAGATATATCAATTATATATTACAGAAAGAAATACAACACATTAAGGATGTCATTACAAGTGCACTGATGCTGTGGTTAGTCTTCTGTGACCAGTAAACCCCTGGAGCTGTGATGTATGCTATAAAATCTGCTTAGTTACAGCATTTATGCTCTACAGTTTTTCCATTTAAACAACCAAAAATCTCCTCGCTTCCCCAGGCCATCAGAAATGCTTTGGCTGACAGACTGTCATCATCCTGAAACCACTCCATTGCTTTTCAACCCCATAACTGACTACTTACGTTTACATGGACAGCAGTAATCTAATTATTGACCTTATTCTGAATAAGACAACATTGTGATTAAGGTGTTTACATGAGTCACTGTTAGAATACTCCTTTCATGTACTCGTTTTACATGTTATAGAACATAGATCGATTAACGGCACACGGCATTATGCCCCCGTGCCACGCAGTCCGACATCCCTCCAGAATTTCACGTATCAAAATACAGCTCGTCTTCATTTTGGTACTGTATACAGTTTTGTACAGTTTTATTTTTACGAAAGCTTCAAGTGCAGTTAATTATTCGTCATGCTATACGTGCAAATAGACGACTGCTTGAAGCCATGGGCTGCGTCCCAAACCGCATACTTACCTACATGTATTTAACCTACTATATAGTAGGTAAGTACGCAGTTTCGGACGCGGCCGTGCTCTCTTGTTTGCTGGGAAACGGTTGAGCACTGCCGTGTGTGTACGTGTCCTGTCACAAAATGCGGTGAAAAATCCCACACGATGTTAATAATGTGATTAAGGTGTGTACATGTCTGTAATGCACTTCGATAATGCGACTAAAACAGGAATACTCCACATGTCTTAATTCAATTTGTGTTTACTTCGAGTATGACTTTAGTCGGATTAAGGTAATCAATAATCTCTGTTTACATGTTAGTTTCTTAATCAGAATATTGTTTTAATCGGGTTAATATCGGAATATTGCTGTCCATGTAAACGTACTAATTATCTACCTCATCTGTAGAGACAATAAATTTGACAGTTTGGGTGTATAATAAATAAATAAATAAATAAATAAGTAAGTAAATAAATAAATAAATGTGGCTCTTCACACAGTCTAACGTCAGGTACGGAGGAATCAATAAATGTTTGTGTTTCTGTGGAAAGCTGTCAGGAAATTGTCTTCAGAATGGATTGCCAAAAGTGGCACAGGTTTGTACAGATTTCAATATTTAAGGGTTTATTTCTTGCTGTATTTTCATCCATCATTCAGCTTATTCCAAACCCTTTACAGCAACAGTCCAATCAATATGTACAGTAAGCCTGGGTCATTGACATGCCAGGCCCTGACTTTAGCACTTCCTGGCTAATGCTCAGCAGCGCCATTTGTGCATCTGTATTGTACCTTCCCCTCCAGGTTGAGTTGCTGCATCTCCTGGTCACTGTTCCCGATGCCGATGAAGGCGCATGGCTGAGACTCCTGCTCCGAGCAGCCGTCTCTTTCCATCTGTTCCCTCTTTTTTTTCCAGCCGCAGCCCATCAGATACACACATGGAGGAGGGCAAAAGAACCTGTGCAATCACACAGAAATGACTTTGAGAATCTCATCACAAATCCTATTAATCCAGGTTCAAAATGCCCACACATTAGGTATTTTGCAATTGGCTTCCCATCTCCAGAAGATGGCAGCACTCGCCTGGATATCCGATCACATGGACTAAACAAACTGTTTGTCCAGAATGCACAAAGGAAAAATATTGTGTTCATTTGCAAACAAATAAATAAATAACTAAATAAATCTGTCTCAGCAGTGCAGGGTTTCTCAAACTTTCTGCAGCTATTGTTGGGGGGGGGGGGGGGTCCTCATACATACAGCACAGATTATATTAGTCATTAAAGCATAATACTTTTGAATATCAAAAATTAAATGAAATGATAAGTATCACACTACTCTCATGGCATTTTACAGCGGATCCCCTGACTACATTTTCTAGGTAGCACTAAACACCACTGGTGTAGGGTGTGTGAGCATTTACAAACTCCACTGAATGGACTATATACACTCACTGAGCACTTTAG
Organism: Ictalurus punctatus; assembly: GCF_001660625.3. Taxonomy (NCBI): domain Eukaryota; kingdom Metazoa; phylum Chordata; class Actinopteri; order Siluriformes; family Ictaluridae; genus Ictalurus; species Ictalurus punctatus. The sequence continues at coordinate 18,773,967 of NC_030422.2, read as the reverse complement.
TAGGAACTACACGTTCATGCAATTATCTAATCAAACAATCATGTGGAAGCAGTGCAGTGCATTAAATCATGCAGATACGGACCAGCTGATTTGGGTAATGTTCACATCAACCATCAGAATGGGGGGAAAATGTGATCTCAGTGATTCTGACCGTGGCATGATTGTTTGTGCCAGTTGGACCGGTTTGAGTATTTCTAGAACTGCTGATCTCCTGGGATTTTCACACACAACAGTCTCAGAGTTTACTCAGAGTGGTGCATTAAAGAAAAAACATCCAGTAAGCTGCAGTTCTTCGGTTGGAAACGCCTTGTTTAATAGAGGTCAATGGAGAATAGCCAGACTGGTTCGAGCTGACAAACTCTGTACAATTCTGATGAACAAGAAATCATCTTAAAATGCATAACACGTCGAACCTTGAGGCGGATGAGCTACAACAGCAGGAGACCACATCAGGTTATTCTTGTATAAGCCAAGAACGGAAAGCTGAGGCTGCAGTGGGCACAGACTCACCAAAATGGGACAGTTGAAGATGGAAAAACGCAGCCTGGTCTGATGAATCTCGATTATTTCTGAGGCACACAGATGGTAGGGTCAGAATTTGACACCAACAGCATGAATCCATGGACCCAATCTGCCTTGTATTAACAGTCCAGGCTGGTGGAGGTGGTGTAATGGTGTGGGGAATGTTTTCTTACCACATTTTGGGCCTGTTAATACCAATCAATCATCGCTTGAATGCCACGGTCTATTTGAGGATTGTTATTGACCATGTGCATCCCTTCATGGCCACATTTCACTCACCTTCTAATGGCTACTTCCAACATGTTAATGCACCATGTCACAAAGCAAACATCATCTCAAACTGGTTTCATGATCATGACAATGAGCTCAGTCTTCTTCAGTGGTCTTCCCAGTCACCGGATCTGAATCCAGTAGAAGAACTTTGGGATGAGGTAGAGTCCGAGATCCACAGCATGAAAACGCACCTGAAAAATCTGCAGGAATTGTGTGATGCGATCATGTCAACATGGACCAGAATCTCACAGGAATGTTTCCAACATCTTGTGGAGTCTATGTCACGAAGAATTGAGGCTGTTTTGAGTGCAAAGGGCGGCCCTACACAGTATTAGTATAGTGTTCCTAATAAAGTGCTCAGTGAGTGTATATCCATGTAAGGATATCAAAATAAGATAAACAACAGAAATCTTAAACAATGTGAAGTGGTATTTTGTAATTAAAAGTGTGCGAGAATGTGAGCCCCCTCACATAACTAGAAGCTGATTGTGTATATATACACACACACTCAGCACGGTTACCGAAAATATAAAAAAAATCATCATCATCATCATCATCATCTTACTGATCAAAAGCAAGGGGAAAGACTGCTGAGATGGCGTGTACAACTAAATAAACCCCCAAACAGCTTCAGTCATTATGAAACTGTCCATATACACAAAAGAAAGAAGGCACAAACAAATCATCAATGAGTCATAACAATGTCTGGGTCACAGACAGATGAGAGTATTGCATATTGATTTCAGACATTTTTTTGGTGAAAAAGTTATTTACTAGTCTAGCACACTGGTGTATGTTCCGCCTAAGAGTGTCTGCTTTCACATCCTGCTAGTGTGTAACACTTAAAACACTCATGACGCCGAGTGTGTTCTGTTAAAAACCTGACTGCAAACCAAGTTTCATATGTTTCTAAAACAGGCTGCATTTAGAAAAGAGAGAGAGTCAGGTGATCACACACTCATATACTTGAGCGTCCCTTATCTACTTCCATGGTTCTGGCTGCTAACTATTCCCGTCACACACAGGGTCAAAAGTTTAAATGAAGGTATATTAACTAAAGTTAAGCCAATTCATACACACTTGCACTGAACATCCTGCAAGTTCCTCCCGTCCCAGTCAATCCCTTGGTGTGTAACTAATTTAACGGATAACATTTCACAGCAGGTTTAAGAGTTGGGTCTGTCTCCTTTCTGTTCTCTCCTTCTCTCAGCTGTTTCTCGGTCTGGCTGCGAGTTTTGGATTAACAGTCAGGCACTTCTGGTGTGATCACAAGGGAAACACTTTCCCAGCCAAGAGAACTGAGCCAAGATCTAACCATGACAGAAGCTCCCCAGACAATGACTCTTCCTCGCTATGATCAAGCTGTCCACACCTTTCCACCTCCCCACATTTCCTTTATTTTCTCCTTTACGCTTCCTCTCTACGATTTCGTCTCCGCTCACTTCCAGCGCTCTTCTTTTCCCATTTCTCCGAAATGCACTGTGGACAAAAGGACAACCTCGTTTGCTCCACTGCTTCATATGGGAGACAGGGAGCGAGAGGTGAAAAAGCATAACACTAAACATCCTTGTTGAAGTTCGGTCACAGCGCTCATGGGCAGGAGCAGGAGTAGGTGTGCGTTACCTTTTTTCATTGCCGTAGGATTTCTGTGCAACTTTAGCATGGAGGATCAGAACGGTTTGGTCTCCTCGCTCTTTCAGATAGTTTCTCATCGCTTCTCTGGAGAGAGAGAGAGAGAGAGAGAGAGAGAGAGAGAGAGAGAGAGAGAATGAACACAATGGGGTTTCACAGAATGCAAGAACAAAAAGACAGATAAAATGTGCAGATTTTTTTTTGTCATGAGAAATCAAAGTACAACATTAAAACGTCCAGTCCAGGGCAATGTTTGCTAACTGATAAAAAGGCAAATTCATTGTAACTTATGAAATGACAACTCCACATTGCAAACAAAAATCAACTCAGAATTTCATTACAAAAGAACTCTTTGTTAACACCACTGAAGAGCGTGTTAATTATGTTAAATTTAAAATGTTACGTTTTAAAGTCATCCAGGGTGGATATTTCCTATAAACCACACCTATTGTGGTTCTAAAACATGCCTCATTTTGTTTTAAAGGTCTCATACAGTAGATTGACATGCAACCAAGGTCAAAAAACCCTTTAATGTGATCATAATTTATGATCCCCCCCCCCAGTGTCATGCCTCGTTAAATGATCCATTCTAAAGAATTCGTTCTAAACTCCTCCTTTCAGAGAACATACTCTGCTCTGATTGGTCAGATGCCCCAATCTGTTGTTAGCGTGTGTCTAAAAGGAAACGCCCACTATTATAACGAGTTTCAGATGAAGACTATAGGTGGGTTTTCTGTTACAAACCTACATAGGTTAGCACAGGAAGTAAGTCTGGAATTACTAACGACTCGTTCCAGCTGTTCAGAATCGGTTCCTTCTTTTGGGAGTCAATAACTGTAACTCCATTGGTCGTGCACTTTGATTTTAGAAACTTTGCAGACGTTTTTACATTCACAAACAGCTCTATAACACACTACATGAAAGGTAATATCTGATAAACCATAATATTTGCACGTTAAAAGAACAAGTCAGGACTAAATTAGTATCGTTTGAGGACATTTACATTTGAGGACTTTTCCACCGTTCATTAAGCATGACGTTTTTATGTTTTTCAGCTGAAATGAAAGCTGTTGTTACATTTGAGGGTATTTTGAGATATTAACTGTTTACCAGACTGACTTTCAGCAACTTACGTTTCGTATTTGCTGTTAAACACATCCTTGACTAATGCTGTAATTATCTCATCGTTCCATAAAGAGACATTTCATTGTTTTCAAATAAACCATAGCAAATCAACTTATCGCTCATAAAAAATAAAATTAAATAATAATAATAAAAAACTTTCGGTTCAATTACCATCATTCATGCACACAGCCTTGTATAAGACGTGTTGTGTTCCTTCTGTTGTTCTGGGCCTGTGTGTATATATTTAAAGAGAAATCCTGCAGAAAGGTCGCATGCGCTTTATAGCCCAAACCTCAAGAGCTTGACTGGAAACACAAGCCCAACTTTGATTAGCCAATTCTCTGGTGAGCACAAATATGTGTTGCTTGCTGAGAGCATACGAGCAGCATGGCCAAAAACCTCAAGCTCCACAGCTAGGGGGTCTTTATGAAAGAAGGGGGGGGGGAATGTGTGCACATGTTTCAGGGGGGGGTAATGAAGAGGGCAAAAGGACAAATGAAAGTTCCTTCACGAGTGGGTGTGTGTGTGTGTGTGTGTGTGTGTGGAAAGAACAGCGGGGAAAACACAAAAAAGGGAAGATTGGAAAGAAACGAAGAATATTAAACCTCATGACTGAAGAATTCGGATTTCCAATTACTTCAGCTAACCGACCCGAAAACGGCCCTGCACGAGCACACTTCTAATCTCTCGTAATGCGCAGCCTCTGGATGTACACGTACAAAGCACTTTTACAAAAACGCCCTACACCACACCGTATCTCTGCTTCAATCAGTTGGAAATGAAAGAATATTGATGTCACGGGGAAATGATTCATGCGTTTTCATGATGCGCATGTCGTCAAATGTACTAAAACGACACACACCTAAAACATCGTTTGCACAGATGTTAGTGACACTTGACGCCAGAGTGCCCGAAGACACACAGAGGCAGAGTAATGGTGCAATAGTGGGGGCAGGTCACACATGCACACACACACACACAAAAAAAAAAATCTGTTTCCCCTCCACCATGCAAACGTCTTCCGCACGCTGCTCACATTCGACAGGCCTTTGTTATGGAAAGCATGGGGGCCCCTGAGATGTAGAACAGAGAGAGAGAGAGATGTAGGGGGCGAGATGGAGAGGTGCAGGATCCCATCACAACAGTAACTCTTACTGGACTAACCTGGGGTGACATCCAAGCACAAACAAACAAACAAACAAACAAACAAACAAACAAACAAACCCAACTGGCCTACACACTTCATCTCAGTGCACAGTGCAGACTGATGAGCTCGTCTCCAACCCATCACTCATCCAACTAAACACTCGCAGACAAAACAATCTCCTATTTCATATGCTCTTGGAGTTCGACGTAGCCAAACGGCACAGCTCTGAAATACAAACCGAGTTATTTATATAACACAATTTTCTCACTCCCTTAAATGAGACAGAACTCATACTCTAATGGAGCGAATCCTGAACCCTGAGGAGCGCCACCCGGCCTGGTGGGAGAAACGGATCTAACCGATTCCTGAAGTTTCACGGTGTCGTCATCCTGCTGCAGCCCGAGTCATCCGATATCTCTGATACGTTGTATGACCTGTCTTTTGTGCACGAATGGTGCGTGGGTGAGAGAGAGAGAGAGAGAGAGAGAGAGAGAGAGAGAGAGAGAGAGAGAGAGCGCAAGATGCTGCTAATAGCTTTCGCACAAATGCTCTGAATTGTTCATTGTGCATCTTCTGGCAGCCCGTGTCACCTAGTAAGGAAAGCTAGACATCATCTCACTGGTGACCTGAAGTAAAAGTCGCACGTACATCTACATGTTTCAGATAAGTCGGAGTCTGAAAATCAACAAGCCAGGACACTGCCAGGTACAGACGTCAGTGCTAGTAATGAGTCTTTACATGTCACATATATAGATTACAGCACAGTGAAATCCTGTTCTTTGCATACCCCAGCATGCTTGGAAGTTGGGGTCAGAGCGCAGGGTCAGCTATGACACAGCGCCCCTGGAGCAGAGAGGGTTAAGGGACCTGCTCAAGGGCCCCAAGCTTGAACCCTGACCTTCCGATAAATAACCACTAAGCCACCTCTGCCCCAGTACAGGAAAGTCTTCATGTTTGTCTTTCTTGAGGTTTGAGGGGCAGCAGATAAACCCAAACTGTACCTTTTGCTGAAAGGGTTCGAGGTACAGCACGGTACACGTGCTGCGTTGGTAAATCTAATCATCACGTCTCTGCGCTTGATTGAATGGAAGTTAATTGTGTTTGAAATACATTCAGTCTCCCGGAAAAATTCAACTGCAGCTAACTGATTCGTCCCAAAGATGGACACAAAAGGACACGACTACAGTGCATGTCTGCTTGGACATTGAGGCTAGGTGAATAAAAGTCTGCTGGAATAAACTGCGCAGACACTAAAGCCAGTATAACACGCCATTGTAAACTGGCTATTTGTGATTGCCACACTGTATGAGATGATCCAGACAAAATTGTGTACAAATTCTATAATTACATAATGAAGATCCTCTAATGATAGTTCTGCAATTCATAAAAATGATTATGCTGTGCTTACTTCATCATCGGCACACTCGGAGCTCATGTATAATCGTAGCAAGGTTCTGCCTAGACAAAACACATTTTAAAAAAGGCAAAGAAGAGGAACTTGGAGCTGTTTGTGGTTGGGTAAAAGAGGACAGCGTGAACTGGCCATTATTCAAAGTGAGCTTGAGGTAAGAAGAATATGATTTCCGCTCATTGTATGAGGTGCCAAACATATCGATAGGTAAAGTTCTATTAACTAATGATCACAAAGATTTTAATTCAAATACGTACATTGTATGGCCAAAAGTATATGGGCACCCGACTTGATCGCTCGCGTGTGCTTGTTGAACATCCCCATCCAGATTTAGACCTCCCTCTGCTGTTATAATAACAGGCTTTCCACTAGATTTTGTGGTGTGGGATTTGTGCTCATTCAGCCATAAGAGCATTATTGAGGTCAGGCACTGATGTGGGGCGAGGAGGCCTGGGGTGCAGTCGGTGTTCCAGTTCATCCCAAATGTATTCAGTGGGGTTGAGGTCAGGGCTCTCTCAAGTTCTTCCAGTCCAACCTTGGCAAAACCATGTCTTCATGGATCTCGCTTTTTTTTTTTTGCAGAGGGGAATTGTCACACTGGAACGTGTTTGGGCCTCTTAGTTACAGTGAAGGGAAATTCTAATGCTACAGCGTGCAAAGACGGCCGGTGTAATCGTGTGCTTCAGCACAGAGCATTGTGGAGCAGAACAGTTTGGGGAACATCGACATATGGGTGCGACAGTCAGGTATCCACATACGTCTGGCCATATAGTGTATGTCATTGACCCCCAATCTCTCAACTTGTGACTAAACTCTTTCTTTGTTGCTCGGCGTTTTCTCTGTAACAGCAAAATCAGGTTGAAAACCGTAGCATAAACCCATCTTAAGACAAAAAGTCATTTATAAGCCTTCATTATTCAGTCCAACAGAAGAGGCCACAGCTATCACACTCTCACTCGACTGCACAAAGAACTTGTATTCAAATTACACACTAGATCACGGTGTACTATTTAAATACACTGTAGGTACAGTTGAACAATTTTTGGTTCCCCTGTAGGTAACCTGAGGCTTTTGTTTTCACACATTGCTATACTTGTGACTCATAAAAACGGCCCACTAGTGAAACGTGAACTTGTCCTCTCTGTTTCAAGCAATTCCAGTTACACAAGCCAAAAGCTTGGATTAAATTAATCATTGTATCAGTCACTTACGTTGCTCTTTATAGAGCACTAATAGTGCCCAGCTGCAGAACTGTTACACCATATGGTCACAAATGATGCCAAACCGTGCTGCATGCAAGGAAGGCTCAGAAGCACTGGGCAGTTGCGGTGGTGTGCGAATGGATGCACCAGATCACCAAAGACTGCACGCTTGTAGGAGCTGATGTGGTCATTATGGATGCTGTATCCTCTCATTAATCTTCCCATTAATTAAAGCTTTTGCACAATGCCACGTGGACTATTGCAAGTGGTGTATCGCTCCTTAGGTTCGGTTCTGTGGCTTTACCCCGTGCACATGCACACACTGCTTGCACGCAAAGGGAAAGCCGCGGCAGCACGTGACCTTGTGCGCTGTAGACAAAAACCACATGCACTGGGCTGAGCTAAGTGCTCCCTAACGGAATAGGGACGCACGCCAACCTGCACCCACATACAAGAAACCTTCTGTTCCTGGAACCATCGTTTTCGATTTCTCTCAATCTCTCAGAGATGAGTAAAAAAAAAATTTTTTTTTTTAAATAAAAAAGTAAAGTAACAAATAAAATACAATAAAAACCTTTGAGCAGACAGAAGTGCAAAGGCACACAAGAAAAGTGGTTAAAGTGTCCTTGGTGAGTCATAAATTTTCAGAAAGGATATGACAGACACGGGCACTTCCACAGGAAGACTCTGACACACAAACCCTAAACACGCAACAGCACATGCATTCATTTAACCAGGGGAAAAACATAATGTACAGTATATAATCCCCCGACATGGAGAATTCGGATTAAGATACATCGCTATTGACTCACAAATAAACTGAAAACTCAGCACTCATACAGAGTTAAAGCACGTCGTTCTCTTTAACACTGGAAACAGATTCGTTTTAGTCATAAACTGCTTCGCGTATTATTGCTTATTTGCGTATATCCTTTATTCGTGTTTAATGTTACAAAAGTCTTGAGAAATTATCTCTGATATCACTCTTTTCACCTTTCCACAAGCAGCAGCCAAGCTTTATAACTAACCTGGCAACTTCGTATGTAAAGAATAAAGAAGAACCAAACACGGCAGGTGCGCTTATAGGAAAACAATCAACACACCGCATCCGACCGTTATTTTCCTATAAGCGCAAATACCAAGTTTTATTCCTCTCGCGCCACAGAAATGTGCCCACGGATTCATCTTTTCACTTATTGAAGAACAACACATGGCACTTTTCCTCCATTTATAGTCACACTCAATATTGTAGAACATCTGTGAAAGTTAGTTCCTGGTATCGCTTTCATTATAACAGCATTAAAAGTAATTCACGCACCAGTCTCTCTTAATTCTCCCGAAATGAATAACACACAAAAAAAACACCATCGCACGTTGTCATGGTACTGACAAACCGCAACCCTTCGTCCTCAAGATTCTCTCATGTCAGAAAAACTATAGTTACACTCTGACCTTTGACTGTTGTAAAACACAGACAGTGGAGACTCCTTCCAAAAGTGCTAAATAAACATCTCCTCGCAGAACACTTCAACCATATCGACAACTAGACCGATTTGTTTTATGTCAAGTGTGCTGTACATCTTATTACAGAAACGAATCACGTATTGCGCTATAAAATAAAGATAACACAGAGGATATTCGTGGTTTATTGTGGATTATCGACATGTTTGTGAAAACACACAAGCAGGCGACGCACACAAGCTCCCTGTTTTAAAACATACTGTACTGTCTATTCAAATCAAGACACCGCACTAATTCATTTCTAATGCATGCTTCCCTTCTACTTCAAGTATGACTAATATTTGTGAACTCTGAAGGAAATGCAGCGTAAAAAGCTAGACTGGCTAAAATTTACACAGTGAAATCACAGGGAAAATCCTAAATGGCTTTGTACTGGTCATATAGTGTACATAGTGTGTGTAATAGCCATCCTTTTCTGCCCTACAGTGGGTAGAATAAGTATTGGATGTGTCAGCATATTTTTCAGTAAATATATTTCCTACGTGGTTATTCACATGAACTTTTCACCAGACATCAGTATTAACTCAAGAAATCTGGAAATACAAAGAATTCCCAACATTAAAGTCCATAAATAAAGTTGTGTGTAATAAAGTGGGATGACACAGGGACAAAGTATTGAACACGCTAAGAAAAAGCAGTTCTCCAAGGCAAGGTAAAGCAATGAACCAGCTGAGATCTGTAAGTAATTATACCTCGTACCTGTGCAAATTAATATCAGCTGGGTTGGTAAATTGATGGTCTATAAAAAGGCTTTTCATGACCAAGGTGTCACAAAAGAAATATCTCATTATGGGTAAAAGCAAAGAGCTCTCCAAAGATCTTCGCAACCTCATTGTTGTGAAACATATTGATGGAATCGGATACAGACGTATTTCAGAACTTCTGAATCCTCCAGTAAGCACCATTGGGGCACAAGTGGAAGAAACATCACTCCGTCATCAACTGGCCACGCACAGGAGCTCCTCGCAAGATTTCTGACCAGGGAGTCAGAAGACTAGTCAGAAGTGTAGCCCAAGAGCCAAGGACCACTCGGAAAGAGCTCCAGAAACACTTGGAGGCAGCAGGTAACATCGTCACAGAGAAAACGATAGGCAACGCACTCTACTGCTTACGCTCACCCGCAAGACTCCATTGCTAAAGAAAAGGCATGTTGAAGCTTGTTTAAAGTTTTATACAACTCATTTGGACAAGCCTCTGAAACACTGGGAGGGTATAGTCTGGTCAGACGAGAGCGAAATTTATCTTTTTGTCTGTCATACTACACACCATGTTTGGAGAAGAAATGGCACTGCACATCACCCTAAAAACACTACACCAACAGTGAAGTTTGGAGTTGGAAGCATCATGGTGTGGGTCTGTTTTTCATCGCATGGTACTGGCAGACTTCATATAATTGAAGGAACGATGAATGGAGCCCTTTAAAGAGAGATTCTTGAGAAGAATCTGCTGCCATCCACCAGGATGATGAGGAGGAGACGTAAGTGGACCTTCCTGCAGGACAACGCTCCAAAGCATACATCAAAAGAAACTTTCAATTGGTTTCAGGGAGGAAAAAATCAAGGTGTTAGAATGGCCCAGTCAGTCACCTGACTTGAATCCAATTGAACAAGATTTAAAGACAATATGTTTAGAAGAATGGGCCAAAAATCACACCTGAATACTGTATGAATTTCTTCATACAGGAAGTGTCTTGAAGCTGTCATTACTACCAAAGGCTTCTCCACCAAGTATTAAATACATTTCAGTTAGCGTGTTCAATACTTTGTTCCTGTGTCATTCCTCTTTATTACACAAAACTTCATTTGTGGACTTTAAAGTTGTGAATTCTTTATAGTTCCAGATTTCTTGAGTTAATACTAATATCTGGTGAAAATATCATGTGAATAGCCTGATTGGAAATATATTTACTGAAAAAAAAATGTTGACGCGTCCAATATTTATTTCCCCCACTGTATGTAGCACAAGTATATGCGATTTACATTAGAGAGTTATGGAGAAACAAGCAGTAGTTGCAGCAACCTGAAAAAGAAGGTTGAAGAAATAAAATCCACAGACTTTTATCTTTTATGCTGACGAGAACGATCACCCAAACGTTTCCGCTTTAAGTGTCAGTATGTAGTACACACTTTCCTTTTCTTTTTTTAGAAGACCATGTGACAGCAAAAACCACCTAGATTTCAAACACTACTCTTCATTCCATTCATCATTTACAACAACAGATCCAAAGACAAAACACAACTATAATTACAGTGTGTTCCAACCTTCTTATTCGCAGTCAATTCCACCTTATCTGCATTAAATAATGTGATTGTTCCCATTGACGTAATCTGACCTTGTACATTAACCAGTTCCTGCACCTATAGAAGTATTAAACCTGTTCTCGCATTTTAATGTGATTTCGAATCCACGTGTGAAACATCATCTTTCCTGGAAGAGCGGCCAAGATGGCAGCCGAGAGCACGGATTTTACTATGAGGACTTTGAGATCAGAGTTAGGGTGACGATGATGATGATGGAAAGACTTAGTTCGTGGGGTCACCTTCCTGTATCAAGTGTATAAAGTGACTACACCACTGTGTGTGCAACATACTCGCACTTCGCTATCAAATCCAGTGACAGAAAGAAAAAGAAAAAACCTCACCCACAGAGCGGACATTACATTTGGGTCTGATTACAATACAATCGGATTGGAGATGTAGAACTAATCAGTTCTGCATACAGATTAAACGTACAGGCACGTTTTCACACCTTTACACGCATTCGAATCAAGACTTAAATGCATGAACTAGGCATGATTCAGAAAGATCTAGATCAGGGGTGTCCAATCTTTTCCGCAAAGGGCCGGTGTGGGTGCAGGTTTTCATTCCAACCAAGCAGGAGGCACACCTGATTCCACCTGTTCAATCAGTTGATCTTCGCTTTCAATAGACTCAGGTGTGGCTTCTGATTGGTTGGAATGAAACCCTGCACCGACGCCGATCCAATCTTACCAGGGTATAAGATTGGACACCCCTGATCTAAAGAATTAGTATATTAAGCATACGTTTCAGCGGGTAGTACGTCGTAACTTGCTAACTCAGCCAACAATGGCTCATTTTAACATACAGCTTTTCACTTCTGCAGTCAACACTGGTAGTCATGTTGCTCACGTCTGTTATCAGTCTCGTGTTTTCCCCTTCAGTTCCACGGTGCATGATGGGACCAGTCAGCGTAAATAACGATTCCTTTGTAGGGTTTCATTTGTTTGGGAAAATACAGTAAATCATCTGTCCTATGCTTGTTGTGCTAACTAGACAGTTAATGCCTAGTAAACTTGTTACAAAAATCCGAACTGAGACACCACTTTCATCTGCAATAAAAAAAAAACTTGAGTCACACAGAATCCCTACAGGAAAGTCGTCAGGACGCACGAAGCGTGCACTCTGCCTCGGGTGCCCTTTAGCCACAAGGTGAACTTACTGAGAAGTAATTATGAGGAAGAGACAGTGTGCCTCTTCAGGCATGTATTCTGAGTAAGCTGCTGACTGTCCTGACTAACTGCTCTCGATTCCGCTTCCCTTCATTTTTACTCCATCATTTCCGTCTCAGGGTGGCACAGTGGTAGAGCTTCCACCTTAAAAGCTCCTGGATTTCTGGTTTGATCCTGAACTCCAGTTACTTCCTGTGTGGAGGTTCGCATGTTCTCTCCGTCTCTATGTGGGTTTCTTCAGGGTTCTCTGGTTTCCTCCTTCCTCCCAAAAACGTGTCAGTACATGGATTGGGTGCTCCGAATTCCACCCTAGATGTTAATGAGTGTGTGGAACTTTGTGTTATCAAGTGTTGGACAGCGATGTGCTGCAGGGTGTGTTTCCGCCTCACGCCTGGTGTCCCCGTGACACGTTTCCGAGAGCCAACGTGAAGCAGAACGAATGAACGGATTTTCCATGTCACTCGCTTCACTCCAGTCCAGAGCCCAAACAAGAACTAAACTCTAGACTGAATTCATAACATTGCGCCTCTGCAAAAGGTTCTTGCTCAACCTCCCATTTCCTCTCTAAAGGAGAAATAAAAGTATAGAAAAACAGAAAACGAGAGTGCTGCACTGGCTAAATACAGGCCTTTAGCCAAAAGCCCTTTTATTTTCAGACTAGCCGTAAACTGCAATGACATGACCACAACACGGACGTCGTAAATCACAACGAGCCACTGATCCGCAACTACCACTTCTTTTTTTTTTTTTTTTTCAAGCAAGCACACGCCACAAAAACAAGTCATTTGCGCTGCATGGGACACCACGAGGCATCACGTCTCACACAGACCTGTAAACGTTTCAGGAGTCGATAGTCTTCCTGAGTGTAAGTGAGCTTAACTGTTTAACCTTTCAATACCGAAGGGTGCGTATCAGACAGACTGCTTTCTCTGTGCTCGTGTGTGTGTTGTCAGGTGGTGTTGGTTTGCTTACCTCGTCAGGCGCTGTGGTTGAGGGCGCTCCCCGAACTTCCTGTAACGAGAGGACAGGAGACAGAAAACATGTGAGATACCTAAAACTGATACTTAAACCACAGAATAAACACAAACAATATACGATTGTGTGCAAAACAGCTGAGAAACCGCTCGAGTCCTGGAGCACATTTGCACACAGTACAAATAAAGTTGTTTTTTTTTTTCCCTTACGCAGATCATTGTGACTGACAGACTCGTAAAGTATCCTCATTGTGAGTGGCAAACACATGCATATACACACACACGCACGCACACGGGCTACAGCTGTTATGGTGACCTTGGGACCGTTTGGTCATGTGACTGTGTACAAACACTAACAGGTGGCTCTGACTGCTCAATCCTCTCATTACTCTTCCACAGACGGCAGCACTGTCAAGCGGCCGTCCACTCGTGAGCAGTTCGTGCCAAACTTCACATCTCAATACCTCCAGTAGTTTGCTTTGTACGTCTCCACACATCTGCAGTGTGATCACAGAATATAAGGTGGGATTCTGTTATAAACAAAGATTTGTGACTTAAGCAACAAGCAGCTCCTATGAAGAATATTCCAATTTTTGACATCTCGGATTTGACAAGGAAACATTTTCTCCTCCTAGAGGAAGACTAATGAAATCGGACTTTTCCCTCCCGCTCGGATCCAAGCCGGCTTTTTTCCCCCAAGCCATATTTCTTACTTCTAAAGTCTGAACAAACCGGATTTGGCCGCTCGGGCTGGGCAATGTGAAAACATTACACTGTGACTGTAATACACTCACTGGCCACTTTAAAAGGAACACCTGCACCTCTGCGCAGTCATTATTTAAAAATCAGCCAATCATGTGGCAGCAGCACAGTGCATAAAATCATGCAGATACAGCTGAGCCTTGAAGCAGAAGAGTTCCAGTCAGTCAAGAACAGGAATCTGAGGTTACAGTGGGCGTCGAAATGCACTGAAACTGGACAGCGGAAGAATGGAGGCCAAAAAAAAATAATAAAACAGGCAATGAAAATGACCCAGTTTCATTGAGTGAACGAAACGGTTAAGACTATTCCATTTACCAGCACGATCTACACCAATAATACCCAATGAAATAAAGCGATAACGGATTGTATTTATAGAACCATACATTCTAACCATGCTGTTTAACACCACAATGACGACGAAAACAAGAGGACCCGTGAAGAGCACCCACGGAAAACCCCAGGCACCAGAACAGATAATTTATAGGAAATGCTGTCATCATTTTAGTCATATTGCAGTCGAACCACTCACGACATCGTCTGTTTGAAACGTAGGTTTGTGATGGTCTCGAAGCTGGATTTAACTACAGCATAAAGCCATTTCGGAATTAGCATTAGATGGCAAGATGGGCTACAGACATTCTACGGTGAATAAAACACAAACAGAATTGAACTTTGGGACTAATTACTACTATTACTATAGCATGTTTACATTAAAACCATTTTTAAGTTATATTGTTACTCCTTGGCACCTATCTTCTGCACTACCTGTTATATTAGACACTTCCACACTAAAACTGTGTAGTGTTCAGCGCTACACTATCACTTACTGTGTCTACTGTCCTGTTTTAGTAGTACTGTACTGTCCAGTGTTTTTAGCACACGTCTGTACGTGCACTTTATGTCGAAATGTGTAGGTGTTATTTAGTTCTGTGTCGTCTCACGTGGTTAGCGTGTTGTTTTATGTAGCACCGTGGTCCTGGAGGAACGTTGTTTCATTTCACTGTGTACTGTACCAGCTGTATATGGTTGAAATGACAATAAAACCTCTTGAACTTGAACTATTGCGGTAATTCGTAGAATTATATTATAGTAGTATATATCTACTTGACCGACCACACAAGACAGTGTGAATAATGAATAGTTTTTTTTCGTATGTCAATCTTTTACTACAGTAAAGCTCAGGAACTGGCATGAAAATGATGTCGACCTAAAACTAGGAAAAGTTCTGTTTATATGATAAAAATGTAACGGACATAGAGGAACTGGTCCATTTGGTGGCACATATTTATATAACATGGCTGATATCTGAATAATTAAATACAGATTTTTTTTCTTAATGAAAAGGGGGGGTCCCTGAATGAAAAGGTTTGAGCTCTGCTTTTGTGTATGTATATTGTTGTGTAATTATTATATTGCTTGTATACAAACTCTTGCGACGTCTTTCTGCATCTTGTATATAATTCGAACGCGGTATAAATACTGAATGTCCGCTACATTCCGCTGGTTACGTAATCCAGCGTGCATACTCAGGTCTGAAGGTAACACTGTACGTTGGTCCTGTGATGACTAACTGACAGCGGCTGTGACTCTTGAGAGGTGGTGGC
Source organism: Ictalurus punctatus (assembly GCF_001660625.3). Classification (NCBI taxonomy): domain Eukaryota; kingdom Metazoa; phylum Chordata; class Actinopteri; order Siluriformes; family Ictaluridae; genus Ictalurus; species Ictalurus punctatus. The sequence continues at coordinate 18,758,325 of NC_030422.2, read as the reverse complement.
TGGCTGGAAGACAGAAGGAGACTCTGGAGGATTTCAAATAGAAGAGAGGGGAAAGAAATCAATGACTGAATCTTGCTGGGCTGCAGGGACTCAGACAGACAGTCTGAGGGTCATGATGAGAAGCGGTAAAAGACAGGGACAAAGGCACCGCAGTAGGAGGGAGGATCGGGCATGCGTGGAGGAGAATAAGAGGGAGATAAGAGGGGGGGAAAAAAGGCAATTAAAGGGGGAAAAAAGGAGAGGAGAACGAAGCTCGACTGAGAGCAAAGAGCTACACAGAAGAGGACTGTGAGAGAGAGTGAGGGAGTGAGAGGGAGACGGAGCAAGAGACAGAAGAAGGACAATGTGTGTTAGATGGTGTGTAAGTCGAATAATTATAGAGCCCGAGATCAATACGGTTCCCACAGTGAAACACTGATGTTTGAGTGGATAATGGATTCCAGCCGGTTCCAGACAAACACTGCTGCCCACATTTCAGCCCTCCAAATTGTAACACAGACAAAACAAATCCAATAAGAACCTACGGCAAGGCGTGCAAAAACATGCGCGTGTGTCCAAAATCTGAAAGTAACTTGCATGGATAGACAGATCATGAATTTCTAAAGGAGATGGGGACAAAAAAACTCAACTTTGTGCTTTCCAATTAATTCAGCTCCATGCTACGTGGATTGTGACGAAGTTGCAGCAGTCCAAAAAAAAATATTTTAAAATAAATTAAGAAAAAGATCTTTCCGGGATAGGGATAAAATACAGGCAAATGCTACCAATCAATCAATCAATCAATCAATCAATAAATAAGTGTTACCACAGAGTAGCTCAGCTGAGTGACAAATACAGGTCGTGGGGTCCAGCGACAGCGATAACCCCATTAACTCTGACATTACTAAATCCCAATCAGAAATACAGTTGCACCATTGTTAGATATTAGTATTATTATTACTGTTGTTAGATACATGTCAATACAATTATTACAATAAATAATCTCATGATTTGTTTTTCTGAAAGTATCACGGGGCAGTGCAACATCCTCCTCTGTTTCAACTCCTATTCCTTTTGAAATGAACTGTTCAATTTTTGTTTCATTTTCAAAGAATTAGATATAGATAGGGAGGTACAGTGGCTTAGTGGTTAGCACGTTTGCCTCGCACCTCAAAAGTTGGGGGTTTGAGCCAAGCCTCTGCCCTGCGTGTGCGCAGAGTTTGCATCTTCTCCCCGTGCTTCGGGGGCTTCCTCCGGGCACTCCGGTTTCCTCCCCCAGTCCAAAGACACGCGTTGAAGGCTGATTGGCATTTCCAAATTGTCCGTAGTGTGTGAATGGGTGTACAAGAGTGTGTGTGTGTGTGTGCGCAGTTGAGCCTTGCGATGAGTTGGCACCCCGCCCAGGGTGTCTCCCACCTTGTGCACGGAGTCCCCTGGGACAGGCTCCAGACTCCACGCCTGTGTAGGATAAGCGGTACAGAAAATAAATGGATGGATATAGATATGTTGACCTACCATTTAAGCTATTGCAGTACAAAATGTACCTGTAAAGCAAACAAGCAGTTATTCACAAACATCCACTAGGAAAAATGTAGCTACAATGACCTACTACAGTAACGTAAGACTTCAATAAACGTACATATTGCTCCTTAACAAACTGGCCAAAAAAAATCACAAGTGCAAAACCTGCACCTCTTATGAAACTTGTATTTAAAGCCGTACTTAGACCTAAAATAATAATAATAATAATAATATAATAAAATAAAGAAAGAAAGATCACACACACATCAGAAAAATGTGAAATTAGTCTCTTCAGTTCGAAGGCTCTTCCCTGGCCAAGCAAAACGTTTCACGGAAGCTAGACATGAAGTCTGAGCGAAAAGCTTCTGTCTTAAATGGTCAGAACATGATGATGCTGTACATCTACAGCCACACCGGTGAAGAGCAAGACAGACCCAAGCTCCCTTTATCTAGACATGCTTACTTGGTTGAAAATCTCCCAACCCCCCAACAAACAAACAAACAAATAAATAAACACAAGGATGCTGAAGTCATTAACGAGCTAAAATTTAATTACCTCTGCATGATGAGGTGTTAGCATCTTATTAAATTGTGCGAGGAAAGAGTGTGTGCTCTTGTTAGCACGCTGAGTGCCATGAAAGATCTTACAAACACAAAATGTCAGGGGGGTAAAAATGCACCGCACATTTTTCCTCTTCTGGAGAAGACGGTTTTTTTCGCTCAGAATGAAGCTATTTGGAGAAATTAGTTCTCGGTTCATTTGAGCTTGCAGGGACAAACAGTCCTTTCCCCTCACGCCCTCATACACATGCTGGCTGATTAGAAAGTGTCAAAAAAATAGAGGAAAAAATTCCTTTTTTTTTTTTTTTTTTTTAATAAAAAAAAAAAAAAAAAAAAAAGAAGAGTGCAAAGATGGCAGCCGGGGCCATTTCCTGTTTGTTCAGGGAGATCATACGTTGGAGATGTCCTGTCCGTCTCCCCTCACGACCGACCTGCAGGAAACTTTAACTTAAAGCTTAACGCACGTATCAGGGAGAAAGCACAGCCGGCACATGGCGTTCCGAAAGATCTCGCGTCTCAGGAGAGAACACCAGAGAGAATTCCGTCGCGCTCTTGACACAAAGGCCACGGCAGTAATGAATGTAACTGCGAGGAAAGTTGAGAGGGAAAGGGGGAGAAAAGGAAAAACAAAACATACGGCTAGATGAATGGCAGCTGGCGACGTTTCCCCCGGTGAACACTTACGAGAGGAGCTCAATAGAGGAAAGGGAAGTTCTGTCGGAATTGTGTTTTAATCTGTTTTTCTGCACATTATCCATTTTTGCTTCCTTCCCTCCGGTCCTACTTCATCCCACAGCGCCAAGAAGTAAAAGTCCCAGTCACAGAGTCGTCTGCTAGATTCGAGACAAATGAATAAAGATTTAGTATCTTGTTTTTAGGTGGGAGCCATGATTCCCCCCCCCCCTTTTTGAAATGTTTTTATAACTTATTATATTTATGACTGAGTTCTTACGGTTATGACGGGTCACTTGAATCAAACGGGTTTTAATCCAAACCAGCCTATAAATTATAACTAATAACAAATCAACAAATCAATAAATGTTCTGCCAAAATAATATTCCATGCCTCATCAGAAGAATTTTTATATTCATGAATTAAACCTCTCCTGGGATATTTTATTTATTTATTTATTTATTTTGAATCCAGTTGAAGGGTACAAAAAAGTTGAAGTTGAAACAGATGAAGGTTGAGAAGTGCTGGTTTGGGTTAACGAGGTTCAGGAAAGGTTCAGCTCTTCATCAGCATCCACTGAGCATGTGTGTGTGTTTTGGACATGTACACATTGCGCAATGATTCCATCTTAGAACATACCCACATACACAACAAACCGATTCCAACTGTGTCACACTCTCGCTGACGTAACCTCCATCCACTCCCGCTGGAGGTAAGAGGATATATAACCCGAGGTCATTACACGAACACGAGCTTTACAGTCATTATGGGTGTTGACGAGCTAAGTGTCTATATTAAGTGATAATAGGGGTTTCCCTCTCCCTTTTCCAAAAGGAAGCAAGAGTGATGTAATGCCAACACAAGCCAAAACACTGGCAGGATGAGAATGTCCTACATCAGCACCGAGATCACGTCGCATCGTAAATCACTTCTCAGCGGGATCATGTGACTGGAACGTTACAGAGCTGAAGAATTACAAATGGAAATGACAATATCTCAGCCTCCTAGAACATGAATTTCTTAAGAGTTCAGATATGATGTCATCACTCTTCATAAAGTCCCATCAGCTCCATTTCAAAACAACTGCAACTGGGTCTTGATGAATTCACTACACTGGTTCTGTGCTGTTAAGAAGTTCTTAGTGAATTAGTGAGTGTAGCATGTCACCGTAGCTTCAAAAGAATCCAGCAAGTCAAGATAAACAGCCCCATTTTATATTATATTATATTATATTATATTATATATATATATATATATATATATATATATATATATATATATATATATATATATATATATATATATATATATATATATAGCTAGCGCCATTTCTTCACTTCAGTTCACAGCGTCTCCTGAAGTTATACTGCATACTGTTTTTAACGTCACTTCAAGTTTACTCGAAACCAAATTGGGAAATTTGTTTATTTAGTGTATTTATTCCACAGCAAGAACAGTATAGGAATACAATCACATTTTAAGCAGCGACTCAGTCTAATGCACAATATCACTAGTGTGTGTGAGGAGAAGCCTTTTTTTTTTTTATATAAACATCTTCGATCACTAAGAAAACATTCACTGAAACTAGTTTAAGAATGTTTGTAGGCAGGTCCATTTTTATTCAAGATGACCTCATACGTATGAATAAAAACGCGATCGTTTTATTCCTCTTAAACCACAGCGATTTTTAATTGATCAATGAACAGCAAGTAATTATACTTCAACTGTTTACAGTTACAGCAGCTATAAACAGCCTCTCTTTTCTCTTTCTTCATCGACAGTGGATTTTTCTTTGTTAAATAAGATTTTTGTGTGTGTGTGTGTTTATTATTCAGTCTGGACAGGATTCCGCTGAGTGTTTTGGGGATTGCTTGATTTTGCTACAGCTTTTTTTTTTTTAATTTGATTTTTTTTTTTTGAAGATTTGCAGTCTTTCGCAGTGATGTTTGTTAGTAAATGAGACCTTTAAGCTGTACTCACGTTCAACGCACTTGAATCGAACCGGGATTTGGTTGAATGCGCATTGTGATGACGTCACATGACACGTCTTGGCCCAAATCGATGGAAAATCTGCGGTAACTTTGAAAAAAATGCAAGCTCCTCCGAATATTGAGGAGTTTGCAAAATCCTGCCAGGGATTAGCTGAGACGCACGTCAGCCACATCTACAGCTTATAGCGGTAAAAGTGTCAAGTGAAATCAAATCAAAATCTTATAGGACGCTGAGAAATGCACTGCCCCAGAGCAAAAACTATCAAATAAGATTTGGTGATGATGGTATTAACGTACAGAGGAATTTGACTGAAAAGTGACACGTTCATGTGTCCTGATGATGTTCTTTTCTGTGATCACCTAGCTTCGATTTACCGCAGGACAAAAGTGTGGAAAAAGGAGAAGAGCCCGGCCTAAGAGTGCGTTTTTAGATACGAGCCCGTCTAAAGAACCGAGGGCGATAATGTGAGATTTACCCCCTTTACAATTCTCTATCGAATCTGTAACGAATCCAGACGTCACTGCTGATTTTTTTAACAGCTAACACTGATGCACTAATTAATATTTTCACTCGCAATGTTGCAAAAATTGTCTGTTTTACCCAGACAACTCTGTAGCTGTATTTTTTATTGCCTTAAACACTACCAAAAAAAAAAAAAGGGGGAACTGAAAACACTTGACCAACTGAAATTGGCAAGCAGAGGAACGTTTAAAACTCACTCACACACACACACAAACACAACAGCCCATCAGGCTCGAGGTTCGTGTTTTAACACTGGTACTTTGACACCACTCTGATACACATGTTTCTGAGAAATACTAAAGCAGAAGGATCAAGCAAAGAATGTTGAGCGTGTTATCGAGTAAACTGATCTAACCTGGCTTTCTCTCTCGTTCTGTCTGCTCCATCACTCCCCACAATAGCCCATGGAAGTATATGATTACACTTCAGATATACTTCCTGCAGTGATACGGAAATCAACACTAGAGCAAAATCTATGACTTTTTCCTGACGAAAACCCTGTAACGTTCTCTCGTCCCTTTCTGCACGGAGATTCGCATTCGTGCCCGAGAGAAATATCCCGGACTGTAATCCGATCGCCTTCTAATATCGGATTTCAAAAGAAAGAGAGCTTTTGCCTTTTACTACCTCGTGGCTCTCTTCTCGCGTCCTGCTTTCACCCGTGAAGGCAAACAGCAATCTGGTACTCTTCATGAAATGCACAATGGACATGAAGGAAAACATCTGCACTCTCTGGTGCACATTCACCCATCGTTCAACATCGCTATTGAACACCGGTCTGTGCAGCTTGCCCTGGGATTTAAATCAGCTGCGTTATTACACACAGACAGAGTGGATTTAAAGTAGGGATAGCGTTTCAGGGCCTCGGGGATTGTCCTCACTACTTACACAACCGTCATTATTACTACTACTGCTGCAGGATGTGTGTATGTAGTGTGTGGCTTAAAGGAAAAAGTCAACGTGGGTAGAGAAAATGTAGCCATGTGTGTGTGTGTGTGTGTGTGTGTGTGTGTGTGGGTCTTTGGTGTGTAAGTGTGAATTACACTGTAGTGGTGGGCAGTAAATTAGAAGCATATCCTGCCTGTCAGGTGCCTGCAGGCAGAAAGATAAATTTCTAAGAGCTAACTGCTGTGACTACATGTTCAGTGGTGCCTCATTGAGAAATACCATCTTCCTGATGTCACTCAGCGATACGAGCTGAACCTGCCACCAGAAGCAGTTACGCACGTCAACAGCACGCCGTCATCTCGCAGTAGAGTTCATCAAAGCTTCACAAAACTCCTAAACGAAACGGGTTAAACAGGTGACTGATTAAATTAAATACCATGAAATATAGGTTAAGAACTAGTTTTTTTTTTTTAATGGGGTTTTTTTGGCGGGGGGATAAAAATTTTGAACAGGGATGGTCAAAAAGCTTTTGAAGGGCAGTCTTAAACGGGAGGAAAAACAAGATCTTTAAACAAAATAAGAATTTACACCGATCATCCTGTTCAAAAGTTTACACCCCCCTGGCTCTTAATGCATCGTGTGGCCACCTTGAGCATCAGTGAATGTTTACACCTTATGTAATAGTTGTGTACGGGTCCCTCAGTGTGAAAAGATGGATCTCAACATCATATAGCCACTTCTGGAAAAGGGGTCAAATATGCAGAAGATTCTGGAAAAGCAAAGAATGTGCAGGACCTGGAGGATTTTGTCTGAAGAACAGTGGGCAGTTTAACTGCTCAGGACAAACAAGGGACTCATGAACAATCTCACAAAACAAACACAGTTGTTGATCATCCAGGTAACGAATAGACTGGTTCAATTATGTAAATTCAGCTATTACTGTGTGCAAACATCTGAAATAGCTAATTCAGGGCAGCACTATAAATAAAAAATTTTAAAAAAGCATTTTTTAAATTATTGCCATTTGGCAGATTCTGCAAATCGTATGTACACTTATGACCTCAACTGTATGTGCTTTTTTTTATAACCAAAAAAAAAAAGGTCTCATTTTAAAAAGATTTTTTTAAGTCTAAATAATAGTATTCTCTTCAAAATATAAGTGCCAAAACTGACACCTCATCAAACTTGTTCTCACTCTGCAGGAACTCTAGAGCTGCCTGGGGGTATGAATATGAGGTGGCACACATATAAAATCATTTGGTTATCTATTAACATGGGGGGGGGGGGGGGGGGAAAGAGAACTTTCACAAAAGATAAACTTGATGACTTGCACAAATCAAGTTATGTATATTAAAAAAAACAGATAAAAATACCATTAAGGAAAAGTAAGGACAAAAGGTTTCACATGTCAGGAACTGCATGAGCCCACTGCATTCCCCCCACCCCCGACCCCCTCACACGGTGAAGAAAATGGTGAAGGAAGGGGAAAAAGAGCCCGGTTTCCCTCAGAACCACAATACTAGAGTTTGTCAAGTTGCAGATTCAGCTGCTAAATGCCACCATCATAACTGCACCCCATTTAGAAGCAGTGCAAGAAACAAGCACTTACTGCGAGCATATCACAAAATGCAGAACCTGAACTTAATCAAGCATCATTAGAATTACAATTGGCATTGTGCGTTGTGGTCAGATGAGACCAGAATCAAACGTTTCAATCGTGGAAACCATCAGCATATTTCCGTCACCAGAAGCGGACTGAACACAGGAAAATGCACCTCTCAGAGCCACTGAAAATCATGGCGGTGGATCAGTAATGTTCCGAGGATGTTTTGTGGCTGGTGGTTCAGTGGTTCTGCGAAGATTCATGAAATCATGATTTCTGCTAAGTACCAGGATATTTCAGCTGAAAATCCTGTTGCATCTGACAGCAGGTTTCGATTTGGCCATAGTTACAGCTTTCAACAAGATTCTTTAACCAGAAAAGTTTTGCAATGAGTCTTCTGAGGCACGAACATAAGAAAAGAAATGGAGGTTAAAATGTTCTGCATGGAGCAATTGACTGAGATCCCTCTACAGGCATTGGTGGTGGTCATTACAGGAAGAGCCTCAGTGCTGTTAGTCTCTCCAGTGGAATATTCTCTGTAATCGTGCATACAATTTCCCAGCTCAAAATATCACTTTGTGTGTGTATATTGTTCATTTTACTTAACGGGTGCTAACACTACTCCTGACTTTTGAAAAATATCTGGTGGTCCACCACAACCACCATGACACTCAGACACTACGAGATAGTCTGTTCAGATATTTAACGGCAAAACCCCAAGTCGTTCCTGTAGTTGCTGACTTACACTAATGTCACAATACTCCTACCAAACCGCTGTTAACCAACCACTTTGGTTAAAACAAAACTGCGTTTTAAGTTCCTTTATTAGTCAACAATTCAAAAAGTACAATGGACCAATTCCAAGTAACTCATGTGGTGAAACCTCGCAGGAAGGAAATGTGTTGGTGTGCCAGCACTGTGCCACCGTGCCAACATGGTCAAGGAGCCAACAGAATCACTGCTAAGCGTGAGCCGTGCCATACAAGCATGCCCCCGTTCGACTACCTCCAGAGAAATCTCGATGGCACAAAAGGATTGAACATGATCTGAAGATACGGGGGTATGTACGAGGGAAACGGGCAGGAAAGGAACTTGAGACGTAATTTGGGTAAACTTGTTCCACGCACTGGGTGACTAAACCAAACTAAGCCAAAACGTGCCATATGCCTTCTCCTGGGTTCACCACATGCTCATGTGTAAACGGCTTTTAGGAACAGACTTGGCTCATTTGTTTTTTGATGAATTAACCCGGGCCATCTGATGCACAGCCGTCCTAGAAATACAGGTTGCCCATGGTTTGTCTTTACTGTACAGCTGCTCTAAAACTGCCAGCATACTTAAAGTACACCAGTTCCATAGCTTTGTATACATATCCCTTAGTGTTATGATAGTTTGGGAAATATTCTAGTTTTCATTCTATAGTCAGTCACTTCTGGGAAAACAATTACCATTTTATATATATTTATTTATTTATTTATTTTAATCAGTCATCCTGTACTGATCCCAAGTTCATCCGACTAAATGACTATGTCCCGCCCCTGAAGGCGGGTCATGCTCTTGCTGTTATTGGCTGTGCATCATCTCGCACACTAATTCCTTTTCCATCGTCCCTTTGGTTGGAGAAAAAAAAAAATGGTTGGAGTTTATTCATTTCAAACAGGGTGGAATTTGTGCAAGTTGTTAAATTCGGTTAAAGCTGGTTAGTCGATGCGTGCGTGCGAAAGCGGTGGTGACGAATCCTCCACATTCTCCATATTCATCTACTTTGCTACGGTACTGTCAAGTTTTGTTTAGATTTCTCAGGGGTGCGGTGTATCTCAAATGCTACTGGTTGTTCGAATCAGTCAAGCACTTCAATGTCATCACTCATTCCTCATTGTCATCAGGTCTTCCTGTTTCTAAAGAAGGGAAAAAAAAAAAAACATTAAATTTTTTTTCTTTCAGGACAATTCCTTTGGTTGTCTCCATTTCAAACCATACCACACCCTCGAGGAAGTAAGAGACATAAAGTGCCCTATTTTGTGGAGTAAAGAGATTACTGAAATGAGACACAAATTTCTGCCTTTAAATACCCTGACTAATGACACAAGGGTGGAGCGCGTTGGAAAAGCAAGGCTCGGCATGGCTGGTTCTGTTTTGGCTCGGTCATAGTGGGTCGCTTCAGGCTAGGCACATATGGTTGAGCCCACAGCACCAGCTCCTTGTTGTCAAGAGGACATTTTAATGACAGGGAAGAGTCAAAGAAAACTCTCTCTCGCTCTCTCTCTCTCTCACCACTTCCAACATCAAGCAGAGCCCATAGATGTTCCATATGGGTCTTTCTGGAGAGCCATTTTGCTGTTGGCTGCTTGCCTAAAACAATCATACATACACACACACACACACACACACACACACACACACACACACACACACCCTATGTGTGCACTTTCAGACCGCTCTAGACAAACAAGGAAACATTCCTTTGGATGTTTGGCAGTCTTTTTAACTAGTTTGCCTCGGGCTCCAATTAAAAATAAAATGACACTTATCATACTGGATTTGAAGCTTTCTATAGGCCAACACATACATTAAAGCTTGTACTGGATTCAGTATGGGTGGCCAACACATGCAAACTTCATTTATGTACTAAGTGGGAAGAAAAAAGCACCACCGTGTTTACACCACCACCTTTATACTTAATTACCGCTGCTTCTTCTTCTTCTTTTTCTTTTAAGTCCTAGCTGGACAAAATTCAAAAGACAACGGGAAGAAAACTAAAACCAAAACCCTAGGCCTTTTTTTTTGATGATTTAATTACCTTTTTAAACAACATTGGTTAAATTTACATCCTACATTTCAGGCTTTGAATAAAAAAACTACTAAAACGGCCCCTGTCAAATTTTAAATATAGTGTGGATCAGTTATTAGCGGTAAACATGTGATGCACAAATCGGGTAATGCCTTGCATACAAGTTGATGCTTGCCAGATTGGATGCAGTGTTTCCAGGTAGCCCTGATACGTAATGATGAATCAACATTGTTTTCGTTTCTCAGTTATTAAAAACAGCCTGATCGTGCGGCACAATCCCAGTCTCGTGCGTTCGTACTGAATATCTGGAATCAATGCAGAACAGCAAAAAAAAAAGAAAAAAGAAAAGAAGAAGAAAAAAAAAAAAAAGCGCTTTTCCCCCCCATTTCAAATTCTCGGTATGATTGGTTTTGTTGAAGTGTTATGTTTTGCATTTTTTTAAAAAACTGCACCACATTCCAGTCATAAGTTTCAGCATTTTATTCTTTCTCGAAATCCCTTTTTTCATTGGCCGGAATTTCAGAGCTATTTTATACTTTTTATTTAGTTCCGTTTTATTGTGCTTCCTTACATTATTGTGTATTTTTATAATATACTGCTTTCATTTGTTCTTTCCATATTTATCCCACTTCTATTTACTTTGTTTTAACAGCTGGTTCATTGGAATTTTTTTTATTTATTTATTTTTTTTTTTTAAAGCATGCTGCAAATCCTAATCTGGACCTCTAGCCTAAGCCACAGAGTGTAACTGAATGGCCTACCTGCAGCAGAGAAACTTGCTGTTGAATTACATGCTCCTAATGAAGGCTACAAGGGTTTCTTACAGAGACAGAACAGAGTAAACACAACCCTCATCGAATAGAATACGACTGGAAACGTTTGCCCTCGCCGTGACCCAGCGCTTCTTGCAGTAGTTGGTAAAAATATGACTCATGCACACTAGAGGAAAAGAAACAGATAACAGCAAAGGGTGCTGTGAGGTCTGTCGTCCAACAGCATCACCATGCAGTGTGTCTCAACACTAATAATCATCCCCAACACACAACCTTGTTAAGAATATACAACGAAACTAAAGAGTTAAAAAAGCAAAAAGGTTTCTGAAGAGAGAAGAGAAGAAGAAAGCAGTCAGCCATTTCGAAAAGTCTCCTCTGACCTTTAACCCCCTTGTGGTCCTTAGCAGGGGAAGAGAAGGGGAGGGAAAATGTGAGAGACAGAAGGTGTTAGTGATACACTGTCTGTGTTGCATCCTCACTTGCCATCTGCTTACTACGTGCTGCTGTAAATGAGGCAAGAATATAAATAAATAACACACACACACACACACAGACACACAAAAACCAATCCATGCGCTTTCATTGCAGTTCCCTGATCACCTTTATGCTTACTGGCTTGCTTTGCTCTCGGTTCGGAGTTCTGAGATGAGAAGAGATGCGGTGAGGGGAGAGTCCCATCTCTTTCGCTTTGATGCTTCTTAAAGAAACTCCCTTCCTACTTCGCGGCTATCTCAGCCTACTGCCTGAACACATGACGCAACGTAACCCAGATATGTTCTCCGATATCAGGCCTGCAACCGCGTACCCGCATATGTTCATTCGCGAGTTCCACTGAGGCTTGCGCAGTCTCGTTAAACGTATCGGACGGAAAAACTATTTAAAATATGGCGTCGAAAATTCGACAACGTTGTGAAGAACCAATCGGATTCTAGACTCGATTGCACGGTGTACCGAACCGTTCAACATATTCACGTGCAAATGAATGCAGATGGAGTTGAAGCCACATTTCCTTAAAGATGAGCCAATATGGCTGGAAATAACAAACGAAAACGAGTTCTCATAGTGGAGCGCATAACCCGAAGTGGGGCTCCATGATTTTTGTGACAGCGTTGGTGGAAATCACCTGCAGTTATCAAAGTCATTACACGTGTTATGGTTTTACAGGTTAAAAAGTGTTTACTCCGAAGGCACATTAACTCAATAGCAACTTGGTGTGTGTAAATAACGTCAACTTGAATCTAATGGCAATATGAATAAAAACGTGTTCTGTAAGTGGAGTACCTCCTACACACAGTCAAAATATTACTGTGCACATTTACATAATGAGCATAATATCTGAATAGTTGGAGTATGCGTGTTATAAAGCTGTATTCGGGAGGTCCTTGTAAAAAAAAAAATAATAATAATAATAAAAATAAAATAATTTACAGTTAATTAGGTCCCTGTTTGAGAACCTATTTTCTAGACTGAAATTAAAAAAATAATAATAATAATTTTTTTTTTTTTTTAAATACATAAATAAAAAGTCACCCGAGTTCAAAATGATGCTGGGAAAAATAAAAATAATAAAAACTATTCTGACCTTTCGAGACACCGGAACAAGGAACTTAAACGACACTGCTAAAATAAACACGAAGGTTTGGGGAGGTGAATAGAAAGAATGTCCTCTTATTTAATCATAACCATGAAGCGTGAAACATTACGAAAGAAAGAACCCGATCATCCAGACCTCCGCTTGCGATGCCTCTGAGGAGATGATCAACCACTTTAAACTCTGTGACACCGGACAACATTTATTCCTCAAGTACCTGCGAGCACTGCGCAATCTCCAACATGATTAACAGCATTACACACAGCACTCTGCAAACGTCCTAGGCGCTGGACATCTTTTTTTTTTGTTATAGATTTTTATTTGATGAATTCTGCATTATTGAGTCAGTAGGAAAACATTTTTTCATTTCGAAACAATACTTTGCCAAAAAATAACATTACAGAAAAACGTCAGTAAACAAAGCAGGATATTACGTAAGAGACCATAATGAAGGCTCCTTAGTTTCGCATACGAAAAAGTGTCCCAGTCGAACCCTGCGTCCCAACCGGCCTCTACTACCCGTCCGAAACGGTGTCCGAGATTAGAATTAGCATGTCCCGAATCGTAGTAATATGTTGAAATGAGCATCCCAAAGCTACCTCTACTACCGCCGGGAGATTTTTGAAGTGTGGCTCTATTGCCCACAACTCCTTGGCAGGAAGGAGGAGTTTTGTGACGGTTTGCTTCGCCGATTTCAAGGATGCATTTTAGAGACGTGTAAATAAAAAATGTGGAAAAATGAATCGCAATTTGTGAATGATGAAATAGTATAAATTATATAAGGAATAATAAATTAAGTAAAGCATTCTTTTCTGTTACGTGATGTTAGTGTGTACTTGCATACTCTTACTACACGCTCAAAAGTATGTACTTTTTCTTCACACGGCGGCTGGGGCTCAGGTGGTAGAGCAGGTTGCCCACTAATCGTAGGGTTGGCGGTTCGATTCCCGGCCCACATGACTCCACATACAGAAGTGTCCTCGGGCAAGACATTGAATCCCAAGTTGCTCCCGATGGCAAGCTGTCACCTTGCATGGCAGCTCTGCTACCATTGGTGTTTGAATGAGAACGTGTAAAGGGCTTTGTAGAACTGTGCTATATAAGTGCAGACCATTCACACAAAAAATAAAAATACATACTTTTAGTGCATTGTATAAGTATGCCAATTGGGATGCAGGGAAAGTCTCCAGAAAAATTGTACTAGTATTTAAGCGAGAGGAAAAAAAAAAAGCAAAGGGTAATATTGAGTAAATATTGAGTTTATACTGCACACTGTAGTACTTTTAAGTAGAAAGATTTAAATTTCATTATTTTTGAAGTCATCTTTACTTTAAATTTAATAAACGTGCCTCAGTGACGGTTATAGATGGGAATAGAGCAGTGCATGAATGTAAACAAGGGCTGGGACGTTTGGCCGTTGTTTAGTTGGGTGTTGTGTTGTAATGAGCGTTCCTACAAGACGTGCCACTATAGTTTTGCTTTCCCCTGCCTCGGCACATTAAAGCGAGCCAGCCTGTCACGGCACAAAAGTAAAATGTCACTGTTTCCAGTTACTAGGCAAACTCGTATAAACAGCGACGCAGAAGCAAACCCCTTCACGTCCTCCAGCACCGGAGAGTATTCGCCGTCACTCGGTCGCTGCGCAGCGCCGAGGCCTTCGTCTCCAGCCAACACAAACAACTCGTCAGCGAGAGCCGTTTGCTGTCCCACACAATCACACAATGAGCGTGTCACTGCTCTGCTTTCTGTTTGAGCCAGACTTGCTCCACTTGTGAGGCCCATGCGTACGTTCACGCTTATCTAACGGGCAAATAATCTCAACTGGAAAAGTCTGATCGTATCTGATAAAGTATGATCTGATTAGGATGTTACTTGTTTAACATGCTGGAAAATAAAAATGGACTATGGGTAGGTTAATGTTCTTCATATCTTTCTAATTATCAGTAGAAAAAAAAAAAAAAAAAAAAAAGAAATGAACACAGCTGAACATGAAGCAGAGAAAAAAATAATAAGTTTGAGGGGAATCACTTCATGTTTTCTGAATGAAACATCCTGGATGTTAAAAATCCAGAACTGCTGACTCTGAAGAAAGCAAAAGTTCCCTTCACTGGGCTGTAAACGTAACCAACAGGCTGGAGCAAGAATCAGGAAACTCTGAAAGTAAAGGGCACTGTAAACACTGCTCTTCTCCCAAGCTTGGTTTTTATCCCCCCCCTTCTCTTCTTATCCATGAGCCAAGCCAAAGCAAACACAATGGAGGAACTGCTGGGATTTCTGTCCAGTCGCCCCAGAGTTTCAGAAAACTGCACTTCCCTCATCTTAACCCTGCTTTTGGGCTGCATTCAATAAATACATCCTGATCCCTTACGATAACGCGAACGCTATCCGAAACATACCGAGTAAACAGTGCGCTTCGTTTTCTTGGCGTGAAGGCCTGGACCTCAGGTTTGGCACAGAAACTGGCTACTTCACACACAAGTTAGTCAAACATCAATACACGGAGAGGATAATTAATCAAACTGGAGCGGGCTTTTACAGGATCTTAACACGTTTTCACGGTTGAATCTGACACGCAGACATCCGCTTACATCACAGCTGTGAGCGCTGGCGTTCCTGCTCGAATATACACGGCAACTACGAGGAGGAAAAGCACGATGTGCGTGTGGCGAGGGACCAAACTTTACTTTACGCCGGATGTCAAGCTGAAATCCTAAAAGACGTGCTTCTGGTGTGTCTGGCACCAAAAATCATCATCATATTTCAAAATGTCCATGACCTAATGAAGGCTTCGCTGGATTTCCCCTTCAAACAATTTGCATTAACACTTAATTAAAGGCTTTAATCCCTTCTAGAACATCACATGTATGCACACCAGTGCTTCTTTCTAGCTGAAAATAGACACAGCTGATGCAACTTACAGCTTTGGTACACGGCTTCCGTTTTTTTTTTTCCCCCTCCCGACCAACAGTTTTGTCACTGCTGACATACTGAGTGGCCAAATAAAGAGACGTGTCAAACAAAACGAGAATCATGTAACCTAACATCGCTCACGTTTGCTCAGGTAACTTGGGGGGAGGGGGGGGTACAGAGGTCACACTCGCTTACTTGGTAATACACACACACACACACACACACACACCAAAACACTCAATCTCTTTCTCTTCCACAGCTCTCTCTCTCTCTCTCTTTCCATGTCACTCTGTCTCTCTCTCTCTGGGTCTCTCTCTCTCGATAATGGGCATTAGGGAAGGGTAGAGGCCCTGTGGGAACAGCTCTCTTTTAAACACAACTCATCTCTCTTTTACAAGGACAGACCCCCAGCTACACACACACACACACACACACACACACACACACACACACACACACACACACACACACACACTACTAAAGGGGATAAACTTCCACTGAACAGCACACCCTGAAAACGAAAACAACAACAAACGTGTTCAATCAAATCGTTAAGTCGAATCCTGTTCCCTCGGGGCATGTCGTGCTGGAACAGGTAATTAACACTCTCGTGATTCCACATCATGCAGAGATTACTATCCAAAACAGGTCGTCTTTCACTGCGGCGTATATCAAATGACACAATAGGTATCTATGGGTATAACGAAGATTAGAGTTTTCTTTCAGCAGAAAAAAAAAGTGCACTAGTGTATTCCAGAAATACACACTACCGGTCAAAAGTCTGTGGACACTTGACTGAAATGTTTCTCATGACCTTAAAAATCTTTTGATCTGAAGGTGTATGATTAAATATTTGAAATCGGTGTTGTAGACAAAAATATAATCGTGCCAACGTATTCATTAGAAAACTAACATTTTATTTACAAGAAAATATACATTTTTAAATGGATGAGCGAAATATTCCGAAAAGCAGCCAATAAGTGTGCAGCGTGTGTGTGAACTCCTTTAATACTGTTTACAAAGCATCTCAGGGAGATTCCTCAAGAAATTTGTTGAGAAAATGCCAAGAATACATTTCTGGAAATTCTAGGCAAAACAGGGGGTCTACTTTGATGATGCTAAAATACTACATTATTTTGATTTATTTTGGATTTTTTAAAGAACAACATAGTGCCCATAGTTCCATTTGTGTTAATATAGAGTTTTGATGACCTTATTATTATTCTCAAATGTGGAGAGAGAAAAAAACTATGCGTTTGTCTAACACATAAAATGAAGGAAAAGAAATTCAGGTGAAAAAGCACGCTCAAATTATGCACATGGGTAATTTTAGCTTTGTATATGCTAATAATAATCCGGATAAATTTGAAAACGCACCCCCCCCCCCCCCCTTTTCTAGGCCTTCCTTCCACACGGACACAGCATTCTTGTCCAGCGAAAACGGAGCTTATCGAAAATGCTTTATTTATTCCAAAGTGGCGCTTTCATGTTATAGCTTGGACCGATGAAACTGAGATATTCAAGAGCGATGACGTATTTTTAGTCACGTGACGCATTCAACTCGAAACAAACGAGACGGTGGTCGATGTTGTACTGCAGCTGTTGTGCCTGCGATCCAGGTTGATAGCTTTGTTAAAGTTTAATGTCAGTTTTAGAACAGTCATATTGCGTTCTTAAATAAACGCCTGATGGAAATGACTCAGAAAAGAGCTTCTTGCGGTTTTTACAGGGATGTAAGCGTTTTCAGCAGTTTCAGTGTGGACGAGCAGTTTTTGGAAAACGTTTGAAAACGCCAGGCTAGACGGAAACCTTTTTAAAATGAAAAACACCGTTTTCAAATCTATGCAGATTAATATCGACGTGCGAGCATTTGAGTAAAACACTGTGTACTAGTAAACAAAGCAACGGGGAATATTGTGAATCTTTCATATGGACTTTCACTAATAAAATAGTCATTTAACACAACACATGGCAAGAGTGAGTCCACTACCAAGAATTTCAAAACAGTTAAAACAGTTGAACAAAATTGCATGAACTCCTCATAACTGATCAAATAATTATTAGTAGTGAGCTTGAAAACCTCACTTTGATGTGGTCAGGCGATACAAATGCACTATGACACCTCCCCACACCTTCAGCCGGCCCCTTTCTAACCAACCCCTGCAAAATAAAGAGAGTCACTATTGTGGCACACTTCTTCTCCCTTGAGCTTTTTCAACCAGGGGAACAGGTGGAAGAACTGACCCTTCGTTTAAAAAAAAAAAAAAAAAAAAAAAAAAAAACCCACACACACACACAACAAAGGGGCAGCCGAACACTCACATCTCCAGCCGTTTACACATCAATATCCTGTGTCATGCTAATAAAGCCTCCTTATGGCCCTTTAATTACATTTTTGCCCCCACCCCAAAAAAAAAAAAATTCAGTATATGACCCCTCGTCTTTTCTCCTGTTCAGAGACAGGCCTTGGTGGATAAAATCAGACAGACAGGTGGCCGTTCAGCCAGTTGCTGGCTTCTCTGAGCAAACAGAGGCAGTTCAGGTCTGCTGGAAAGCCCCCATACAGCCAGCCCCCTCTACGCTGCTTTACACACACACACACACACACACACACACACACACACACACACAGTCGGTCACCTACTGAGCTGCCTAAAGGATTATAAAAGGGAAGCAAGGAGCTGATTTAAAAGAACGCTGTGCAGAAGAGAAAAATGAGACTTTATGTTTGATGCATTAAATGCGATGTGATCTTGCCTTCTTCCGTCCACAAATAACTCAAAGCTACACGGTCTTGCACTGTTTTGCATGCAATAAATTAACTAAAATACTGCTCCATTACATAATCTACTAATAAAATACAGTTGACAATGATTCTGGAAATGCTCCAAATTTCTTTCTGGAGGAAAAAAATATATATACGCTTTAGTGATTTGTATGTATAAAATAAAATGTACGTTAGTTTTTTGGGTTTTTTTTGTTTTTAAAGGCTGGCACTCTGTATAGTCTGTAGGCGCTATATAGTCAATGCTCCAAGTGTGAAAATGTGCAAAAAACAAATAATATACAGCTGCAAATGTGAATTTAAAAAAAAATAAAAATTTAAAAATCTGTCAAATTTGACATATTATTAGCCTGATGAAAGGCTTACCAGATGTATTCGAATGCATTATGATAAGGATAGGATTTATATAAACATTGTACTCAATCAAATCAATAAGTACTGCAAACGAATTTACTTCAGATGCACATATCTTTACTGGAGGTCATATTTCAGCCATCTTTCAAACAACATCCAGCTAAATTATATATGATATACTTCAACGAATTGATGTAATGAATTCACTGTTTACTATTGAATGTACAGACTACAGCTACTCCATAGTCGCTACACTATTGAGGTGATATTCTGCCAAGAACAAATTGTGTATTTAGGAATGTTTATATAAGAGAAAACTTCATTATAACTTCTGTACGCAAGTGTCCTGTGAAGAAGGAAGAAAAAGTGGCAATTATGTTCATATAAGCGACACTAGAGAGTGAAAAGGACGGAGATGTGTGTGGTATCAGAACAAGCAGAAGAAAAAGCGTCGTTTCCCAACACAATTCACATCACAGTCCAGCTTTTTCTATGCGAGTGACCTGTTTTAGTGGAGTAACCAAACAAGACGCCGTACACTCGCTTTGGAAATACGAAAAAATAAATAAATACTATTGAACAATAAAAAAAAAAAAAAAAAAAAAAAAAAAAAAAAAACAACTGGTTTTATTAGAGACGATAAAGCTGGGTTTGGAGCTAGTGTTTAACGTCCTCAGTTGCACTCGACAGAGCGGCGCGACCTCGAGTCACTGTGATAGCAGCAGTGGAGCTGTTTGGTAAACAACACTCAAGCCGAGAACACACACACTCAAGCCGTGAACACACACACACACACACACACACACACACACACCAGGTTTCCCCTCACACGCATCTCAACTGTAGAAGTAACTTACAACACCAGTTACAGAGCATAAAAATACCGCCAATTTAAGGCGAAGGCGCAACTGGAGACGGGGCTCCCCGAAACAAAGCCACTGCCCCTGCGCTGCACATCCAGCAGATATCATTTCAACACCCCGTGTGTGCTGCGAGTTTCCCCCTCAGAAAATACACGGCTTTTCACACTCACCACGTCTGTGAACTAGATTTTTATTACGCAGTTATTTCTAAAGTATAAACCAACCACAAAGGGTTCTTTTTAATGGCTAACGGTTAGCTGGTTAGCCCTGAACTCGCATGCAGGCTGAGCCTACAGCGCTGGTCCAATACAAATACACAGCCCATAATAATACAGCACAGGGTAGCAACAGTCACTACACACGGGACAGCAAAAAAAATGCATACACATAAACACGCGCTTTACAAAGCCAAGAAATAGAATGAAAGTATCAGTAAATAAGCGTGTAGAAATATCCGGCAGCTGAGGTATGCCACATTGTTTCATATCACAGTAACCTACTTATGAAACAGTTTGGCTCCGGTCTCAGCACCAGCGCTGAATCTCGGACTTACCCTGTCACAACAGGCGCCATCTTCCACAAACTCTCACCAAAACTCCAACACTCGCGAGATCCGCTCTCCCACACCGACCAGCCACCGAGACAACACAAGCGGACTGGAGATGAAGGGACGATGGAGACTGAGAGAAAGGGGGCGGGCGGCGAGGAGGGACGGAGGAAGGAGGAGGAGGAGGAGAGGGGGGACAAGGGAGAGTGAGAGAAAAGGGCAGACGCCACAACAACAGGCGTGGGAAACTTCTCACATCTCGCGAGAGTAAGAAAACTCTCACAATAGAGTAGCGTGGAGCTGAGCTTATGTTATCGCGAGAGTTGCCACGGCGCGCCTCGCCTGGATGCTTGGGTTACACCAGGCTGTAGAAGGGAAGCTAGCTCGTTTCTCACGAGGAGGCACGCAAACTTCAACGGGATAATTGTTTTACAACTTTAAAACACGCCAGCTAAAATATGGCTTTGTTCAATAATTCTCTGAATTTTAAAATCCCGTGGAACTGCTTACACACCATGTAATATAAAGATTATCCCCTCCTCCCATAGAGTTCCATAATAACCCTGTTGGGAAAAAAACGATAACAGAATCCATCACAGAAATTCTAATGGTTTCCACTACAAATACCATTAGAAACCATCAGCTAACTATTAAAACCATTATCATAAATGGTCCTTAATGGTATCCACTAGACATAACATGCCACCAATAGAAGGCAACAAATTACCAGTAGAAACCCACAGGGACCATTAGATACAATTCCCATTATAAAAAAATACAATACAATTCCCATTATAACCATTAAAACCATTACAAATGCTATGAGGGTTTCTGTTGGGGTTTTTTTTCCAGCAGGGAAGTATTCACACAGCATGAAATAGTGAAATGAACTACATTCAATGCAATTTGAATAGTTTACATAAATACTAAGTGATACTATTAAAACAATACTTTTGCATATTATATAAATTTGAATTCCTATCCCACTTGCATCTAAGGACTTTTTCATTTTTTTCATGCTTTGCTATGGATTTGTGAAAGGTCGATATTTTCTGTTTTAGGTCTTGTAGAAGCTGTTTTCCTGAGCTCATTAACTCTTCACATTTTCACAGATTATTTATAACTGCACAGCATTCTAAGTCATTAGACATCTTAATGGAGTACATCGAATGAATTACATAAATTAATTTATCTTCAGTAACTGCTGTTGCTCAGGGTTGTGGTGGATTTGAACCCTATCCCAGGAACAGTGGGTGTGAGGTGGGATTTAGCACACCCGGTCCACTTACCTGCATGCTTATTTGGACAATGGGAGGAAGCAGGAGAATATGGAGGCAACCCACATGAGCATGAAGAGAACATGGAAACCCCCAGACAGACAGGGAACCTAAGCTATGAGTAGGGATGTAAAAATGAATAAATGAAATTTAACTATTTAAATCAAGAGTATGTCAATGGGGATGACTTTTGAGCTTGCCAGTAAAGCTGCTTTAAAATGTTCACCACCATGTTTTCAATGGGAAAACGCCAATAAATTAATATGAAATTCTGTTTTCTAGATAAAAATAGAGGTGCTTTTTAATTTTGCATAGAAACCAAAAGGCATGCAAATTTAATTATAAACATTGCAGACTAAGCCATCCATGCTCAAATATAAAATGATCTATTAATTCATAAAATGCCATGGAAATTGTCATAATCTTCTTCAAACACGCTCGATGATGCAGCTGTCACTGTGACTAAGCTCTGCTGTGTGTTTGTTTGGTGCTATGATCCAGTTTTGGAAAATTTACTGGCAGCCTGACTGCTGATTTCAAAACGCTGTTCCTGATATCCACAGGACTCCAATACAGATGGGACACGACCAGGCGCATCAGACATAAATCCTCACGTCTCTGATCTGGAGCTGCATTATTCATTTTTTATTACTGCTCTATAAGTCTGCCAGAGCTAGGAATGGAGGGAGAGGGGAGGAGAAGTTGACATAGATATAGGCCGGAGTGACAGAGAGTGAAAGTGAGTGCTACAGGAAAAGGCAGAGAGTGATAGAGAGTGGAGAGAAACTGGAACTGGGTGGAGATTCAGAGACCCCAAAGTCTGGAAGAAGAGAACCTCAAACCCTTGAAACAACTTTTCCACTATTTTTTCCCCCCTCTGTTTTATTACAATCTGAGGAAGACCTCTAGTCTTTTGCAGTTTAATAGGAAACATAAAATTTCCACAGATGAAACCAGTAAAAAACCATTCGAGTACATTTACTACACAGAACCCCAAATGGAATCTCAAGTACTGCAGCATTTGCATATGTGCAGTTCAGAATTTAGTCTTTGAAAAACTAATAAAATTATTATGAATATTCACATACACAATTTTAAGTTTCCTACAGAGGACATCTGGTATTCAGGCATATGAAAACACGAGCTATTCGTGTGTATTGAGTATTGCTTTAGCCAGACATCTGAAGAACAACAGTTATTGGTGACACCATAATATATTTACTTTTGACATATTTTACTCAAAGTGACTTTTTTAAAGAATCCACTCTCTGGGCATATCATATTTGCTAACATGATGATATATTTATCATCTGTCTCTCTCCCTCTTTCCCATATACACTTGTCCCTCTCTCTGGTAAAAAAAGCTGCTTTTAATGGAAGAGTCCCATCTCAGGAGCTCCATAAATGCAACGTGCACCGCCAACTCAAGCAATCACGACTAACCCTTGAGTGTGCCGCCTGTAAATCCAGTGCCGTCTACTCCTTATGTCTCTCGGCCAAAGAAAAGACTGGGTTTGATTCTCCAGTTATGATTCGACATCCAACCAGATGTGGTTTTGTCTCTCCGACCCACCTTAACGTGAGCATTGAGCTATGGCTTGCCACTTATGATACGCTAGCTGCCTGTCATAATTTTTAATAAGGCTGTTCGCCTCATTTATTACATATTAAACATAATGTAAACAGGCCTCTGGACAGTCAGTGAGAATAGGGGAAAATGGAGGAGTGAGGAAAAACCAGTGTTTCCAAAGAGAATAATATAGTCATCTAAGAAAGTTCTCTTTACCACAGAAAGGAGCTTGAAAGTTATAGTATCATACTTGGGGCTGTGTACTGGAAAGTGTCCAAGAGTAGTCATTTTTATCTGCAGACATTCTCTAAGAGTGCAAAAATTAAGTACAAAAATTTCATGGAAAATATGATTACGTCCTGCTTGAAGTGTATGGTTTATGTCAGTGGTTCTCGAAACGAGGCCAAGGACACCAAAGGGTCTATGGCTGTTCAAAAGAAATTTCTTTTACAGTAGTGGAAATCACATCCCAACATTATCAAAGTTATAATGTATATATTTTGGATAGTGTCACTTGGATTGATTGTGTTCTGTTGGTAGCAAATGAAAAAGCACTTAATAAATAGATAATAGATTTAATAAGAAATAAATATTTGCAAATGGGGTCTGTGGAATTTAAAGCTAAATGGGTCCAATAAATAGCCATCATTTTATTGGGCTCATTTAGATGATGAGCATGGGGATAATATTTGTATAGTTGGATTATGTTCCTAAAATTAAACTGTACTGAGGGAGTCTGTGGAATTTATTTTACAGTTCAAGTGGTCCCTGGTTCCAAAAACATTGAGAACCACTGATTCATGTTGACGATATTTGAATGGAGTTTTGAAAAATAACACAGCAAATGAAAGTTTTGACAGAATGACTGTATTGTCTGTACAAACACGAACCCTAATATCAGATCACACTTTTATCTGAGAATTGGTGCCTCCTGGCAACAGTAGAAGCCACTGACATTTTGTCAGCGTGAAGTAAGTAGAATTGTAGGTGGGTAGGTAAGTGTGTGTGTGTGTGTGTGTGTGTGTGTGTGGGGGGGGGGGGGGGGGTTACCAGATGAATTGGAGTTTGATACAGTTTGTCTGCTATTAAAAAAATGGGATTAAGGATGATCTGACTTGAAAAGGCTGGACGTGACTGCTGACTGATATTACGGTTAAGTAGTAATGTTTTCTGGTTCTTGTTTCTTAATTAATAAGTCTCCCTATGTTCTCAGAAATCAAAATCTATCTCAGTCCATCACCATCTTTGAGTCTTTGGCAGTTATATGTGAAAGTGGAACTATGTCAACTTCTGGATTCTGTTCTGTTCTGTCTGTGGGATCCCGTTTTCATCATTAACACGCCATGTAAAACAGTACTTGTTGAAAATACGCTCAAAATGCCTCAGATTGTAATAGAAACATGTACATATAACCCAGTGAATCAATCATGTGGAAATATGTTTCCTTTTTTCAAACCAAAGTACCCACTACATATTTCTCATCCTTCTCCTGCTTAGAGAGGATGAAACCAAATTCAGTCACAGAGGTTTTAATCATAGTTAGTTTTTGGAGACAGTGGTCTGCAGCTTTCTATGAGGAAAACAGTTGAATAAAAGTATTAGTGCGGTCTGGGCGTCTCCCCCCCCCCCCCCCCCCCCCCCCCCCTCCCTCTACTGCAGAACAGTTCAACCCCAGCCCTGGGCAGCCAACGTTGATGCAAAAAGCAGCATTTCAAAATGAGATGCCCAAAAATAATGAAGCAAAACACAGATTTGCAGTCGGATATTCTGTGCTTGGTTATAAGGAGAAGTCAATAAGGAAGATGTTTTTTGCTGAAAGGGGGGAAGAAATACAGTGATCTGTTCATAACGGTAGCTAACAATTCTCAAATATGAGCTCAGAAAATTTCACAATTGCATACAAAACCTTATATATATCTTATATATGATGACACACACATTAAAAGAGTGTTGGGACTGTGTTGGAATAAGAATAAGAAGTGATGGTCAAAAACAGTTATTGTTTATTGTATCAATGATAAATCATAGAAAACTGCGTTAGTTGTTCAAATAACAGTATTACTTATACCACAATGCTGTTGAATTCTTGATTCCGATTGGTCAGAACGTGGTGGTTTATTTTGTACAACAAAGTCAGAGGTAAAACTGTTCCTTTAAGCTTTCTACATAAATCAGAGGGCGGAGCAAAGTTCTCCCCAAGGCCAGAGGGGGGAGCAAAGTTCTCTACGAGGCCGGGGGCGGGGGGGGGGGGGGGGGGGGGGGGGGGGTTGGGGGGGAGTGATGCTCTCTACAAAGCGTGAGTGGGGAGCGATGTCCTCCGTGGGGCAGCAAGAGTGAGCGACATATGGCGCGAAGCAAAGAAAAGGAGCGACGTCTTCAGCGGTGTATGGAGGCAGAATGACATCCTCAGCGGAGCAGAATGGCAGACCGACGTCCTCAACTGAGCAGGATGGCAGAGCAACGGCCTCAACTGAGCAGACAGGCGGAGCGACGGCCTCAGCCAAGCAAGAAGACGGAGCAACGGCCTCAGCCAAGCAAGAAGACGGACCGACGGCCTCAGCTGACCAGGAAGGTGGAGCGATGTCCGAAGAGGAGCCTGGTTTAGTTACGTCCAAGGTGGCGCAGGGAAATAAAGTGGAGCGCTTGGCCGCACCTGGAGTTGGAACGTCCTCAGCTGAACAGGGGTACTGAGCGACGTCCTCAGTCAAGCAGGGAGGCTGAACGACATTCTCTGTTGACTCGGCAAGCTGGACGAGATCCACAGTAGGGGAGGGAGGCAGATCGATATCCTTATTGGGGCAGGGAGCGTGGGAGATGGGTTCAGCCTGTCTGGAAGGCTCCTTCTTGAGATACAGCCTGAGCCATTCCCAATTGGTCTTGATCAGGGAGATCCTTCTCCCACTGCGGTCTTTCCCTTTCAAAAAGGGCCTCTTGCACAATGAAAAAATCTGCTGCATCCATTTATTCAGTCTTGAGTTCTGTCACGTTATTAATTTAGAGGAGGATGCAAATGCACAATATGAGTGAAACGTTTAATAAAGTATCCAACAAAGTACAAAATAAGACTTACATGGAACAAAGATGAGCATAACGTGACACATGAAGACTAAACAAGTAACACAAGAGAACTCACGTAGTGCTGAACGTGACTAAATATACACACCAGTGCTAATGATCTCAACATGAAAGAGGTGAAATGAGACATGTGACTTGGTGCAGTGGCTGATGGGAAACATAGATTCTAGTCATTCTCCAATATTACATGACAGTGATAACAGGAACTATCTTGTTTCACGGACATTCTACCGCATTAAATAAAACTATAAATGGTTAAAAAGTATGATGTGTTGTCCATTAATATATGAAAAATTGCAATCATTGGCAAATTGCTGTGGTATAAGAAAAAGAAAGCAATTCAGAATGTGCAGTTTTTGGAAAATAAGCCATTTCAGGGTGGTAACAGATCACATCATCTCATCACGCCTGGACGTGTTTCTTTTCCTGTATGAAAAAACACACACTAGAGGTAACAGATAGAACCAGCTGTATAGGATTTAGCACCTGAAGGCTCATCAGCTCACCATTTCATGATTTACATCTTGCTATCTGTTCTCTGTTCTATTGGCAGCTTTCTACAGTTGAATTTGAACTCAGTTTTAAATCAGTTTTAAATTACAGGACATGCAGCGGTGCCAAAACTGATATTGATAGCACACTGTTTCTGGTTCTTGTTGCAGAATTTTCCATGAGCAGCTGTAAAGTGATTGATTTTCTTTCTAGATAAAAAAAAAAAAAAAAAAAAAAAGTGTGTTATAATAGCCTGAGGCACACCATAAACGCATGAGTCAACATCCCAGCAGCTCAACATGTTAAGGCTAAGTAACGCTGTGTTTTTTGAGAACTAAAGCTGTCTAAAGAACTCTAGTGTGTGATTTAAAGGAGAGGTCAGAGTGACAAGTTTGTCTTACTTACTAGAATTTATTTCGAATCTCTAGATAGAATTTCTAGAGACTGGGGTAAACAAGATGTTATTTCTGATCATTAAAGCAGGAGGGGGATTTGTTTTCACCCTTTATAATATTAGGGTCTGTTAGAGAGGAGTTAGTGCTATGGGTTGGTACAACAACAAAAACAGTCAAGGCTTTTTTATTTTTCAAGTTACTGATTAAATTTACTAAGTAGGGGGGAGGGGGGGGGGTTAGTGCCTTCGGGGTTGGGTGTTCTAATCCTGCCTCCGCCCTGTGTGCGTGTTCTCCCTGTGTTTCGAGGGTTTCCTCCCCAGTCCAAAGACATGACTGAGACACAAGACTGAGAGATTAAAGGCTCAGGAAACCTTTGCAGGTGTTTTGATTTAATTCGCTGTTTAGAGCTCTTTTCAGGTCGACATTTCTGCATTATAAATTCTTTATTCTAATATTTTGAGATACTGGATTTTTGATTTCCATGAACTGTAAGCCGTAATCATCAAGATTACAACAAAAAAAGGCTTGAAACATTTCACTTTATGTGTAATGAATCTAAAATATATAAAAGTTACACCTTTTGAATTAAATTACGATATTCAAATTTTTTAGATGCAACTATATATATATATATATATATATATATATATATATATATATATATATATATATATATATATATATATATAAAAGATACTACATGTAAAGATATATATGTAAAGATTTTTTTTTTAGTTTTTCATACTTGAACAAACTAATAACAAACTGCTGAGTCCAACTGTTAAAAACAGCCCAGTTCCTGTTTTAAAGGACACTGTGTCAAGTGTCATTTATTGCTTAATAAATCCAAAAGTGCAAGAGGTAACTTATTCTTCATGAGAGTCTCCCCTCACACGATTCAGCATG
This sequence comes from Ictalurus punctatus, assembly GCF_001660625.3. Classification (NCBI taxonomy): domain Eukaryota; kingdom Metazoa; phylum Chordata; class Actinopteri; order Siluriformes; family Ictaluridae; genus Ictalurus; species Ictalurus punctatus. The sequence goes on along the minus strand of NC_030422.2, from coordinate 18,730,258 downwards.
TTCGCTCACTCTGACCTCATGTCATAGTAATGTTAATTGTCTGAGGAGAAAAAAAAAAATCTTTGCAGTCATTGCAGAGAATTTTGTGGCTCAACATGGGGATCTGAATTACAAATCAGAGGCAATCTATGTGCTATGCTTTTCTGTCTAACTAGACATTTTGTATTTTCTTTTCTTCTTTTAAAGTCTCCTGCATACTGTAACACAGTTCCAAAGTACAGCTCAAAGTGGTCAGTGGTCAGTTCAATGCATGCACATTAATGACAAATGTAATCATTACACACACACATGCACACCCACACACACAAACCACAGAATTCTTTGGTCAGTACATTTTTTTTTCTTTTTAGTTCTAATGTTTCTAGCAAACAAGTAGATTCATGGCCTAAAACAGTGTAGGAGACTTGAACCAAATTGCATGTGGCAGCTTGTACGACCAGACTCATCTTTTGTAACATCATCTTCCTGATGCATTTGCATTTAAGGATCTCAGTATATACCCCAATGCTTCCAATCAGAGGGGTTTAATTCTTGAAGCTAAACCTAATTTTGTTTGTCATCGGGATGCGGTCGGAACATCAGCATTCAGATTTCAAGACCTCAAGCGGCATTGTGGTCAGTGCAGCTCACATTCATGTCTTTGTATGGACGTGTTTGAGGAAAGCTTGCTACTTGAAAAATACAAAGGGAACAGCAAAGCAGTGCGCTGCCAAATCCTTTCCCAGAACATGCAACCCTTCGTGGTGCAATGAGATATTTATTATTAGAATACCGCAGCACTGTTGAATTCTCGACTCTGATCGGTCAGAAGGTGTTGATTAACTTTCTGTAACAGCATGACTCTGACAATAGTGCTGGCTGTATTTCATATCACAGGTTTATATTAATGCACTCAAGTATAATGTGTTATTGTTTCTGGGGCAGACAATCAGATTAAACAGAATAAAAAATAGATTAAAAACACGCTATTATGTAACAAAGAAAACATACTTAATTGTTGATATGGTTAAGCTTTCCGTAAGGACATGTTTATTTAATATTTATGGAATGACTCTCAGGTGTCAGGAACGGTTACTACACTTTCTGCCACAGAAGTCTCAGTAGCATGACTAACTACTTTTTTGCCTTATTAACTAAGAGAGGTAACTAACTTGTCTTGCAGATGTTCCATAATATTAAATGTAACTGTAAAAAAAAAAGCTTTAAAAAATGTGCTGTTCATTCATTCATCTATGCATTTTACAAACCGCTTGTCCTACACAGGGTCGGGGGAGCCTGGGGCCTATCTCAGAACTCGGGGCACAAGGCGGAGGACACTCTGGACGAGGTACCAAACCATTGCAGGGCACAATCGCACACACACTACGGACAATTTGGAAATGTTAATCAGCCTACAATGCATGTCTGGGGGAGGAAACTGGAGTAACCTGAGGAAACCCCCGAAGCCCTCGGAGAACATGCAGCCTACGCACACACAGGGAGGAGGAGGGATTCAAACCCCCAACCCTGGAAATGCGAGGCAAATCACTAAGCCACCGTGGCCCCCATTGTTCATTCATAAAGTAGCAATTGTAGTCATTGGCAAATCACTGTGGTATAAGAGGAATAAAACACTTATTCCACTTCACACCACCCCATCATGGATTATTTTCCTATAACGTCCTGCCCTGCCATCTTTTATTCCTTACCAAACTGTTTAGTTTCTAATCATACTGAGTAACCAAACCCTGTGTTTCAGACATAAGAAGTTGACAGCAAGTTGTTATGCTAGTCATTTCTGCTTGCTGAAATGTTTTAAATGCTATTGGGTGGAAATGGGGGAGGATCAGTGAAAGAAGAGTTCACAATCCTGAGCTATCTTGTTCTGCATTTGTGTCAGAATTTACTCCTATCGTTTCACCCTTCTGCAAAATTTCAGCAGGATGTATTTGAGCATTGCACCACACTCCACTCCCTGCCATTTCGTTTGCTTTGGAGTGTTTGGGGAATTTGATGTGAGGCCCATTTAAGTGTCACACCATGCTGTGCAGCACACGGCTGGCTTTAACAGCACCCTGACAGCATAATCACAGAGTCTGCAAAAGGGATGGGACTGAAGTTTTATGAGCCGTCATTAAAAATATGCACCATCCGATGTTTTTTTTATTCTCTGTCATAAAGCTGACTGACTTTTCCATCAATGGAAAGGGCCACTTTGAAACGGTGTGTAAAGGCATTCACAAAGCACTGTAATTTAATCTCAAATAAAATAAAAAAATGGTTTGCCTTAAAAACAAACCACCAAACTGCAATTTGTAATCAACAGCTGGAGTTCACACCTTAATACAGTTTCATTGCTTAGTTTCTCAAAAATGTCATATATATATATATATATATATATATATATATATATATATATATATATATATATATATATATATATATATATATACTCATAAAAAAAAAAAAAAAGAAATGTCCTCTCACATTCAACTGGTTTACTTCCAGCAAATTTCTTAAGATGTGTAAGTTTTTGTATTAACATAAAAACATTCAATAACTGAGACATAAACTGAACAAGTTTCACAGACATTTGACGAACAGAAATGGAATAATGAGTCCCTGAACAAAGAGGGGTGAATATTAAAAGTAACAGTCAGTATCTGGTGTCCTCCAGCGGCTTTAAGTACTACAGCGGATCTCATCCTTATGGACTGCACCAGATTTGTCAGTTCTTGCTGTGAGATGTTACCCCACTCTTCCACCAAGACATTTGCAAGTTCTCAATCATGTCTTGATGGACCCATGTTTACATGTAATTTTCCACTGCAAGGACAGTCAGCTGTCCTTCCTGTGAGCAGGAACCCTAAGCATCTTTCTTCTGGTGTTTTTCAGAGTCAGTAGAAAGGTCCCTTTAGTGTCCTTAAGTTATTGTAACTGGGACCTTAATGACCTACCGCCTGTAAACTGCTCGTGTCTTAAGGACTGTCCCACAGATACATGTGTAATAATTGTTTATGGTTCATTGAACAAGCATGAAAAACATTGTTTAAACCCTTTCCAATAAAGATCTGTAAAGATTTCTTTTGATTATTTGGATCTTACAAAATTATCTTAAAAATACAGCCTCCTGAAAAAGGGAAGTTTCTTTTTTTTCTGAGTGTATATATATATATATATATATATATATATATATATATATATATATATATATATATATATATATATATATACATACACACACTGCTTTATGCAGTGAGAGTATGGTGCTAATTTCTCATTGCAAATCTCAGAAAATGTGTCAGTTAGCAGAATTTCTTCATACAGGATGCAATATGGGAAACTTAAGGTGAAAACCTTAAACCTGATCCGTTCTTCCTAACCTTCCCACACACAAACACACATGTGGATCTAAAATGTCTTACTTGTTCACTACAGTGCAGAGACGCTCTCTACACGGTCATGCTCACACACAGACTATTCTGACAATGCTGAGATCATGACATTACTTTTGGACAGGAAGAGTGCTGGTGATTATGAGGAGGCCTCAGGCTCTGACCTGCTCTTGCAGCTTTTGGCAGCAGCTCGACTGATCCTAAGGAGGCCCCGGAAATGTCTCCCAACCACTCGACGCATCACACCCCCAGCAGTGGGTGAGGGGGGAAAGGGCAAGAATGCGAAATGTCTGAAAAATGTGCGTAAATCTACATCTCTGAATTTGCGTTCAGATCTTCTCTTCTGAATATTGCTATATTTGGAGAAAAGTACTTAGTGGTTTATACATAGATGACACACCACCTATTAGCCAAGACCAAGACCAAGACCAAGACCAAGGTTGTGCAAACAGAGAGAGAGAGAGAGAGAGTGAATAATCAGCATGGGGGAATGGATAAAGAGCGAGCACAGCATTTTTCCCCCCTTCTTTTTATATTCGTCAGGCCCGTCTCAGACAATGTGACATGGCACACGTTATTAATTCTGGCTGAGTGGAGAGCCTGCCCCGCCATCTGCTTAGGTCACTGCTGTTCACTGAGGTCGGCGTTGTTCCTCTGTCCCCCCCCCACTCCTTTCTCTCTCCTCACCCCCCCCCCCCTCTCCAACAGACACCCGGCCTGCGCTGCCTGCCTGCTCTCAGACAATGCAGCCAACCTGCTACGAGGAAGCAGGGACAGGAGGGAAGAAAAGAGGGAAGGGTGGCTGGCGGGGCTTGGAGAACAATGTCAGGTGATTGCGTGGCACAAGTTGATATACATTACAAAAGACTCTCCAGCTCCTTTGTGCAATACACACACGCACACACACACACACACACACGCATTTACTTAACTGCCTTTGCGTTTGAGCTTGGCGTTATGGACTTGCACTGCCCCACCCCTTGACACACACAAAAAGCTTTTCGCGTGGCAAGGCGTGTGTGTGGGTGGGAAGGGGGAGCTGAGGGGTGAAGAGAGGTTCTGTGTGTGTGTGTGTGTGTGTGTGTGTGTGTGTGTGTGTGTGTGTGTGTGTGTGCAAAGAGAGCATCATCTGTTATCCTCCTTCCTTTTAAAATCACTATTGATTGATGATAATGTTTGGGTGTCTAGCTTCGCAAATTGATGGTATAATTTGTCCTTTCAGAAGGTTCTTTTTGAAAGTCGGATAAAACTAATTCTAAGCCCTTTACTGTTAATAGTTAATAGTTACATTACATAATAACATATTTCACACATGTATTGACAGAATGAAATGACTGCCCTTAGGTTTCCATTCTAAGAACAAACTCTGGCTCATTCCTTTAAGATGTTATTTCAAATTTCCTACCATCTTTGCATGTGCTAGCATGTGCTAGAACTCATAAACCTGCAGAGATACATGGGATCAAATGTGAGGAAAATGATAGTGTTTCTACTGACTTTGGTTTCATGCCATTTAAGATATAATGATACTAAAAAGAGGAACATAGAAGATAATAAATGAACTTAATTCATATAAACTGTAGAAACAAACCGTCTTGGGTGTGAGGCAGCAGTTGGACATGTGTTTTAAGAATAAAGTTTTTTTTTCCGGGGGCGTCATCTCGCTCGTGTTTGTGTGTCACTGCGCAGATAGTGAGGTGAAGGGTGAAAGGTCGAGAGGTCAAAGACAGCTGGTGTCACAAACAACAGCCGGGTGAGTCAGCTATGCAAAGGGCTGAGAGACAGAGAGAAAGAAATTGTTGTACTGCATTAATACAGTGTCTGTATTGTAATGAGCAGGTGGGCTGTTGGCTTAAAACAATAGCTCTCCCTGTACCAAAACCCCCAGTGTATCAGAAGAATGCACACTGGAGGAGCCTCTTCACGCTTCAGTCTTTTGTAATAAAACACTACTATTCCTTTGTAATTCCCGTTCACCAGATAACCCGTGTTTTTTCCATTTCTAAGGAGGATTTCCTCTCTTCAGAACCTCTCGTCTTCTCCCTCTGCTCTACGTTCATTCAGCCTCTTTCCTTTTGGCTCTGCTTTGGCATTAGAAAGGTTGGCTGACATTTGACTCACGGTGGCTGTGTTGTGGTAATGATCTTCCTTTCCTGAACGGTGATCTCATGCATCAAAACCAAAGGCAGATGGCATCCAGTCTCCCCAGAACATTCTGAACATTTTGGTTTTGTGGTCTTAAAAAGACAGGAACTCATTCACTATGTTCTCCAGTATTTGGCTTTTTTTTTTTTTTTTTAACTATATATCTCATCACCTCCCTGCGGGTTACTTTGTCCTCTGAAATACAAGAGCGGCAGCAAGATTGGTGGGGGTGGAGGGGGGGGGGGGGGTTGGGGACAGAAAGAAGGAGCAAGAGTGCTAGGAAAAGTGACAGAGAATGAAAACCGGACGTGGTTCCTTGGCCATGAAACCGTAACATGGAAAGAGTGAGATTGACCCAGTCGGCTCTGCCAAAGTTCTGACAGACCCTCTGCGTTTTCCATTGTTTTCATTTGCTGTTTTTTTTTTCTCTCTCTCTTTCTGTTTCCACTTAATTAATTTTAACACTGGATTCCTGCTATGGCTCTCACTTCGTCTGACTCTGAGATACATTCTGAAAAGGAAGCTTTTGAAGCTGAAAACTTCCGAGATTGCATCACATTTTTGGATAAACAATCCTGGAAAGCCAAAGTTTGTAGAGTACACTGTATAAAGACATGCACACACCAAGCGCATACAGATACATAGAATATACTATCTGTGTATGTTGTACAAGTGGGAGGCTGGATGCAAGCGTGTGAAATCAGTGTGAACTTTATTAGGGGCAAAAAGTGTCCTTGGGCAAGACGCTGAACCCGATGGCGAGCTAGCGCCTTGCATGGCAGCTCTGCTTCCATTGGTGTGTGTGAACGGGTGAATGAGAACCAGTGTAAAGCGCTTTGCAGAATCGCTAAGGTTAAAAAAAATATATATATATATATATATATATATATATATATATATATATATATATATATATATATATATATAAGTGCATTTACCATTTACCAAAACCAGAGTATACGAAGATGGTACGAAACCAAGACACTCGGAAAACAATGCTCAGAAATGCACGATACAACCCAAACGATACATAAACAAACTAATCAACAGCTAACACAAAACAGATGCACACAATAGGACAAGTGACAGAACAAGGACAGAGACAGAGACAGGACTGGAAGCAAAACATGAGCACATTGTGTAGTAAACAAAACCCATCGCATGAAAGTAGCGTTGATCATGCTGGGAACCGCAATGCACTGACAGGGGGAATTCATGACAAATTTCTTGTAATTGCTCACACTTGTACACAGCTGACTAATGGTTGAATGAAGGTCAGTGTTGGTGGAGAGCTATATTGACCAAGGATAAACAAACAGGGCGCCTCAAGAAGTGTCTGGACACCATGCTACTGACACACTACACACACTGATATAAGCAGCTTAACACAGAGAAAGACAAAAAGTCCCAAACGACAGATTTAGGACACAGAAACCAAGAAGGAAATAAGGAAAGAAGGAGTTGGTGGGTGGACGGTTGAGAACACGCTGAGGAGTCTTGTACCAGAAGGGTCTCTGAACCCTTTTTTAAGTTCACCACTATTTCCTCAACTGCACACATCTACGCTAAGGTCTAGAGTTCCATTCTTCTGCTCTTCCACCCACTCATTCTTTCCATCTTTTTAGTACAGAGACACAAAATACCCTGATAAAAATGAGGAGAACAGAGCTGGAAGAATAACAAGAAAGATATGAAACTGTAAGATAAAGAAAGACGCAATGGAGAAAAGAAGTAATGCTGTGGAATCCTATGGAAAACAGCATGGGAGAGTAAGGGGGGGAGGTCTTTGGAATCACCAAAGAAAAGGTCTATCAGATATAATATATATCGTATCCTGTGGCACGTTTACTGACGTGCCGCTCTTTACCGGTCTATTGTTCATTTCCTCACTCTGTCACTATTCATTGCTGTTCTTCAGCAAATCAGGTCTGTAGCATTACAGCTGATGAAGAGATTGGAAAACAGGGCTGTGAACGCTCCCCCGCACTAATTCCCCAACCGCAGCTCACGTTACATTCCCGGTCTTTTTTTCGGCCAACTGTCCCCCCTTAACTCCCAGCTCCACGTTTACATGGGCAGAGTGCTTCTCCCCCTTCAAGATGTGAAGAGATTACCCAAGTGCACTTAATCTCTGTTGTTTTAACAGTGCTCTGAATTGGGGCCTGATTCGTCCAAATATTGTTGAAAGAAAGGATAACAAATAAAGTGGGATTGCTATATAAATTCTCTGGGTGCCCACATTTTTTAACAATGCCTCATAAAACACTGAAAGCAACAGGCTATAAAAAAATAAAATAAAATTGAGCCTTTTTTTTAGACTTTCAATCTGGCCATGCCTTGGATGGGGAGTGGATGACACTTTTTTCTAACACTTCAGTCAGCTGCCTTTAGGAAAAACTGATCTCAGATACCTATCTGCATCGAATCATTGAATCTGTCGTCGTGACAGTCTGTCAAGTACAGTCATTACACGCTTACAGTGCCTGCCGATATGATTGCCTGATGATCATCGACATCTATTCCTTCATACAGGTTGTACCTTATTAACCTTCAAGGAGCGCTGTATCTGAAACGTTTTATTCATCACTGCTCCTCTGTGCTGCACTCAGCAGAGTCAGCCAACACCGGTGCTATGATCATGAGCAATGCCGTTCCAAACCAGAGATGACATCACTCCCCCCACCACCACCTCTCTCCATTTTCTCAAACAAAGCTCGGTCCAAACCCAGGCCTGTAATTACAGGCCTAATCTGTGTGCTGCCAGGGGCAGAATAAAGCTTTGGTCTGGGCCTTCGCCAGCCTCGCAAAACATGTGCTCTGAGTTTAGGTCACAGACGTGGAGTTAGCAGAGGAATGGTCAGTCTCTGTGGAAGAGGGCTAGTGGGTGGGATGACGAAAACCCTATAAAGCCTCATTCATCCAGAAGCTATACATCATTCACAACTGATCCTGTAATCACCTCTCTTCAGGTAAACAGCCACATTAGGCAACCTGCCCACCTTTTTTTTTTTTGTAAAGACCAGGTAAGGCCACTCAGATTCAGGTCTCAACATGAACTTATAGAATACTGAAATCCTAACCATAACTTCTGAAATTCATGATGGTTTTTCTCGTCTCACACACTATAATAATTCCAAGACATACTCTATATTCATCCATCTCTGCATAGTACAGTTTTATGAGCCCCAGGTTTTGACATCATAAAGATTGTTATGCTTTCACATGCTTTTTTCACATGTCTTGGGTAGATCCGGGCTGCTGATTGTGTAGGGTTTTTTTTTTCCTGTACAGGCTTTAAAGCTGACTTTAAAGCTCCTCTTATATTACAAATAGTATTCTGAATTGAATACAGTTAAATAGTTTCTAGTAGGAAAGATTATGGTGGACTGATTTCCCCACACAGTATGTAAGCATTTTCATCAGAGTTATTCATATGAGCTGAAGGATTTACTGGTATTTTGTTAAGCAACTCTAGGCTCTGAGAGGTCATGACTACAAGTCACTACAAGGCCTGCAGGTTTCCTTAAAGCACACTGAACATGTCCTTTCAAACCATTAAAATAATCTACGCCGAATGCTACTTTGATTTATTTATTTATTTGAACCTTTGTTACATTACAAATTAAACTCATATATGACCTGGCTTACTGACATGAACTTTTTATTTCATAAACTTATTTGTTCCAGGTGGCTTTGGTTTAAATGGAAAGTATGAATTGTGTATTAATATATTTTCTACAAAAACTAATCTATCCCTTAAAACCAATGAAATGTATAATCTGTTTCTGAGTCACTTTTAGATGGACTAGATCTTTGTAATGGACCTTTCTTGGAACGTGGACTGTCACTTCACTGGCAGGGAAAGAACCTGAATTAGAGTGTGAGATGGAAAGGTATGGACTAGATATAGTTGGCCATAAATTCACACACAGTTTGGGCTCCGTTACCAAACTCCTCAATCAGGGGTGGTCTCTTTCCTACTCTGGAGTTCCCACAGGAGTGGGAACAGTCCACAGCCGAGGGCCTTACAGTTGGAGTCTTTCCTGATGAATGAGATGGTTGCTTTCAAGAGGTTTCAAGACTCACAGAGGAAAGCGCTGTCTGTTGTTTGTGTATGCATCAAGTAGAAATGTGGTGCTTGGTGATTCCACAGGGTTGCTGGGCTTACTATCCATGGTAAGGAGAGGGGCTTGGCTATCTGGGAGAGTCGCGGAGTAGAGCTGTTGCTCCACGTAATCCAGAGGAGTCAGTTGAGATGGTTGGGATGCCCCCTGGTCTGCTCCCATTAGAGCTGGATCAGTCTCGCCCTATGGGATGGAAACCACGGGGAAGACCCAGGATGTGTAGGAGAAATTACTTCTCACAGTTGGCTTGGGAACATCTGGGGATCCCCCAAGAGGAGCTGGTATCTGTGCCTGAAGATAGAAACGTCTGGGCTGATCATCTCAGTTTCAGTCACCTCAACCCCCACCAGAAGAAATGAAGAAAAATTAATAAATGAATGAATGAATGAATGGGAGCCTTGTTGAGAGATTGAGAGATGCTCTTTCATCTGGTACTCAGTAACGATGACAGTCACACTGATGTGCCCATTGAAATTATTTTCTGTTCATAACACTTCTGAAATCCTGAGCAATTGTGCTTTCCAAATGTTTGGACCACATCCCAAACTGCATACTACCATTCTAAATAGCACATTACTACCCTACTAGTGTCATTATGATTGAGACTCTTCAGTGTACATTGTATGGATTGGGACACAACTTGAAATTTTATTGAAATTTGTACGACTGCAGCCATGAGATTAATCCACGGGGCGGTTGAAGGCCACAACACAACCCTGTTACAAACTGTTTGAAAAAAAATTATAATAATCCAAAATTTCACCTCCTGTAGATTTAAATAGCAAATTTGTACATTCCATCCATCCATCTTCTACCGCTTAATCCTTTTCAGGGTCACAGGGGAACCTGGAGCCTATCCCAGGGAACATCGGGCACAAGGCGGGGCACACCCTGGACAGGGTGCCAGTCCATCGCAAGGCACACAATCACATACACACTCCCATTCATACACTACAGACACTTTGGTCATGCCTATCAGCCTACCATGCATGTCTTTGGACTGGGGGAGGAAACCGGAGCACCCAGAGGAAACGCCCATAGCACAGGGTGAACACACAAACTCCACACACACACACACAGCCCCGGCGGGACTCGAGCCCTGGACCCTGGAGGTGTGCGGCGAACATGCTAACCACTAAGCCACCGTGCACCCCAAATTTGTACATTATAACAGTTATATAAAAGTTTATAACACTAACTAATGTTAAAATATTATTCTTGTCAATTATGTATCCACAATAAAACCTAAACTTAATAAACTTTACAACTACGGTCTGGTTTCCTATGTGTCCTAGGCTGACTACGTGTGTGTTTGTTCGTTCGAGCATGAACTTATTAACTCTCCTCGGCCCAAACGAGTCAGTCACGTTGCAGGACGAGCTGATTCAAGCCAACAATGGACAGCGCCATGTTCCATTCATAGATCCAATATTCCACGTCTTTCCTCAGCTTCTGCCAGATCATATAATTTCTGGTTTCCTCTGTGCTTTAATGAATAACTACTGGTGAGAGTAGCTGAAGTGTTTGTTTGTAGGTCTGTGCACAGTGAGAAGATAGTGAGAAGATAGCAATAGACAGCAAATCGAGTGGAAGTGAATGCAAGAATGCACAACCCACTAAACATTATATTGTAGAGAACATGGTGCCTGATTCAGAAATTGTTTACTTTTGACCATTATTTGTAGGAAGATCAGACCCCTAATGAAAACAAATATTTTGCCCTGTGCCTGAACAAATGACTAATGAAAACAAATCGATGTCCAAAGCACACCATTTCCATTGGATGCAATCTCTGAAACCCCCAACAGTATTTCATAGAATCTGAACGTTTCTCCTTGTCTACCATTCATTGTTTTGTTTCAGAAATCCTTGATTAACGGTGAGCTTTTTTTTTTCTTACAGAAATATTTGGCTCTTGGAATTTAAGTGGCTCTCACTGCCATTGTACACCAACTCCTCATCCACAGACTTCTCACTTGTAGCCTGGAGGCTTCCCCGTTTATTGTTATTTTCTCCTTGAGGTCAAAGTTACACATCTTTGCCAGGAAATATGAATAAAAGTCAGTGGAACTCATAAAATAACAAGGTTAAAGAGGTTTCCGTGGAATTTACTGTGGATGATTGCTGTGATATGAAGTGGAACTATTTTCATGGCTGAAATTGTCAGCTTTTTAATGGGAGACATCTTCCTCAGTCTGTTCTCAGTGAGGACGGATGACCGTGCTGTGGTTACTGCTAGCTATTTGAAAAGAACTGTAACCCAAGGCAAAAGACTACAAGGGTCCATATTAAATAAACATATTCTTTACAGCAGAAAGCTAATCATTCTCTTATTACTTACTGTGCTTAATATTTTACTATAAACTCTTAGAGGGGGAAAATAAAACTGTCAAGAGTTCTTTGAATTGTTAAGGGTTCTTAATAATCTCAAAGGAACAACCAAATAACCTTACATTTAACCTATTTTTCTAAACGTGTAGAGAAAGTATCACACTTCTAAACGTTATTATTGTCCTAACCTGAAAAACAAACAAACAAACAAACAAAAAAACACCACCACCACCACACACACACACATTCATTGAGCACTTAAGGCCTCTATTTACTCTTAAAACAGTCTCATTTCTCCATGGCATGGACTCCACAAGATGTGGGAAACATATCTTTGAGATTCTGGTCCATGTTGACATGATCGCATCACGCGATTCCTGCAGATTTTTCAGATACACTTTCATGCTGTGGATCTCTCGTTCTACCTCATCCCAAAGATCTTCTACTGGATTCAGATCCGGTGACTGGGAAGACCACTGAAGAACACTGAACTCATTGTCATGATCACAAAACCAGTTTGAGATGATGTTTGCTTTGAGACATGGTGTATTAACATGCTGGAAGCAGCCATTACAAGATGTTAAATTATGGTCATGAAGGGATGCACATGGTCAATAACAATACTCAAATAGACCGTGGCATTCAAGCGATGATTGATTGGTATTAACGGGCCCAAAATGTACCAAGAAAACATTCCCCACACCATTACACCACCTCCACCAGCCTGGAATGTTGACACAAGGCAGATTGGGTCCATGGATTCATGCTGTTGTTGTCAAATTCTGACCCTACCATCTGTGTGCCTCAGAAATAATCGAGATTCATCAGACCAGGCTGCGTTTTTCCATCTTCAACTGTCCAGTTTTGGTGAGTCTCTGCCCACTGCAGCATTAGATTTCTGTTCTTGGCTTATACAAGAGGAACTTGATGTCGTCTCTTGCTGTTGTAGCTCATCCGCCTCAAGGACGTGTTGTGCATTCTGAGATGCTTTTCTGTTCATCACAATTGTACGGAGTGTTTATCTGAGTTACTGTAGCCTTTCTGTCAGCTCAGATGTTTTTTTCTTTAATGCACCACTCTGTGTAAACTCTAGAGACTGCTATGTGTGAAAATCCCAGGAGATTATAGCAGTTATAGAAATACTCAAACCAGTCCATCTGGCACCAACAATCATGTCATGATCAAAATCACTAAAATCACATTTTTCCCCCCATTCTGATGGTCGATGTGAACATTACTAGAAGCTTATTGCCTGTATCCGCATGACTTTATGATTTGCACTGCTGCCACACGATTGGCTGATTAGATCATTGTATGAATATGTAGGTGTAAAGTTGTTCCTAATAAAGTACTCAGTTAGTGTATAATTATTCAAAATTGTACATGTTGTAACCTGATCTTTGGTCATGTTTTACTTCCATATTTTTATTTTTATTTATTTTATTTTTTTTGCAAAAACCAATTTACCTATGTTTCCCCCAACTATTGTTACAGCATTTTTTGTCATTAAGGAAAGAAACTCATTAAGTAATTGCCCACTTTTGTTGGAGAATAACATTATTAAGAGAGTACACAACCTAGTATACTGAGACTGAAGCAAATGAGAGCCAAAGTCTGCAGAGGAAAAGGTCTTCTACATGCTTGCAACAACTTACCAGCCAAGTTCCTTGTAAAATAAGACGAGAGTACTATTTTATCATTTCAAAGGCAAGACCAAATATTGACAGGGCAAATATTAATTTTACTTAAACAGCATAGTTTTCAACTCTATAAGTTCATCTTTTGTTTAATTATTGTTTATGAATTTCTGTGTGTTTGCAAAGTACAGTATGTAAACCAAAAGGCAAAAATAGACAGTCATAGTTACATAATACTAGACAGTATTTCAGTATAGTACATCATCTATGCTATACACCCTTCAGCCAGAGGAATTAGGCAGCCAGTTTCCTTTCATCTTTGTCACATATTCTATTCATCAACATGCCTTAACTTTTTCACTTCAGCCAAAATCTACACACGTTTTGCAATATTTCCACTTATTGTTTTTTGAACGATATTTCCACACATGCTTTACTATAGAAGTTGTGCAGATGTACTGCTGTCACACATTTCTTGTACTCCTGCATGAATCTCTCCTGCTCTCGCTTCACACTCCCCAGTTGCATCGGTGTCTTTTTATTTTTTTGTTACTTCAGTGTATATAAATAGTCCGTGTTGTCCTACTGTACTTTCGCGACGTCTGAGTAATGTCATACTTGCAGTTCGGAACGGTATACCTGCCTGTGCGTCGTAGTATTTTCGTTTGTCATCTCGATAGTTGTCATCGTGAAATCATGGACTCTCCTGGGGTTGCTCTTTTACACTAGGTTTGACCTTTGCTGCCTGTTATAACCGGGATTACTGAAAAGGCCATAAAAAAGTAACTCGGCGGATGCCTCCAGCGAGCTCTGCCTGCTGAGCGGCATACACACGCACGTTAGATCCACTGACTTAACATGCTGGATTAATTAGTTATGTAAAAAAAAATATATACACATAATTAAAGACATAAACAATGGGATATGGTCAGAAGCAGAGATGCAACCCATTGCTAACCACAGCTTTGGTCTGCGGTTCATAAGAATTTTTGCATTCATGCACACACTAAAAATGCAGCAATGGGCTCTGTCACTAAAGATGCTCTCTCTCTCTCTTTCTCTCTCTCTGGCCCATGGCCATGTCAGTAGGGACAAAGAGGCCTACCTCCCGGAGCTCATTTTTCCAGACATTGCTGAATACTCATGCTATCTGCTCTCTCAGGCTGGTAACCCAAGAATGTAGCCTCACTGCACTTATATTGTTCTGAGGGTAAGAAATATTCTCTGCTGAGAACAAGAACCTCCATGACTGACCATGTAAATGTGTCAGAGGCTGCGTGCGTGTTTATAAGTACATAAAAGATTCCTCTTTTCATTTGGCAAAACTGTCAGAAACCGACTGTCCCTCAGCTTCTTTCGCTTTGAGAACGTTCAGCACAAAAGCACTTGAACAGAAAATACACACCAAGCAACTCTCGCTGTTCTTAATTAAAGAGGTTATCTCTCTGAAAGCCTGGATTTCTCTGTGCTCTTGTTATTGTTCTCTCTCAAAACGTCCCAAAGCACATATCCACTGCTTTCGCTTTTCCTGTTCTCTTCTAATCTGACAACACCGGTCATGCCTGGAGGCTGCTTGTGCATTTATTTCTTCTTTCCCCAATGGAAATTTTTCCCGTTGTTTCTCAGTCACATTGGCTTGTTCAACGTTCCCGGCTCTCTCTCAGCTTACACAACCTCTGCAAATTCAAGGAAGGGGGGGGAAGAAAAAAAAACATCTGTGTGTACAGCAGATGTAACAACATGTTAATATGAGATTGATGTCACTTGTGATGTGGGCCAAAACAACTTCAGCTGATGGCTTTGATTTAGTTTTTTAAATTCCTGTAATTACAAACAATTCAGAGGGCTATATCTGACAACCTGAGAGGTTCTTATTATCTAACAAATTTGGATTTTTTTTGTTGTTTTTCATCCAGGTGTTCCTTCCATGTCGAACTGTGGCTGTCGCCACTTCAGGAATCTGGAAAACACCATGCTCGGAATGAAAGGAATTCTGCTCTCTTCTCGTTGCTCTTTTTCCGCGCTTTGCTTTGATAGTCCTTCGCACGGCTGGGGCCCTGGAGTTTTTTCTTTTGTTTTCTGAACGCAGACCAACGATAACAGCATCCCATAAACAATGGGGTTTGTTGATCAGCGAGGGAGCAAGGAGAGAGAGTGTGCGATGAGAAAGAGGAGGAGTGGTGGGGATGGGGGGCGAGAGTGTTATTGCGTTTGGCAGCTGCCGCGCTGGCAGCTTCTCCACTGAGGGTTAGCGATGTGCTCTTTGTGGCGGTGAGGAGATATTATGTCAGTTCTTGGCTATGCGGCAGCTCTCGCGGGAGACGGGACCCTGCTTCCCCTCATAAGCCCTCTCACTTTTCCTCTCTCTGTCATTCAGATCCTTTTAGCAGACACAATACCATTCTTCCGCCCCGAAATGCTTCAAATGGAACACAGGAAAAATATCCAAAAATACTGATGCTGACTTTAAGGCACATACTATTTCAGAATACAGAGCTGTAAGGATACAGACATGGAAAGACACAGAAGCTATAAAAACGTAACCCATTTTTATAGCTGCTGTCCTTAAGAAATACTATTAACTTACTACAGGAAAATCATTTACTCTGTTATTTTGCATTAACGTTTAGTTGTACTGTGGCTTATATATATAGCTTATATATGTCAAACGCCATCACGTCCCAACTTTAGGCGTGAAACAAGTCCTACTACACATCATGAGAGAGTGAGAGAGGGAGAGTATAAACAAATAGGAATGGGCAAGTGAAAGTGTAATATTATACTAAAAGAGAGAAAAAGGAGTCAGGGCTGATGGAGATTTAGGTTTATTTGATGAACAGATTTTACATTTATTTGTTGTATAATTTTGTGGGAAGCAAGTGAATGATTCACCCTCATTGTAGTGTTTATATCGTTACTCAGTTAAGAACCTGCTCATCTGCAAAACTCATGATAGCTCACTAGTGACTAGCTCTCGCCTGGTTTCCCACTGAAACTAAGCAGGGTTGATCCTGGTCAGTACGTGGATGGGAGACCGCCTGGGGAAAACTAAGGTTGCTGCTGGAAGTGGCATTAGTGAGGCCAGCAGGAGGTGTTCACCCGGTGGTCTGTGTGGGGACTCAGGGCCTAATGCCCCAGTATAGTGAAGGGCACACTATACTGTAAAAACAGCACTGTCTTTTGGATGAGATGTTTAACTGAGGTCCTGACTCTCTGTGGTCATTAAAAATCTGGTGAAATTCCTCCACTGGCCCTTCTCTATCATGGCCTGCTAATAATCTCCAAATCTGAATTGGGTTCATCACTCTCCTCTCTTCTCCACTAATAGCTGGTGTGTGGTGGGTGTTCTGGAGCACTATGGCTGCCGTCGCATGATCCAGGTGGATGCTACACACCGGTGGTGGTTGAGATCCCCTACACACTATGTAAAGCGCTTTGAGTGTCTAGAAAAGCGCTATGTAAATGTAACTGTAAACAGGATGTACTGGTGAGTTTCTCATTATTGTTGTATTTGCAACTTATTTAGATTGTTATATTGGGTAAGAGTGACTGATTAAAGCCTAGTATACACGACACGATTCTAGCCTGCTGATTCGTTTTGGTGCTGAATGACTTACTAAACCCCCCTGCCTCAGTGACTACTTAATGCACGCTCCTACACGAACCGGGTGTGTAGTTTGCACCATCCGGTCATTCACTTTTCTCAGTCACTGAGCGACTGCTAAGGCTCAGACTTTTTTTAAGCATGTTTTATTTTCTCAGCAGTGAATTACACAGTGTGAATCACCCTACATGTACGGCAATGAGGAAAAAGTCAGCGACAGACCAAAAAGCAATCGTATTCATCTGCTGTCATGTGCAGCAGATCCCTGAATCCAACTGATCCTCCATCTATTTGTGTGGGAGTGCGAGGGCAAAATGTAAGTGCAATAATATTGCTTCAATAAGTACTTATTTGGCATGTCATGCTTTTTTTCACTATACCATGCCCACATCTCCCAGACCAATATTTCCTCCACATTTTCTATTAGTTCTCCTTGTTCTTGTTTCCATGCAAAGTAGTGACATTCATTCACAGCTCTCGCCTTTATTTTCATGAGAAAGCAGGATTTGAGGATGAGGCGCACTTTGGCAGGGGATCTCTTCAGGTGAATGTGTGCACCCCTCCAACAACAATCGCAAACGATGAACAACTCTGAAATTTCATGTAGAATTATTCTCTGGTGAAAAATCGGGCTGGTGTGCGAACACTATACGGTGTATGCCAAATCTTTTTGGACAGGCTGGAGAACAAAATACACAGATTAGATCTCAAGCTAGGGTTAGTGGGCTAGATGCGTCTAACAGCCTCTGAGATTCACAGAGCTGCAGTGAAAGACTCTACGCTGAGCCCCCAATCTGGTGCATGGACTATGCTGTGAGATTTCTTTTTAAAAAACAGCTATTTTCCCTTCAATCAGAGCTTATACTTCAGCTGCCTAGGTGATTAGGTTATTCTGTGGGTCATGTGGTGTTACGATTGTGCAGAACGAGCGCAGTTACACTGAAGCAGGTTAGCGATGCGTGGGCACTGCTGCTTTATCAGGCTGTCACAGTAACAGCTAACCGGCTGACGTGCGTTGAAAGACGAGCTCTTATTGAGAGGTTTTGTGCTTTCACCTGGGACTCAGGAACCAATTCGGTCACACTGGTCATTACACAATCGTTGTTATTCTCCAATCACGTCTGTAATAGAGTTCTCTAAAAGTCACGGATACTCAAACTGTATTGTCACTACATTATTTGTCCCACTGATATTCATGCTACTTAATGCGGCTGGGGTTCAGGTGGTAGAGCGAGGTGTCCACTAATTATAGGGTTGGCGGTTCGATTCTCAGCCCACGTGACTCCACATACCGAAGTGTCCTTGGGTAAGACACTGAACCCCAAGTTGCTCCCGATGGCAAATTAGCACCTTGAATGGCAGCTCTGCTACTATTGGGGTGTGTGTGTGTGTGTGTGAGAATGGGCCACAGTGTAAAGCACTTTGGAAAAAAGTGCTATATAAGTGCAGACCATTAATGCGGTTTGGGTCGTAGATTTTTAGTCTAAATACATGCACTCGCAGCTGTGAGATGACTCCGTGTGGTGTAGAAAAGCTCAGCACCACCCATGTTGCAAAATGGAAGTAGATTGCAACAGCATTTTCCTACAAGAAAGAACAAAATTCCAAAATACTACAAGCGCTACTGCGACAAAATTCATTGCACAAGTCTAGTTTAACCATTAAGAGTCACTCGCTTAACACGTATACTACTATGTTTATACACGTGTGTACCAGGGAGGCCTTGGGCCATGCTATCACACAGGTGTGTGTGCAGGCTTGTTGCCACGACAACAGGACTTGCCTAGAGCAGTGCTCAGGCCCGCGTGTGTTCTCTCGGGTTACAGATTTCATTTTGCGAATGGTTTGATTGGGAACAAGACCACGGTAACAATCTAAATCAACATGACACAAAAGGAAAAAAGAAACAAGGCTCAAACTATGACAGAAATCAGTGAGGAATTGTATACTGGTGCAAACACCTGAAAGAGTTTAGAAACTGCATTTAATCAAGTTCAGTCTGATGCGATTCAAATTCTCATTTTAGACTGGAAGATAACGCACGTGGTAGATCGGCTAATCCGAAACAACGACCGGTTTCCGATGGGCTTCCGAGGATCGACTTATACAATGAGCTATTCCACACTCACCACTAACACGGTAGCCAATCTTCCCCATTCGAACTGCACTTCAACTTCATCCTTCCAGTTAAAGCTACAATCTCGTATGCAAGCTCAGGAAAATATTTCTGTTCCAGCGTGCAGGTTTTAAAAAGTTAAAGGCGTGTTTCGTTGAGAAAACCGTGGTGCTTGAGCTCAAAGTTAAAGAAACAAAAGACACTTGGAAGGACGTGAATTTCTTCATGACGACTGAATTTTTTTTTTTTTTTTTTTACAGTCTTTATAAAATATACAATTAAAGAATCATCAAGCCATGTACTGTATATATTACGAATCTAATACCAACAAAGCAGCCTTACAAATGTCTGATCGTGTTGTATGAGTGCTCCCCCTAGAGTGTGTCTCACTTCATAACAAGCAGCAGTGTTACAGATCCAGAAGCCCGGATAAATGCACTTTTTGTTTTACTAAAACAAATGAACACAGCAGTTCACACCCAAAGAACTCTAATAAATGTCATGCGAATTTGTCTGGAATTACGTACTTTAAAAGAATTTCGGTTTGGTATGACAGATGTAGAATAATCTGCAGATGGAATTAAACAGGTAGTTTGCTAGGAAGTTTTCGGTTAATACACTAGATGGATACTTGTGATACCCATATGTGGTTCATCCTGAAACTGTTGCTACAAACTGTATAGGATGACTTTCTACACTTTAGCATTAAGATTCTCCTTCACTGGAACCAATAGGCACACAAGATTGGAGTTGAAGAACTCGAGTGGCCTGTACAGAGCCCTGACCTCAACCCCACTGAACACCTTTGTTCTCCTCACCCAACTTCAGTGCCTGACCTCACTAAGGCTCTTGTGGCTGAATGAACACAAATCCTCATAGCCATGCTCCAAAATCGAATGGAAAGCCTTCCCAGAAGAGCAGAGGTAACTGCAAAAGTGCAAAATTATAACTGAGCTACCACATGGAACTGTTTCCATGGGATGTACTTATTTTTTCATACTACTGTACATGTTGCAGACACATACAGTAGGTGGTGTGATGTTCACACTGCCATTTCTTGTTGCTGTTTTGGAACAGGTTACCCCAGACCCATATCAAGAGAAGGTCTTTCAATGAATAATAATTGAACTATAAAAGGGCATATATAAGCTACAGCTGTGGAATTGTTGTTTGTTGTTATGTTTATAGTATTATGAGAACTCATGCAGTAGAGGAATCGGTTATGCAGCTGAAGTCAGAGCTTGCTAAACACAGATTCATCTACGTATATAGCAATAAATTGTTCATTTTTCAGTATATTATATAGTTTTTTTAGATAGAATTTTGATTCGAGGTCAGGCTGGGTTTAGTTTACTCTCCAAATTAAACTTGCAATCGGACACTGGTATTTTTATGTGCATCTTTTATTATTCATTATGTATTAAATACGTATTACGCAACTTGATAAATCTCAGTCTCACATCTCAGAGTGTTATGCTGTAGGTGGTTTCAAATCTTGACATCACATGCCCCCTTTTCTCAAATAAAGTATGCATACTGCTATGCTGTACCCATCTGAAACAACTTTCATAAACTTTATTAAATAGGATAAAGTATCAGAGTATTGACAGTCCGTGCAGCCGGTTTCCCCTGCTCCAGTTTAAAGGCCAATCATCAAGCCCTGTATAAGAGCTGAATCAGAAACATTACAGTGGAAAACATACTATACAGTGGCATAAGGTTTCTTTCTCTTACACACTCACTCAGGAGAGGAGTGTTTGGTTGGCCCAGTCTGTGAGTTTTAAATCTGTGTCAAACACCTGAAATCCAAACACACGCTCAAGAACCTCCTCTCCTGTCCACATTCAGCATCAGTCACATCACGATTTCGGTTTAAATGGATCCGACCAAATCTTCACACCTAAAAAAAATTAATAATAATAATAATAATAAAAAAGCAAGAGAGACACAGAGAGAGTGAGAGCGAGAGAGAAGAAGAAGAAGACCATTAGAGGGTGGATGACAAAATGTAAATAATCACAAGACTGATCTGTGATCTGTATTGTTGCTGTCTGATCAGGTTTCAAAAGAGTGTCTTCATTCGTTTTGTACTCAGGAGATATTTTTAGATTACACTAATGTAAATTGTTAATCAGATATTAACTGCGACTGGAGCAGAGATGTGGACTGTACTGTACAACTCACCTACAGGCTGAACATCTGCTTGATTGATTCCAGCTCGGTTAACTTTCTGGACTTGCTCTGTAAAGGGTTACATTAAAATTAGACACGTGGATGATGATGATGATGATGATGATGATGATGATGATGATTGAGATAAGTATGCCATTTTATAGCAAGAATAACTTGCAGCTTCCACACTAATGGATATGGTTTGCACACATGCGGCGCCAGGACAGGGCATATGGAGCTATTGTGGAAACCCTCTGTTAAATATACATTTATACACACTTACTGTAATCATCTGTGTGAATAAGAGGATGAAAAAATATAGGATAAAAAACCGCTGCGACCGCAGTTACGAAGCCTCCGAATATGAACACTGTCAATTTTCTGTTCGCCATGTTTGTTGTCAATTGTCAGAAAAGGACAGAGCTGAGGATGATATTTTGTTCCGGGGTAAAAGTACAGCCAAAAAAAAAAACACCCACACAATACAAAATAAAAATATTGCAATATAAAAATAAAAAAGTGATGGTTCAATTGATTAAATACATCGCCATTTTAACACTGAACTTTAGTTCGAAAAAGTTCAATCCTTTAGTTGTATTAACAAAAATAAGAACTTACTAAGGGGATTTTTCTTCCGGGGTAAAGTTCCTCAAATTAAAAAATGAAAAATAAACACACAAAAAAATTGAAAACATGCCTAAATAAATTCAATAAACACCAACTGTAAAGCTCAACCCTTCCAGCTATGTTAAGACGAGTCTACGCTCGGTAACACATGGAAACAATACAAATCAAGCCTAAACTGGGTCCTTTATTTTGGAGAGTGTTCTCTAAATATTCTTCGAGCCCGCCTACATTTCGAACAATTCTGCCGATTGGTGCATTTCTTGGGAGTCTGAGATACTAACCAATCACAGCGCACAAGACGAGCTCCAACCACCCAATCCTAGCGCACGACCCGGCTTTGTTGGAATACGAATCGAACACACTTGCCGTTGCTGTGTCACTTCCGGGTTGTAATTGCTTACTTTTTTAGCACATTCGTTTAGCGCGCCTGTCAATTGATTGTTTCTGGAGTGAAGCTCCATAATGGCTTCCAATAACACATACCGGTTGAGTTGTTCCATTCCGGGCCATGAGATGGATGTCAGGGGGCTCTCTGCGACGGCTTTCCCTGATGGAGCTTTTGTTTCCGTGTCCAGAGACAGAACAGCCAAAGTCTGGGTGCCGCACTCAAGGTAACCGGCTCGCTATCTGTCCATCAGCCCGCTGTAGTGTACAGAGCGGAGATGTGTCTGACACTGTATATAGCTTAACTCTTATCATTGTTCAACACGTTAACGAACTGATCACGTGACATGATGTACTAACAGTTATCTGTTAGAGAATGAGCTAGCTGTCCAAAGCTAACCGAAACTGAAGCAGGGGTCTTCTGGGAAAGTGTGCGATTTAAAGGTCCTCACTCTTATCAGATCTGGAAAAATATAAAGATGCAGAAGACAGTTTGTAAAAATCTAAAGATGCAGATGATAGAAAATGGATGTTGTGTTTTCACAGTAAGACTCTGAGGTTCTCAGTCTGTTATTTGTTTAGAAGTTGGCTTGGTTTCTGCTTTTCCCTTTGGACATTTTACAAGCAAGTGATGAACTCAGCCTATTTTTATAAGCTCTTATGTGGTCTGAATATCATCTTATACCAGATACTCATGTACTATTGACCTTCTCGTAAGTGAGGGGGCTTCAACTTGTTTTTTTTTTTTTTCTTGTTTTTTTTTCTTTCTTTTTTTACAGTCAGGGACCCCTTTAACTTAAAAAAAAAAATGCATGTTCTCCCTGTGCTGCGGGGGTTTCCTCCGGGTGCTCCGGTTTCCTCCCCCAGTCCAAAGACATGCATGGTAGGCTGATTGGCATGTCCAAAGTGTCTGTAGTGTATGATTGGGTGTGTGAGTGTGTATGTGATTGTGCCCTGTGATGGATTGGCACCCCATCCATGGTGTACCCCGCCTTGTACCCGATGCTCCCTGGGATAGGCTCCAGGTTCCCCACAACCCTGAAGGATAAGCAGTATAGAAGATGGATGGTTGGATGGATTGTTTAAATACAGTGAGGGAAAAAAGTATTTGATCCCCTGCTGATTTTGTACGTTTGCCCACTGACAAAGAAATGATCAGTCTATAATTTTAATGGTAGATTTATTTGAACAGTGAGAGACAGAATAACAACAAAAAAAATCCAGAAAAACGCACGTCAAAATTGTTATAAATTGATTTGCATTTTAATGAGGGAAATATGTATTTGACCCCTCTGCAAAACATGACTTAGTACTTGGTGGCAAAACCCTTGTTGGCAATCACAGAGGTCAGACGTTTCTTGTAGTTGTCCACCAGGTTTGCACACATCTCAGGAGGGATTTTGACCCACCCCTCTTTGCAGATCTTCTCCAAGTCATTAAGGTTTCGAGGGTGACGTTTGGCAACTCGAACCTTCAGCTCCCTCCACAGATTTTCTATGGGATTAAGGTCTGGAGACTGGCTAGGCCACTCCAGGACCTTAATGTGCTTCTTCTTGAGCCACTCCTTTGTTGCCTTGGCCGTGTGTTTTGGGTCATTGTCATGCTGGAATACCCATCCACGACCCATTTTCAATGCCCTGGCTGAGGGAAGGAGGTTCTCACCCAAGATTTGAGGGTACATGGCCCCATCCATCGTCCCTTTGATGCAGTGAAGTTGTCCTGTCCCCTTAGCAGAAAAACACCCCCAAAGCATAATGTTTCCACCTCCATGTTTGACGGTGTTCTTGGGGTCATAGGCAGCATTCCTCCTCCTCCAAACACGGGGAATTGAGCTGATGGCAAAGAGCTCCATTTTGGTCTTATCTGACCACAACACTTTCACCCAGTTGTCCTCTGAATCATTCAGATGTTCACTGGCAAACTTCAGACGGGCATGTATATGTGCTTTCTTGAGCAGGGGGACCTTGCGGGCGCTGCAGGATTTCAGTCCTTCACGGCGTAGTGTGTTACCAATTGTTTTCTTGGTGACTATGGTCCCAGCTGCCTTGAGATCATTGACAAGATCCTCCCGTGTAGTTCTGGGCTGATTCCTCACTGTTCTCATGATCGTTGCAACTCCACGAGGTGAGATCTTGCATGGAGCCCCAGGCCGGGGGAGATCGACAGTTCTTTTGTGTTTCTTCCATTTGCGAATAATCGCACCAACTGTTGTCACCTTCTCACCAAGCTGCTTGGCAATGGTCTCATAGCCCATTCCAGACTTGTGTAGGTCTACAATCTTGTCCCTGACATCCTTGGAGAGCTCTTTGGTCTTGGCCATGGTGGAGAGTTTGGAATCTGATTGATTGATTGCTTCTGTGAACAGGTGTCTTTTATACATGTAACAAGCTGAGATTAAGAGTGTGCTCCTAATCTCAGCTCGTTATCTGTATAAAAGACACCTGGGAGCCAGAAATCTTTCTGATTGAGAGGGGGTCAAATACTTATTTCCCTCATTAAAATGCAAATCAATTTATAGCATTTTTGACATGCGTTTTTCTGGATTTTCTTGTTGTTATTCTGTCTTTCACTGTTCAAATAAACCTACCATTAAAATTATAGACTGATCATTTCTTTGTCAGTGGGCAAACATACAAAATCAGCAGGGGTTCAAATACTTTTTTCCCTCACTGTATGTATAATTTCTTTTTTTTTATATTTTTATTTCTGCGTCCATATAACCCATATAACCCATATAACCCTATAGCAACCAGTAGTAGGAACGCCTACTGTAGACTTCATATTAGAGCGACTTGCTTTAAGTGTGAATGTATCTTAAGTCAAAATAGCACATAGAATAGCTAACACACAACAAATCAAATACAATTCAGTTTTTCTGCCCTGATATTGATGATCAGCTAAGAATGTAAGAAAAGCCTGTAAAATTCCTTTTTTTTTCTGACAAAATGAGCAAGAACCGTGCTGTGAAGCCGGAGTAGTGTGAAACGGAAACAAGGCAAACCGTCTCTTGTCTCCTTCCCTGTAGTGAGAACAGGGGCTACACGGAGATGCACTGCATGAATGGCCACACCAACTTCGTGTCCTGCGTGTGCATCATCGCCCCCAATGAGACGTACCCCCGCGGCCTCATTGTCACCGGCGGCAACGACCACAACATCTGCGTCTTCTCTCTGGACCGGCCGGATCCACTCTTCACTCTAAAGGGGCATAAAAACACAGGTGCTGTTAGCGGCTTCTTTTTTTTTTTTTTTCTTTTTACACATCAAGGAAGTCTGTTTGTGTAACCTGATACAGTCCAGTGCAGCGATTTCCCTTCTCTAATACACCCTGATCCAACTTCACAGTTCATCACCAGGTTATGTAGGTGTGTGTCAGAGTGAGGAAATCTGCCTGAAGTGGAACGTGAGCAGTTTACACAATCACTATTGTGCATGCTGTCTACGATATTCATGAGTGACGATGCTCATCATCATGACCAGTGTTCAGCATCATGCCCACTGTAGTGAGAGCTCAGTGTGAATGAGAAGACCTGACTTTAAGGGTGAACTTGACAAATGAGAAAGACGTGTGTGTCACAGACCACAGATTGATTTCGGTTACTGATGGTAAATTAGAAACATGGGCAAGTACTATGATGGTTAGATTATCTCTAATCTTTCAAACGTTAGCCAGCATAACACGTATCACAATACAGACTGTCCTCATTTTCATCAGTTTGAATAGCGTATGTGTTTTGTTTTGTTTTTTTTGGCAGTTTTTCCATTTTTTATATATATGTGTGTGTGTGTGTGTGTGTGTGTGTGTGTATATATATATATATATATATATATATATATATATATATATATATATATATATATATATATATATATATATATATATATATAATATAAATGCCCAGCAACTTGCAGGAACTTGTACTTACAGTTAAATACATCGAGGGATCATTCAAGTCTCTGTTCTAGGGTGCAACTAACGATTATTTTCATAATTGATTAGTTGGCCGATTATTTATTTCGATTAATCCAATGGGGGGCAAACTTTCAGTGCCATTTTTTCGTTTATTTAAAATAAAATCCACAAACTGGGCATTACAAATATAAACTTCAGACTCAAACTTTACACAACTGTTTATCCAATTATATAAGACTGAAAAGAACCCAATACACACACACACACCAGAATATATATTATTAATTTAGGACTGTAGTTTAATTCAGTGCTTTTTGTGCATCCATAAAAAATAATGCATAAATACTTATGTATATAAAATAAACTAAGTATATAACTAAGTATACAAACAGTAAACTGAAGTCATTGTTGGTGACTCTGGGTATCTGCTAAAGCTAGCGGTGTCACATTACGTGTGTATGAGATCATGCGCCGTCGACTAGGAAAAGGATTATACTTCCGGTTAGTAAAAAAACCGCTAGTGTTATATTTGAGATGATATTATCTTTCTAAAATCCACACATTAGACCATAGAGTACATAGTACATAGTGTAAGTGTACAGTACTTCATTTGGGACACAACTTTAATATTTACTCTCCGAGGTGTGTTTTCGGAACAGAAGTAACGTAGTGAGTAAACACACCCTGTGCCGTGCGCAGACCAACTAATCGATAATGAGATTCGTTGACAACGATTTTCATAATCGATTATTATCGATTTTATCATTTAGTTGTTGCAGCTCTACTCTGTTCATGTGCTCACATCACACCATGAAGCTGTCTGATGCAGAAAATCACCTAACGACATCATAAAATATGACATTATAGAGTAGCCAATCGGTTTGGAAATGGAGATTAGAGTAGAGACGTAAAGTTTGGTTCTCTCGACAGACCTCCATGAGATAAAGAAAATTGTAAAAATCCGTCTAAACACCAGAACGTAACAGTAATTGTGTTGTGCGCAGTGTGTACGCTCTCAGCTGGGAAGTTCGGGACGTTGCTGAGTGGATCATGGGACACAACGGCCAAAGTCTGGCTTAGTGACAAATGCATGATGACCTTACAGGTGAGCTCACGTTGAGATCTTGACTGGTATTGTGCAATCAGTTTAATAGATGAAAAGCGTTATTCATTCATAAGCGCTGTTGATGCTGTATATGCACAAACACTGTTTGTTTGTTTGTTTGTTTGTTTGTTTAATCTTGCTGGATGGCAGGGACACACGGCAGCGGTGTGGGCGGTTGTCATTTTGCCAGAGCAGGGTCTTATGCTCACAGGATCGGCTGACAAAACTATTAAACTCTGGAAAGCAGGTCGATGTGAGAGAACATACTCGGGTGAGTCTTCATTTCTTTTTTGTATGATGAGGTAGTAAGGAGTAATCATTACTGGTCATGCTGTTAGAGGCAAATAATTAACAGTGGGGTGGTGTGATGAGGTCCAGTGTGAAGCAGAGTTACTTTTACCACCCCTAGGTTTGGGGGGAAAATGTGATCTCAGTGATTCTGACCGTGGCATGATTGTTTGCGCCAGTTGGACCGGTTTGAGTATTTCTATAACTGCTGATCTCCTGGGATTTTCACACACAACAGTCTCAGAGTTTACTCAGAGTGGTGCATTAAAGAAAAAACATCCAGTAAGCTGCAGTTCTTCGGTTGGAAACGCCTTGTTTAATAGAGGTCAATGGAGAATAGCCAGACTGGTTCGAGCTGACAAACTCTGTACAATTCTGATGAACAAGAAATCATCTTAAAATGCATAACATGTCGAACCTTGAGGCGGATGAGCTACAACAGCAGGAGACCACATCAGGTTCATCTTGTATAAGCCAAGAACGGAAAGCTGAAGCTGTAGAGGGCACAGACTCACCAAAACTGGACAGTTGAAGATGGAAAAACGCAGCCTGGTCTGATGAATCTCGATTATTTCTGAGGCACACACATGGTAGGGTCAGAATTTGACACCAACAGCATGAATCCATGGACCCAATCTGCCTTGTGTCAACATTCCAGGCTGGTGGAGGTGGTGTGATAATGTGGGGAATGTTTTCTTGGCACATTTTTCAGTCGGAGATTCACAGCATGAAAATGCACCTAAAAAATCTGCAGGAATTACGTGATGCGATCATGTCAACATGGACCTGAATCTCACAGGAATGTTTGCAAAATCTTGTGGAGCCCATGTCACGAAGAATTGAGGCTGTTTTAAGAGCAAAAGGCGGCCCTACCGAGTAGTAGTATAGTGTTCCTAATAAAGTGCTCAGTGAGTGTGTGTATACAGTATACTGGAGTTTAATATATACTGGTTTGAGATCACAGGACTTGTATCAATGTATCAATCACAAGTAGGGCTTAAATAGTAAAACAAATGTGCATTTTGTTCAACAGTAGGGTCAGTAATGCCAAGTTCGGGTTTTGTGTTGCAGGTCATGAAGACTGTGTCCGAGGACTAGCTGTGCTGAACAACCAGGAGTTTTTCTCCTGTAGCAATGACGCCAGCATCAGACGATGGATGGTGACGGGAGAATGCGTCCAAGTCTATTACAGTCACACCAACTACATCTACAGCTTGGCTGTCTTCCCCAATGGACAAGGTGCAGATGCAGTGCATTTTTAACAGGGATGGATTTCTAACATAAATTAACATATGAGAAGGGAAGGATGTAGAGAGACTGTAGTCATATGTGCTCTCATATGGGGGAAAACAAGGAAAATTTCAAGGTAGTTTTCATGAGTGGTCATGAGGCCTGGATGCTGTACCACGGCTTCATCAGTCCAGGAAAGTTCTCTTAATGTCATATACAAATAGCATATTATGTTCTTTCTCTGTTAGACTTCGTAAGCACAGGAGAGGACCGGACAGTCCGTATCTGGAAAAATGGTGAATGCGCTCAGACCATCCGTCTGCCTGCCCAGTCAGTCTGGTGCTGCTGTGTGCTTCCCAACGGAGACATTGTTATAGGGGCAAGGTATCATCTACACTCTCTGATTAAGTCCCTAAATTGTGCTTGTACACATGAAACTAATTACAGAGGACTATACCTGTAATACGGCTGTCTAGTTTTGCAGATTAGTGAAGACATAAATAACGTTGGTTTGACATCCACAGCGACGGCATGATCCGAGTGTTTACTGAGAGCGAGGAACGTGTAGCGAGTGCTCAGGATCTGCAAGCGTTCGAGGAAGAGCTCTCCAAAGCCACGATAGACCCCAAGACTGGAGACCTGGGAGACATCAAAATAGAGGAGTTACCAGGCAAAGAGCATTTAAACGAGCCAGGTGAGCAGAGGTTGCGTCTATGTTCAGGACAAAACCTGTTTTAGTGATAATAACTTGGGAGATGTCTTAGATATCATAATTAATGAATTAATAAATAATTAATATTAGTGAAGGTGTGCCAGAGCATCATGGCAGTTCAAATTGACCTCCCTGTATTTACCATAGACATATGTGCCAGAAACCCAACAAAGCTGAAGTAATGAAGGTAGAGTTAAAGATGTGTGTGTGTGTGTGTGTGTGTGTGTGTGTGTGTGTGTGTGTGTGTTTAGGGAATCGAGATGGACAGACACGGCTCATAAAGGAAGGCAGTAATGTCGAGGCGTACCAGTGGAGCATGAGTGACAGCCGCTGGATGAAGATTGGAGATGTGGTGGGCGGCTCCTCCAAACAGAGCTCTAAGAGCATAATGTATGAGGGCAAGGTAGGAAACGTACATTAACATCATTAATACTGTGTATTTGGTGGGGTAGCGGTGCCCCCCCCCCCCCCCCCCCCAAAGATTTATAAAACGAACATTATAAAGGTATTTCTGAGGCTAGTCTTTAATCTTTTAATGTTAGTGATTAGATTTGTGAATGATTTTTTTTCCCCACCAAAAATGAAAAGTGTACCTTTATTGCCAGAACTCAGATTTTCAGTTCTCAGATGTGTTAAGCATGCTTTATAGTCCATATATGCTTTTACAGTTCCGGTTATTAAACTTACAGCTGAGAATTCATACCGTGTCGGGTTATGTAGAATGCAACATTATTTAACTTATACGAAACAACCGAATCAATCAACATGCTGTAACAAGGTCATCCATAACGTTTTCACTGTTACTCTCTGTCCTCCTTCAGGAATACGATTTTGTTTTCTCTATCGATATAAACGAGGGTGCGCCCTCCATGAAGCTGCCCTATAATGTGACCGAAGACCCCTGGCTGGCAGCACATAACTTTCTGCAGAAGAATGACCTGAACCCCATGTTCCTGGACCAGGTGGCTAACTTCATCATCGAGAACACCAAGGGACACACGCTGGGCCCAGCACCAGCCACCGCTGTTGATCCATTTACAGGCAAGCTGCCCACTGCTACTGTTTCTCTCTCACACTCAGTACATTCACATGGACAACAATAATCCAGTATTAACCTGATAAAGACAATACTCTGATTAAGAAATGACCATGTAAACAGAGATCATTGATTACCTTAATCCGACTAAAGTTATACTCGAAGTAAACATAAATCGAATAAAGACATGTGGAGTGCTCCTATTTTAGTCGCATTATGGACGTGTATTACAGACATGTAAACACCTTAATCACATTATTAAAGTCGTGTGGGAGTTTTCACCGCATTTTGCGACAGGACACGTACACACACGGCAGCGCTCAACCGTTTGATGGTAAACTTGAGAGCACGGCTGTATCCCAAACCGCGTACTTATCTACTATATAGTAGGTAAGTGCACGGTTTGGGACGCAGCCCATGGCTTCAAGCAGTCGTCTATTTGCACGTATAGCATGACGAATAATTAACTGCACTTGAAGCTTTCGTAAAAATAAAAACACACAAAACTGTATACAGTACCAAAATGAAGACGAGCTGTATGTTGATACGTGAAATTCTGGAGGGATGTCGGATGGCGTGGTGGGGTGACATAATGACGTGCTGTTAATCGATCTATGTTCTATAACATGTAAAACGGGAACATGAAAGGAGTATTCTAACAGTGACTCATGTAAACACCTTAATCACAATGTTGTCTTATTCAGAATGAGGTCAATAATTAGATTCCTGCTGTCCATGTAAACATACTCAATGTTACTGCTTCCAAGTAGAATCTCATTAAGAAGTTAAGAACATTTAACTTTCCCTAAAGCTCTTTAGAGTATACATGTTTCTTATCTATTAAATTAGATATTTGGGTCATGCCACATCTTTTCCTCTGCGCTTTTTTTTTTTTTTTTTTTAGGTGCAGGACGTTATATTCCAGGGTCAGCAGACCCAAGACAAGGCTTTGGAGCAGACCCCTTCACAGGTAGCTCTATTTTCAGTAGGACAGTGTCTGAAAATGAATAATAATAATAATAATAATAATAATAATAATAATGATGTCATTTTATTGTGAAAAATGAAGCATGATTCTTTAGTTAAGCTCCGATTGTCAGTTTCTCAAACGTAAATAAACAGCAGAGATGGAAATGAGTAAGCAATCATGATGGGGTGCTGATGAGGTGATGTGAGCGGAGGGACGTTGCCCTCCGAAGTTCATGATTTTCGAATAATGTTGCAGTAATTTTCACAGATCTTGTTCTTTAAAATAAGCCGTCCCTTTTCAAATCGGTTAATTTTATCTTAGTATAAATATGTACTATATACTTGGCGTACTATATACACTATATAAATGTGTACGTATGTTTTTGTAGGTGCCGGGCGATACATACCCGGATCAGGAGCTGCACCTCCAGCGTCTACAGGTGTGGCTGATCCCTTCACAGGTACGGCACAATCTCACATTATATGTGCAGACACCTTTTTAAAAAAAAATTTATACCCATACAAATATGTCTTTTTATGTGTCCTCAGGTGGCAGTGCCTACTCTTCTGCTGCTCTCAAGTCCGTCACAAATATTTATTTCCCCAAAACGGACGGAGTTATGTTTGAACAGGCCAATGCTACGCAGATCCTTGGTTAGTCTTCTGCTCAAAGCTAAATGATCCGTAGATAAAGATTGTAAGTACTGATTATGAATAAAAGGAAATTCCCAAATATGTATGTGTTAGCTAAGCTGCGGGAGCTGAACGGCAACACTCCGGAGGACCAAAGGCTGAGCGATGAGGTGTTGGGAAGTCTGGAGAAACTGCTGCTCGCAGTCTCGGACACAAACAGCCAAGATCAGCCTACAGCAGAACAAATCAGCATCCTGTGGAGGACCTGCCACTGGCCTGAAGGTAATACACATATAGAAGTTTTCTAGCAGGAATTATTGTTTCCTTTGTAATTGTGCTAATTGGTTATCATGGGAGCGCAAAGTAATATGGAATAAAAAAATGTTTCCTTTAGGCCTTCAGTGTCACATACTTGTCTTGATTGAGTCAACTGTAATATTAGCAGTTAGCTTCTTAAATCTGTTCTTTGCTCTAGGTGTAGCATATCAGGTGCCTTTTCAAATCAGGTATCATATGATTTCCTGTTGGCCTACATTACATTATCATGCCTCTAACTTGGTTAGGAAGTGAGTTGCAAGCCTTGATAATGTCCTGACGATTATAATTTGCTGCAAATGACCTACAAAGGCATTATAGCATGGAAATAAACATTTAGGCTTGCTTTTTGTGCCAGTGCCGTGTGATACTCAGTGTAAATGCCTATCTGCAGTACATCTGATTGTCAGGGGTTTCACATTTAAACAGCTGTATGAACAACACTGCGTAAATCCTCTCCGTACTGGATATTTAGCATTGTTCATAGTAGGACTCTAGCAGGCATCGTAACATCGATTGTTTCTGTAACTCTCCACAGATATCGTCTTCCCCGTACTGGACATTCTGCGTATGGCTGTGCGCCACCCTGAGATCAATGCTCAGATGTGTGGAGGAACAGAAGGTGCCAGTCTCTGTAACCACCTGCTGGGCCTCATGTCTCCTGAGGGTCGGGCGGCCAATCAAATGCTGTCTTTGCGTACTTTCTGTAACTGTTTCTCTGGATCCCGTGGCCGCTCTCTGCTCCTGGGCCAGAGGGAAGCGGTGCTATCCCGGGCCGTCGAGCTCCGCACTGTCTGTAATAAAAACATCCACGTGGCTCTGGCCACTCTGGTGCTGAACTACGCAGGTGTGCTGTATGGCCAAGATGTTGAGATCGAGGCCAAAGCCCAGTGTTTATCAGTGGCTAGCAGTGCTCTGGAGGTAGTGCAGGACAAAGAGGCTGTGTTTAGGCTCCTAGTGGCGCTTGGAACTACAGTGTCTGGAGACAGCACGGCTAAAGATCTGGCACGCTCGCTAGGAGTTGCATCGCAGATCACAAAGTATGCCAGCGTGTCTGACCCAGCTAAAGTGGGCGAGTGCTGTCGACTGTTGCTGGATGAACTGCAGTGATGTCACCCGGAGCATATATCTACCTGCAACTGTTTTACATGATCCTCTTACGTTGCAGCCACTCAGCACTTAGTTTCTGTTTAACTGTTTCTGCTTCCTGGTGGTGAATGGCTGAATGAATGCATGATATGATATGAATAAAACAATAATGTATAGTAATCCCTCCTAATGCAATGTCACAGCACCACATTATCCCCTCTATCAGGATTATATAGAAGAGACCGAGTGAGGTGAAATATCTGTTAAAGGCAACTGGTTAGTAGGATCAAACTGACTAAACCTAATCCTGAGTCTAGATATATAAATAAATATATATCCTTATCCTGGGAAAACCTTTCACGTGGTGACATTCTCTACTCTATATATATATATATATTAGTTCATCATTGTAACGTAAATATCCAACATGATCAAAGAATGATATTCACGGTGCTGGAAAAGCACACTTAGTAAGGTCTTAGACATTTCACACACATTTTTGATTTCTTAAAGTCAAGCTGTTTGGCCACAGAGACTTCCGACAGCTTTTCTCAAACCACCGCTCGTATACAGTCCTTTTATACCTGTGAACTGCCTGACAAAACAAAACAAAACACCACGTCTATGATTCTTCATGAACTTTATTTATCAAACTCATTTCACGTGCAGTTAACCCCAGGTTATACAGTTCATATTTGTCCAGAGATGTTACATTTTAAATGTTCATAAAGAATCTACATTGAATGTTTTTAGCTAAATAAAACTCAGCCATTAAGCCACACTAATGCTATGGAAGTAGCCATAGGTTGTGAACTATACCCTGACTGTCACATTTCTGCAGAAACCCACAGATTCCATGCAAATCTTTTTAAATAGTAAAAGGAAGTACTAAATAAATAGTGGCAAAATCCAAAGCCTTCGTTAAACCTCTTGAGCTTTGACACATTCCATGTCAGGAAGAAATGGAATGATTCACTAGCTTCGTAAACAATTCTGGCGGACTCCGTTGAGCTTGGTCAAAATAGTAAACATTCATTACTTAGTAAACATTCAGTAATATCATGTAAATTCTCCTGTTCGGGTAATTGTGTGAGATTCTACAGTAGTTAACCGTGCAGAATCCTCTGGTGCCTGAATGGCAGCTTAAAAAATATTAAAAACTTTTTAAACCTGTGGCAAACTAGACATTAGTCAAATTAAATAATCTTTTAATCTTTCCTACCACCTCCCCCAAAAAAACATGTCAGTAGGTGGATTGACAGCTCTGAATTTCACCCAAGTGTGAATGTGTTTTTTTTTTGTTTGTTTTTTTGTGTGTGCGAGGGTGAATTCCTCCTCCCTCACTCCCGATGTTCCCTGACCAGGATAACTGAACTGCTTACTGATGATAAATTAATGAATACCTTTTAATTGAATCTTAAATACAGTTTAAATCTCACATCTTAAGTTTGATACGTGTGCACTTTCCTTGGTGGATTTTTCCCATAACTCACTGATTTGACAAAGCTTCAATGGATCTTCACAATAATTCAAGCTTAAAGGCGAGAGTAGAGTTGCTCTACAGGTAACGCAATGCCGTGTGTGTCATTCACCTTGCAGCTATGATTGATATAATTAAATGATCTTTTTAGTGTAATAAATTCCAAAACTCCAAGTCAAATACAAGCAGCATTTCCAGCTAGAACCCATGAATGCACACTCACAAAATTCTTCCAAGACTACATACAGATAACCCAAACTGTTACGCTGCTTTGGTGAGCTCATCTGTAAATTCAGCCATAAGGTCATGGACCCAGATGTCACTGTCCTCCTGAGACGTGTCCACCAGGTAGACGGTGAGCTTGCGGTCCCATGGTTGTTCTGCCTCCTGCACCGATTCCACCTGCGCCACCATTGCCTTTTTCTCCACGTGGTTCCTGAATACAATGGAAGCTTCTTCAGACCACTGCCTCGACTTCACTCCTGCAAAGAAAGTATTAGAGGCTTTTTTTAATAAAATGTGCATCCAACTTGGTACAAAATACACCCATGAAGGAATTCATAAAAGGTTGGAAAACGCAAGTCATGTGAATCATATTTCATCTCAACCTTGCAAACGTTACACAATGAATAGGACATAGCAACATAATTAGTTCATTAGTTCCTCTGAGCAGTTTTGGATGTGAGTGAAAACCCAACTCACTTTAAAGTTTTTAAGGTGGAAATAGTTTTCATACAATCCATAGCATCCACCAGATGGCGCTTTCTCCTCCAAAGGTTCTTTTTTTTCCTTCCATAAATTTTATTTGTAAAATTCTATTCTAAATGTTGATAATATGTACTAAATTTAAGTCTTGCAAAAATAAAAATTAAAACTTAAAGGGTGGATTTTTTCTTTAAGCTGACAAAATCTGGTGTGTATCCATAATCTAAGTGTTGCTATATTTTCACCTACTACCAAAAATATGTCTAATGATTGGAATAAAAAATAAAAAATCAATGCTTACTCCCCAATCACTGTTTGAATAGAACAAATCTAAACCATTGTGGAACACAGGAAACAAATATATTTTTAAGTTTTACAACGTCAATTTATACAAGAAACTATCTTTAATCATAATGAGGTGTTTTTCACTAAAGAGAACTCCTTTAGAATTACAGGCTAAACAATTATAACGTGGAAAAGAATCAGAAGCAGAGAAACAATGTGTGTAAGCAGGATGTTTTACCTGCCAGCTGAGCAGTGATGCCCTGGAAAGGGAGCTGCCTGAACTCCTGGATGAGGGGCCTCAGCACAGTGCAGCTAACCAGCTCATGCTTACCATAGTCGAGCTCATAAACTGACACCAGGCCGTTGCTCAGAACTCCTTTCACAAGCACGCGATGCCAACTGGGAAAACAATGTCATGCTTCTTTCAGTTCAGATTACAGCTCCATACAGCACATGAAGCTCAAAGGAGATTAATGATAGAGATAAATATCTACAGTGAGACAATTAGATACACTCACTAATGTTTCAGTCGGCCTATAATTAATTCAGGAAGCCAAACATTTTCATTGGAATTGAAATATAGAAGTTACAGGGTGAGGTAAAATGTATTTAATTATAATACAGTGACTACAGTGTAATTAATGTGATTTGTAACCAGATATTTTGTGACAATATTTTAATAAGATATTATGAATTAATATTGTTTCTATTATATTTTTAGAATAAAATAAATAACATCAATCAAACATTTCGAGCAAGACATTCATTATTTCGTTAATTCATTCGTCTACAGTGAGAGCTTTATTCTGGTCAAGGTAATGGTGGATCCGGAGCTTATCCCAGGAACACTGGGCATGAGGCACACACATATTCACATATAGGAAACTCACACAGACATCAGGGAAACATGTGAAATGCTGTACAATATACAAATTACGTTTGCCTAGCACCTCGGGGGTTGGGGGTTTGAATCCCGCCTCTGCCCTTAGTGCGCGAAGCTTGCATGAGCTCCCTGTGCCTCGGGTATCTTTTGTGCAATAAAACATTATAATGTTCTACACGTGCAGTACTTCTGGGACACTATACATATGCATGACACTTCCTGCTACTCACTTGTTCTCCACTTTGGCTGCATACACCTGGTTCTTTTCCACTGTTAGTGGCTTCTCATCTGTCTTGTTGTAGTACAGAATCATCTCCTCCATTAAGACGACCAGCTTGTACATATCCTGCCATGGCTGAAGCACAAAATGACCTGGATGGCATGCGACTGACACATAAATGTCCATGTTCTGTCCCATTTGAGGGAGCTCAAGAACAGGTGGCAGAGTCAGACTCCCAGACAGGATGCTACTGGAACCTAAATGGGGTGCCAGCCTCTTAGGTGTGTGTGGAGCCTTGCATGCTCTGTTGGTTCTTGGGCTGGAGGTGCCAGTAGAGGGTGTAGGGATAGTGGTGGGGGCTGTGGTGGGTGTATTTGATGATGTAGTTCGAGTTGAGCTCTTCAGAGACCCCTGGCTGCTCAGGAAGACATCGTCCTGGTGCTTCCAGAGATCCGAGTTGGCAAGCTGACGGTTGAGGCTGTGGTTAAGGTCTTGGAAGTTCTTATTAGTAAACAGGTAGACATGGGCAAGGCGCTTGCTCTCCTCCACTTTAACAATCTGCAGAAGAAAATAATAAGCTGATTCAAATGAAGGCTCACTAAGGCTAATTTCAAACAGAACCAAATCCCTTGTAGTACTAATTAGCAAGAACTAGTGATCAGTAAGCACATGGTTGAGACATTTTGTATTCACTCACCAGTAGAAAATAATAGAAATGATCTTTAAAATGATTCCCCACAATAAAGCTTGTAATAAAAATTTAGCTTTAATAAAGAACTGGCCTTCAAGCTGCAGTCACTGCAATGGATAGCTGTGTCTTTAAGCCACTGCACTGCATCTGGAGTCCAGCAGCCCACGCTGACAGGCAGGTCAGTCAAACAGCATTTCACTGCCTGTGTAGAGATGGACACCGAGAATTATATACACGTGCATTTAATATTCCAGTATGTACAGTGACTCTGACTAACTATGTTATTTTCTTTGAGTATATAGACAAACATACAAACAGGCAACATTTACATGAATTCTGCTTTGTATTCAACCTTGCTGTCTGACCTGGGGAGGAATTGAGATAAGGTCACGTAAGAAAGGGTGCGGGATTTCCCTCAGCTCAATGACTTCGACAGATGCCTGCACCCCCACATCCACGAACAGGATGTCCAACACTCGGCTACCGTGCAGGTTAGTTATCTGCACATTATAAGGAGAGAAATGAGCTTAGTTTCATGTCGATCAAATGAAATGTAATAACAGCGCTTTCACACTAGCCATTCATTTTCCAGGAATTTTATTTTAACCCTATTTTCCCTCAGTTTGATCATTTGCCAATGAGCTATCTCGCCTCATTCAAACATCACAGGGCAGCTGAACGTACGCAGACCAAAACACTAGCTACCCTTTTCCACATAAGTGAATTCACAGATGCCTACAATTGGTTAGTGTCACTGATTGACAGGGGAGAGAATAATGCCCGCCTCCCACACAGACAGCACCACGGCCAATTTTGCTTGCTTGGACTCCCAGCCACAGATGGCTGTGGCATTGTCAGGATTCAAACTCACAATCTCAAAATGAATCCTACTGAAACATACTTTCAGTTGTTTATTTTATGTGCATTGTGTAGACAGGTTTAACAACACACTTTAACTGCACCTTGTGGTTTGACACTACATATCACATACTTGTGTAATATATATATATATATATATATTTATATATATATATATATATATATATATATATATATATATATATACACACACACACACACACACATATATATATATATATATATACATTCATAGCTTGATTTAACCAAACTAATAAACTCATCTGGTTCAGTAACTTCCTTTTGTATTATACTTTTTTAATTCGGCTTTTGTGGGAGAAGCTTTACAAAACCTGTTCAAACATTGATATTCCCATGTGACAAAACCTGCTCTCTCTTACCTCGACTCGAGACCATTTGCCTTTGTATCGAGCCAGACAGCCTTTTCCACAGAAAGGTCTAGACACCAGCGACTCTGATGTAACCTTGTGGGCAAGAAACAATGCAGTGTTGTTATTTTATGACACAGGGATTGTAAAAAGGTAAATCTGTAGCTATGAATTGTTGAAACGCTTACTATATCATATATCATTAGAATACTGTATTTTCCCCTTTATTAGATCAAATGTACAATCCTATGTTTCATTTTAGTTTGCATAAGAGCTTTGGAACGTATAATTATGAAGCTGCTATTTGAAGTGCATCATACAGAATTAATGTCAGCGTCTCACTGTTTACTAGCGATTATAGAGCTTACGGTTTCTAATCTGATTATGTTCTTTTATCAGTCACTGTCTTGGCTCACACACCTCTTCAAAGAAACAGTCTAAGAGCAATGAGGAACCCATAGAGCCTTCAGATTTCTGTGAACTTAAACTTTCATGTGTATCATTTTTATTCAGTTTTTTATTTAGAGTACTGTTTAATGTATATGTAATAACCTTAATCTTTGCAAGCACTGTAACATAATAGTATTGTTAAATAACTAATAATGATCAATAACCAGATAATAAATATAGTAGAGAAACCTAAGTCTTGTTTTTAATTTAAGGGTCTGTAATGTATAATGTCTACAATGTGATTTATTAGATTTAAATAAGTCTTTTTATTGGCAAAGAATTTACTGAAGGCCCAGACCTCAAACGCATATTTCCGCATTGTCTAGTGCTTACAAACCCATTATGGCCTTTGTACCTGGTTGCGGAAATAGCTCTCGGTCTTCTCCAGTATTTCGCTGAGTTTGGTCAAACCACTAGAGGGCAGCTGGCAGTAGAACATCCCATCCGAACACACACTGGTCACACTCACATTCATGTAGGCACTGTTTATCTGTGGAACAAAAACCAGTGCAATGTTACAAACCATGGCACCGACAGATCATTCACATGGGTCTAGTTGTGGTTATGCTGAGTACCTGCAGAGGGCTCTCGAAAGACTTCTCTTGCAGGGCTTTCAGACAGGAAGCATTGATATTAATGTCGTCTTCCTGTGACGTGTCATATAAAACCATCAGTGGAATGTCTTCTCGCTCTAGGATCTCAGCCAGTAGGATTTTACCACTTGCCATGGAGTCAAATTTTTTCAGCACTGCTGGCTCCTGAGCAAAGGCTTCAAGGCCTAACACACATCCAGTGACATGGGTCAACATGACATGTATTCCCATGTAAATACGAATAGTGTGAAGTATACAAATGAATCATCAAATGAATTTCTCAAACTCACCAGCCAATTTACATTTGGTAGCTTGGAAAGGCAGTTTGAAAAATTTCTCATGCAACTCAAGCAGCTTGCTTTTACTAATAACATCAGAAAAGCCGTGATCCACATAATAAACCTGGAACAACAATTCAGCAGTGGTTAATTTATTATCTTAATCAATTAATTCAATTGTAAAAGAATTGTACACGGTGTTAAACCTGCTGCACCTGAGTTAAGCCGGGTTTACACTGTACGAACTGAGGCCTGATTTTGCTGTTGCCAACAAACATTTCACATCATACAAGAATT
Organism: Ictalurus punctatus; assembly: GCF_001660625.3. Classification (NCBI taxonomy): domain Eukaryota; kingdom Metazoa; phylum Chordata; class Actinopteri; order Siluriformes; family Ictaluridae; genus Ictalurus; species Ictalurus punctatus. The sequence goes on along the minus strand of NC_030422.2, from coordinate 18,689,326 downwards.
CTTTGGCGGTTGAGTTGAGACTGGTGGTCTTACAACATATAATCTGAGGTCCTCACCAACAGATGATTTAGTGCTACCCCTAATTTTCTTTAATAGCAGGTCCACAATTAGAGGATCCTCATCATATAATCTGACATTATACACGTATTTTTAAGTCTGTTCAACCTGAACAACTAATAGTCTTGAAAAAATACTGTAATCAGAGACATTCTGCTAAAACCGGCTTTTACTTTAGTCACTAACTACACTATATGGCCAAAAGTATGTGGACATGTGACCATTTCACCCACATGTAGGCCTTTCCTAAACTCTTTCCACAAATTTGGAAGCACACAATTGTATAGAATGTCTTTGTATGCATTACAAGCTCCCTCCACTGCAACTAAGGGGCCTAAACTTGTTTCAGCATGTCAATGCCCCTGTGCACAAAGCAAGGTGCATGAAGACATGGATTGGCAAGATTGGTGTAGAAGAACTCGAGTGTTCACCTACACGGAACACTTCTGGAATGAATTGGAAAGCCAACTGCAGCCCTTCTTGCCCTACATCAGTGCCTGACCGCACTAAAGCTCCACAGCCATGTTCCTAAATCTAATGCAAAGCCTTCCCTGAAGATTGGACTTATTATAAGAGCAAAGGGACCAATTGTGTGTTTTTTTTTTTAATGCTTATGAGTGTTAAGGTCAGGTGACCACAAAATTTGGGCTTTATAGTGTACTTAGACGTACTGTGATCTAAACGCACCTTGACTTTATCAGACTTGACCTCACACACTTGTGCCCGGAGGATCTCTTCCTCTTCTTCAGCAATGGCTGCAGTTAGTTGGCCTGATGATAATGAGATCAGTGGCTTCCGGGTGTTATCCTGTCTATAGAATTCCTTCATATCATCCTCCAGCTTTTCCTGGGCCTTGGAATATGCCTCACCGATGTATCTGTTCACATTCAGGAAAACATACCTAAATCTAGTGCCTTCTTTGTTTCTGAATGAATTATATATTTTTCACAAAATAGGTGAGTGGACATGATCTTCATTTTACCTGAGAACTACACTGTTAGTGCTGCTTGCCTCGACCACCAGTACTGAGGGGTACTCCTCCCTGGGAATAAGCAGAGGAGGCACAGATTGAGAACTGAGACGTCTCCCTGCCTCCTCTCTCGCCTTCAGTTCTGCTGAGTCTGTCTGATTGCAGTTTTCATCCTCTAATACCTTCACATACAGAATTGCCCTTTTGGGGTTGTCTGGCACGGGGTAGTCAATGGTGCAGATATCTGAGAGCAAGGGCAAGTTGTCAAGGACATACTCAGGCAGGTTGGTCTTGTAGGTATCCTGGTAGAGTTTTGGGAGGGCATGAGCCCATAAGCCACTGCTGTACTTAAGAAGCAGCTCTGCCAGGTTTTGTTTGAGGTCCTCAGGTAGAGCCTTGGGGGATGCCAGTTGGCTTGATGTATTATTCTTAGGTTTTCTGGACACTTTCTGGGGCTTTGGAGGTGATGGAAAGTGCATGTCTGGGAAGTGCGTCATTTCAAGGCTATATGTGTTAGTGGACTGGCTAACATCCTTGGCAGGGTACAACAGTAGCTCCTGAGATTTGCTACTGCATGGCTTCTCGACCTACACATTGGAGAAAAATCCCTTAATTTTTTAAAGTCATGATTTATACATCTGTGAGTTTATAGGGCAAATGTTTACCATATACATAGACCATATAGCATACATGGCTAAGCTACCAAAATGAACTATGAATAAACCATTAATGCAAAGCCTCTTACAATGACTACCTTTGACTAGCGTCATACAGCAAATAACAAAAACAGCAGAGAACTGAGGTCTAGGTGCATAATCCATGTCTGTGGTTTACTCTTTGTAAAGAATTGAGAGTAGATTTGGTCATGCTATAGCTGAACTCACTGTGCAAATATGGGTCCACTGTTCCAGATCTTTCAAGGCTTCACTGGGCAGCTCTTGCTTGTATAGCTCCCGGTATAATTGTGGAAGTTTAGACACCCAGAAGCCATTGCTATGCTTGCTTAGAACCTCTTTGAGGCGGGACTGCACCAGTTTGGGACTGTAGAGGCTTATTTGGGTCCGGGGTTTTGATGGAGGGGTGCTTTCATTAAGGTTTGAAGGAGCTGGAAATGTTCAGGTAGGTCAGAATAGAAACACTGTGCAATTAATAGCAACTGCCAAGTATGAAACCACTGGAAACAAAGTAGAGGGTGTATGTGGCTATTCATAAAGTTTGCAAGTAAAATGTCAAGCAAAGGATTTGAATCAAAAGGCAGGTCCTTAATGCAGCCAGATATAAATGTATTCCTATCTTGCATGAGTGCACTGTAAATGATAAGTACAAGCATTTAACCAACCATTAACATCAGTTTGTTTGGATGCCTGTCTTAGAACCTGCTGTGTAATACCAGGAGGTGAGCCTGCCTGGGGATGAAGACAACTGTATTCATGCAGTAATGAAGGCATTGTTTAGTAATGAGCATTTTCCCGTGACAGGACCCTAAATGATGAATGATCAACCCCTACAGCAGTCTATAAAGGCACTCCATGGAGACTGGGGCCTGTCTTAGACTTTCTGCATAGTTAAAATGATCTAATTCATGGAGATGGGTCCCAGTTTCCTGCCTTGTTACACTGAACTTAAGAAGAAGAAAGGAGACTCACTGTGGCTCTGTTGAGGGTTCCTAGACAGATGGGTGTGCACTTCCTTTTGGAATCTGGATGGCAGGGTCATCCTTTTATCCGATCTGAAAAAGGTAAAGGTCTGAATTTGAAGTGGAGACTCAGGGTGTCTTGCCCTATGGAAATTCATTTAATGAGAAGAATACACAAAGCAACAAAAGCAGTGTTATGGTGTTATTTCATTTTCTGTATTTTATCCACACCCCAGCATTCTAAACTAATTATGTTTTTTTTAAGTTCACCATATTTAGTACATATTAGTCCCTCAACCCCAACTGAATTTGAATAATGACTCACAAAACACACACTGCATTGCAATTGCATTATTCAAAGTATTTCTCTGCCTAGCAACCCAGTTACAAAGCAAACATACGTCATGAATAAATGGTATAATTGTGTCTCATTCAATAAACTCTAAACAATATTCTGACCCGAGGATCTGATCAACTGGAAATTCATGAGCCCAAAAGGTGGTTATATGAAATCTTACAAAAGATTGGAAAGAATTTTGCTTAATTCAAACCATGACTGAATGACTCCTGTTAAGTTAGATTCCTGTTTACATCAATGAGCTTCAATAAAGCGGTTTTCATATTAATATTCAAAACATATTGTTGTGCCCCAGCTGCACAAGACTGCTCTGCGGATATTAGGTAAAGCACTTAATTCATTTGATTCTAGGTGTCATATGCACTGAGCGTCCACCAAAATCTTTACCAAATGAAAAAGTGCTGATTCATTGCAGTTTCATTTAGAATTGCTAATCTGGGATGGCAGGAGGATTAACGACCCCCGGCTCAGTCGTTTAGCTATGCCACACCAGCTCTCTGCTCTGTATTGTGTGTATGCCACAGCTAGAGATACACAAAACAGCTGAATGAGTGAAGTCAGTTGTTTACTCTGAAAAGCGCTGGCTGTTGGCTGGAACGATTCTACACAAACATGGACACACATACACACACACACACACACACACACACACACACACACACACACACACACACATTCCACTGCTAAATACACACCAGACTAAGTGAACATTCAGCAGAGCTCTACTATGCATTTCTTATTCAAGTCACAGAGAGAGAAGACAGCAGAACAGAAAGAAAAAAAGGGAAGAGGAAATGTTTTTTTCCCATCCGCTCCTATGTGTGTCTCTTGATAGCTCTGTCACACTTTATACTCTGTACTTGTACAAATCATGTGTCCTTTGCAATGCTTTATTTATATCGCAACTCTAATAACAATCTGCCAATCACAGCCCTTTCAGAAACAGTCTGCTTCCTGCTGCTCCTTCTATTCTCTCATACCTGTCATACTTGTCAGAAGGCAGACTGCCCCTTCTGCTGGGCATGTTTGGTGGAGTGTTGTGTACTTTACTGCCTCTCCCATCTGGTTGCGTCTCCCTCATGCTCACAGTGCGACTACTGCCTCGACCCTGACGACTCCGGTATTCAGGCTGCCTGAGAGACGTCCTGGGTTTGGCTGTGGAAAAAAAGAAAGTGTATATTACACACAACAAAAACTTATGGTACATTAAAATCAGATTTTTCTATAGGTGTTGGCATTTACCCCTATAATACCAATGCACATAGAAAACTGTGGTTTTGTTCATGTAAACTGCTAGCATTCATATAAAATGGTTTCAGTAGTTCCATGACAAAACAAGACATTTTGATCTCCAACGTACAGTATGATTTTTAATAATACAGTCAAACAAAGGAATGCAAAGTCATCAAACCTTTACACCAGTTCCACACTTCAACAAATCCCATCCATCTTAATCATAACCTCCTGCTTACATTCACTGTAGCATTCATACCTCAGAGTCTGAATGAAAGACGATGGTTGTACATTGTACATCTGGATTAGAGCATTCAGATGCAGAGTGCAGCAATATTGCGAATGATTCCTTTTTTCCGGATCTTGCTTCAGGGATATATATGATGTATTGTCGCCCAGACTGCTCTTATGCTAAACGCTCAGCAGGTTGGAAGCTTCGGCAAAGAGGAGAGGAAAGAGCATTCGCTGAGCAGTAGAAGGAGGAAAAAAGATAAACATACGAATAGCAAAAGCGCTGCCAGTGGTATGCGTCTTCATTCAGCTCCTTCTCTTCTATTCCATCTCTCTCCCTCGGTTGCCCCCTCTCTCTCTCTCACTGCATCTCTGATGTGAGCGAGAATACAGCTGCTGTGTTTCTGCTGTATCATCCTACAGCTCTATTGCTGAACTGAGTCCCTGATCCAGGATCAGTCTCAGCACTGAAAGTCCAGATAGTTAGCAGTACAGCGTATAGGCTGCTGACTGGCCTCATAGTGAGCTTTATTCTTAGCATCCTTGCATCCTCAGAGGCGTTTAACTAGGACACAATCATCTTAAAGCCTCATCCCTAAAAAATTTGGGTGTACAAGATCTCATCTTCTGAGAAGGAACAAACCACACCCATGCTCCACACTCAAATTAATATCAGTAATATATTTGACGTTGTATAAAAAGTCTACGTGTGCAAGAGGGAACAAATGCGCAAATGTTAAACCTTGCCATGTACTCATATGAAAATGAATATATTCCAATATGTTGTTGAGAATATTTTCAGTACATTAAACTGCCATTGACTATGGAATTCACAAGAACTGTGTACATTTTAACAAGGTTTATGTAATGCAAACATTGTAATGTAATAGTTTAGAAAGTACATGTGTATTTAATGTAGTCCTACCATTTAATGCCAGAGGAGAAATGGGTTTGACTCTCAACTGGCAGTTGACCATCTGAGGCCGGCCAGTCTTCTTAGCTGCATGCTGTCGAGCCACTAGCTTTGTGATGTTTGCCTTTTCATTCCCCACAGCAGCATAACACATCACCTTTAAAAAAAAAAGTAGAATGTCAGAAGAAAACACAGCACACATCCATAATCACCAAAACATGGAGAGGTTGATTAAACATGGACACATACAGAAAAGCCAACTGTCTCTGCAACCTGATGCTTTTTAAATTCAAACATCAACTGCAACTCAGGTTTGTTGAGAAACTAACATGAGGTTTGTGAGATTGCATAGCAGCCCAAAATACTTATGGATCATAAGTATCACTTATATGATCATAATGGATCACTTATATGATCACCAAGATCATCTTGAAAATTTCTTTTGTCAAATTTTTTGTCATCAATACAATATTTTGTACATACACATAGAAATCCCTAAGACGCAATCCAATCTTATCACAACTGAAAATGGACATTTAATACTTGCAGACTCTCCAAACAACTCTATGGGTCATATTCAGAGTCCTATTCAGAGTGTGTGCAGTGAGAAATTAATATGCCACACATGAGAGTTGCACAGATGGTAGAGTTTGCATGTCTCGGCAGTGAGCGATTCTGACCTTGAACTTAAGTCGAATCTTCTTGCATGATATTGGCCTGAGCGAGGGGCACTATTAAGTCAAGCATCACTGTTTAACAATTTGACATAACCACAATATTTCCCTCTGAAATGTATGTTTTGTGCTTCAAATACACTCAAAAATACCTTTGGGAAGCTAATATTAAATACATAAATATGATATTACTAATTAATTAATCATATCGTCCCAGTAAAGTCCACAGAATGTCTGTTTTTTCTGACACAGAGAAGAATGGAGGAGGTAGGATCTTAATTTGGGACAGGGTCGGAGTCAGCTCTCATCTCGCACTATAGCCTAAAAATAGGAATTTACCAGCACCTCCACATGACTAATTTGTCTATATGTGATAGGAAAAAGAAATTCTCACAGCAACTGCAGCTCACCTCCCCAGAGCGATTCCTGTCCAGTTGCACCAAGGAGGGCATGCTGTGCAGTAAGGCGTCCACTGTGGTATGACCCAGCTGTTTGTGTGGTATGGTTTCACCTGTCAGTTCTTTATATTCAGCCTGAAGACATGACAGGGAGATTGAAGACCTGGACTGCAGAACAGTCCGCAGTATTTTCTTCACTGCCTCCTCATCCACCATCTTAGAAACACACAAAGCATGAATACTTAAATATTTTATATTTAAAGGATTTTTTATATTTGCTATTCCCCAAATGGAAAGAGGCAAACATGGACAATGTTCCTAGGAATAAGTATTACAAGAGAAATGGTTAAGGTACTTGCAGGATTACACTTTAAGGTCATTTTCAGGATTTTTTTCTGGACCTGAAGCCATTTATATGGAAGTCCAGAAAGGCCCTGCATTATGTTTCTTGTGATCTCAATTTGACAAAAGTTGTTCTCTTAAGTTAACAAAATTACATTCAGCTTTAATTTAATCCTTTTAGAAATTACAGCCATGTTTTCCAGTCCCTCCATTTTCATGAGCTTAAAAGTAACTGGACAGTTACTGATACAGACTGATAAGCAGTTTCATGTCCAGGTGTGGCCTGTTTCCTTGTTATTTTATGATCAATTAAGGAGATAAAAGGTTTGGAGTTGATTCCAAACATTAAATTTGCATTTGGCAGTTGTTCATGGGAAATCTCAATATGTGGCCCAAAGAGGTGTTGATGCAAGTGAAGGAGGCCATCATTAGGCTGAACAAATCCCCTCTTACCCCCCATCCCCACAAACACAGTGACCAAATCAACAATTTTGTACCTTCTTTAAAAGAGGGAATGCGCTGGCGAGCTCAGTAATACCAAAAGTTCTGGAAGACTACGGAAGACAACTAGAGTGGATGATCGCATAATTCTTTCCCTGGTGAAGAAAAACCCATTCACAACATCGAGCCAAGTTAAGAACACTCTGGAGGAGGTAGGAGTATCATTGTCAAAGTTTACAATCAAGAGACGCCTCCATGAATGTAAATACAGACAGTTTACCTCAAGATGTAAACCACTGGTAACACTCAAGAACAGAAAGGTCAGATTAGACTTCAGGGATACTTCTAGATCTTAGCTAGAAAACATCTTTAAAAAAAAAAAAAAAAAAAAAAAAAAGGCTGCCCAGTTCTGGAACAAGATTCTTTGGAAAGATGAAACCAAGATTAACGTGTACCAGAATGATGGGAAGAGAAGAGTATAGAGAAGTAAAGGAAGGGCTCGTGATCCAAAGCATACCACATCATCTGGCAAACATGGTGAAGGCAGTGTTATAGTGTGGGCATATATGGCTGGCTATAGAACTGGGTCACTTACATTTATTGATTATGTGACTGCTGATAAAAGTAGCAGATTGAATTCTGAAGTGTATGGAGCTATACTTTCTGCTCAGATTCAGTCTAATGCTGCAAAACTGACAGGATGGCGCTTCACCGCGATAGCAACCCAAGAAATTCGTAAGGCCTGGCAAAGGATCTTAAGGCAGGAAACTCAGCATTTGGTGATGTCCATGAGTTCCAGACTTCAGGCAGTAATTGACTAGAAACATTGGGGGGGGGGGGGGGGGGGGACCTGGTCTTTTTCCAGTCTTCGACTCTCCAGTTTCGTTGAGTCTGTGCCCTTTAAAGCCACAGATTCTGGTTCTTGGTGGATAGGAGTGGAACCCAGCGTGGTCTTCTGCTGTTGCAGCCCATCAAACTCAAGGTTCAATGTGTTGTGCATTCTCAGATGCTTTCCTGCTCACCACGGTTGTAAAGAGTGCTTATTTGAGTTAGCTCAGACCAGTCTGGTCATTCTCCTCTGATCTCTCAAGTGTTTGAGCCTCCAAACCATCTGCTCACAGGATGTTTTCTGTTTTTCCACACCTTTCTGTGTAAACTCTAGAGACTGTTGTGTATGAAAATCCCATAGGATCAGCAGTTTCTGAAATACTTAAACCAGCCTATCTGGCACCAATAACTACAGTTAAAGTCACTAAGATCACACTGTTTCCACATTCTGTTGTTTGATGTGAACATTAGCTGAAGCTCTACACCTGCATGATTATATGCATTGAGCTGCTATCACATGATTGGCTGTTTGGATTAAATGAGCAGGTGTACAGGTATTCCTATTAAAGTGATCAGTGAGTGTATTTCTGTGTGACCTGCAGATCCATATTTAATAATAAGATACTCATTTATACACTTCAGATATAAAGCAATTTATTAGCATTATGGATGTGTAATCACAGAATGTATATTTTATATAAATGACCTTTGCACGCAGCACTATTTACTGTTCATATTGCTAAAAATATGGCAACGAGCCCTCAAAGTAAAATTCTAAAATAGTTGATGTTTTGGTATGTAGATATGTGAACACAATCTACATAAGATAGATAAGTGCTTATCAAAGCATAGCCTGGGGTGAATTTTTTTCTATTTTATTACAGTCATGAAAATCACAACCTACCATGACTGAAGTTATTATATTTATTATTGAGTTCTTATCATTATTAGCCTGTTTGACAGCTCACTTGATTTGAATGGGTTTAATCCAAACCTGAGTAGCTCAAAAACAAGTAGTCCTGTAAATCACATCAACTGGACATAACATGTTCTGTCAGTGGAAATCTTATGAACGGGTTCCAAATAAATAGGCATATTGCTTGGCACATTTGAATAGTTAGATTATATGCATAAAATAAATCTGGGGGAGTCCATGTTATTTGTTTTGCAGTTAAGAGGCTTGATAAATATTGATATTGCATGCTCTCTTACTTTAGCTCATGAGTTTATGTGAGCTCTCTCTCTTTGAGAACATTGTGACCTTTTTCTCATCTCCTCGACAAACCATATCACAGTAATGTGTCTTTCTCTCAGTTTATCTTCTCTTGCAAAAACATGCTATCGATATACCCACAGCTCATAGAACGATGAGCACACTGCTGCTGAGGCACCTGACTGTCTGATGATTTGTGTCTAACCAATAAGAATTAAAACTATTGTCCGACATATATATATATATATATATATATATATATATATATATATATATATATATATATATATACACACACACACACACACACACACGTATATATACTTTCGTCTTTTTTGAATAAACTGAGAGACTTTCTGACCGTGTGTGTGTGTGTGTGTGTGTGTGTGTGTGTGTGTGCGCGTTATGTCATCTCTGCCAAGGCCTCGAACCAGGATATAGCTGTGGCAGTGTGATGGCGCCTTTTATTCTCATCCTGATCAATTTCATATTTGATATTTTCTAGATCCTCCAAAGGTTTTCTAACAGTTTACAGGTGTCAGAACTGGGATTCCCAGGTGGAGGTAAGAATATTCCCTGACTGTAAAAACTGAGAGAACCCCTGGGCTAGATCACATGTGTGTGGTTCATTTTTGTATAACACAGTTTCAAGATGAATTAAGAATAGGGCAGGAATCTAAAATGTTAAATACAGAATAAACTACCCATGCATTTTGCTCTTCACACATGCCTCTATAATAAGCTTAGAATAGCCCAGTGTAGTCTGCGTATTGAAATATAATTACTGTTAGATTGTGTGCTGAAAAGAAAACTCAGGTTTTAAAGCTTGCTATAAGTTTCATGTTCCTATAAGCTTTGTAGTGAAAGTGAAAGTGCCTCTGGAGGAATAGAGGCGTTATGAGCACTTGGGCACAGAACTGGCAAGACACACCCTGGACAACAGTTCAGCACCGACTCTCTGTACACTTAAACTCTGTACACAACACTATTTCCACATTTAAACTGGATTACATTTTAAAGCTGATTACTTTCAGAGCCGTCCATCTTTATTTTCTCCTGATAAAGTTTGTGAAGAAGAGCGTCGGAATGTAGCACCATAAGTGGTGACGTCAGCGTCACTCACTCTCTCTCTCTCTCTCTCTCTCTCTGACACACACACACACACACACACACACACCGGGTCAAAGACTAAAGCCGTCGAAAACAGCCGACATAATTGTCATGTATTGCCATGAAGAACTTACAGTGAGGTATCTGTATGCTTTTGACGACTATATTGAAGTCGTTACCCGTCCACTTGTGGCGTTTTCTGACACATATCCGACACTGCGATAACTAAATGTTTAATTTCTCTTAGTCCTGTGTGGAAATGTTGTGTTAAAGAGCTTACCGTGCTGTGAGCTTGTGAGTGTGAGAACCAGCTCGAGCTGTCAGAGCGCACCGAGTCGAGCGCGCGCCGGTCCCCTCTCTCTTTCTCTCACCCGCTACTCACCCAGCCGGGATACATCGAAGTGATTGGTCAGCTGGCACCGTCGCCTGTTAATGAAGTGTCACTGCGCATGCGTGCAAATACTAAACACATTCATCCAGCTAAACCTGTCTCCACTAAACGAAGTCTCACTTTCTTCTTCAGACTTTATTATTATTATTATTATTATTATTATTATTATTATTATTATTATTATTATTATTATTGTTATTATTATTATAACAAGAATGATTTTTACAAATCTAAAAATGTACACTTAATGAACTCTACAAGAGTCTCTAGGTATTAGAGAGGGATCCATATAGCCCTTTCTAGGAAGCTTAGAACCCTTAATTATGCAGTGAACCATTAAAGAACCGTTTTAAAGGATCAGAATCAGAATAATTGAATCCGCAATATGTATAAGGATTAAATGTGTGTGTGTGTGTGTGTGTGTGTGTGTGTGTGTGTGTGTGTGTGTGTGTGTGTGTTTGGTCACAACACAATACATTCAACAGTTTACAACACACACATCACAAACAAATCAACAACACACAACACAATTACCATCCTAATATCTAAATAATAAGCAGAAATTGGTCGTTTATGTTACAATGGAGGTAGAAATAGCAGCAGATCAGAGTTGATTAAAAAGGAGTGGTACAACTGTGATATATAATACATTATAATAGCCATAGTAATGATAATGTTTAATACATAATAATACATTAATAAATAGTGATAATATTTAAATAATATTACTGCTACTAATCCATTCCTTTTCTATACTGCTTATCCTTCATGGTCACAGGTAACCTGGACATATCCCAGGAGGCATGGGGCACAATGTGGGGTACACCATGGAAGGGGTGCCAATCCATCGCAGGGCACAATCACATGCACATTCACACACCCATTCATACGCTACAGACACTTTGGACATGCCAGTCAGTCTACCATGAATGTCTTTGGACTGGAGGATGAAACCAGAGCACCTGGAGGAAACCACCGCAGCACGGGGAGAACATGCAAACTCCACATACACAGGGAAGCTGCGGGAATCGAACCCCCATCCCTGGAGGTGTGAGGTCAAACATGCTAACCACTAAGTTCACCGTGAGCCCCATTACTACTACTAATATCATGTACATATTTCTGCCTTGGACAACAATTGGACAATTTTTGCACCACTTTGTCCCATGTTTATTTAGGTGCCTAATAATAATCCACCCTCTCTAATCCTTTACAGTAGCTACCTCTGCTTACAGGCCAACCCGAAAGTTTGAAATACAGTAAATTACCTATCAGTGGTAATAAATCTGCGTTGTCTACATCTGTCACTCATATTTAAACATTGCCTTATTGCCTCCCTCTGGTCAAAACGTGCCATTGCAACCTGTTCGGCCCCAAATGTTGTCCCTTTTCTCTTCTTCTCATTTAGCACTGACGCTCTGTATCCTCACTGAAAATCTGACAACTTTTTCACCACTATAAAAGCACACTTAGGCTGTCTGATCACTCAAAAGACTTAAAGTCTCCAGATCTTGAGTGATCTTTTGGTTTTAAGAAAATACGTATGATTATAATAAATTCCAAAAATAAAAAATGAGCGATTTACATAGAATGAAAATGCATTTTCAGTGTTCAAAGATGCACCTGTATTGCATATTTATTGTATATTTTGCATGTTTCACACTGTCATGTGTTTGCACTTTATGTAGTCCATGCTACTGTATTGTGTGTTGTGCCATAGGCCTGAAGAAATTACATTTCATTTCAATGTACACAATCTAGATGGAAGATGACAATAAATCCCACTTGACAGCTTTATGTGTGTGAATGTGTGTGTTTTAATGCATGAAACTGGTTAATCATTAAAGTGGATATTTAAAAAAAAAAAAAAAAAAAACTACACACCCCTGTTAAAATGACAGGTTTTTGTGAAGTTTGTGAAATTGCAAAGAATACAAATAAAACGAAAAACAATAAGGGGGACCAAATAAAAAATGTACAATAACCTAGTTCCATAAGTGTGCACAGCCCTAAACTAATACATTGTTGAAGCACCATTTGATTTTATTACAGCACAATATTTTCCCACTCTTTCTTGCAAAAACATTTTAAAACTATCAAATTGTAAAAGGGCATATCCTGTGCACAGACCTCTTCAGGTCACCCTGCAGATTTTTCATTGGATTCAGGTCTGGGTTCTGGCCAGGCTATTCAAAAACATTGATCTTCTTTTGGTTAATCCATCCCTTTGTTGATTTGGATGAATGCTTTGGATTGGTGCTGTGCTGAAAGGTGAAATTCCTTTTCATCTTCAGTTTACTAGCAGACACCTGAAAGTTTTGCACTAAAATGATTGGTATTTGTAGCTATTCATGACTTTGTCCACCTTGACCAGTGCTGGCTGAAGAAAAGCAGCCCTAAAGCATGATGCTGCCACCACCATGCTTCACTGTGGGTATGGTGTTCTTTTGGTGGTGCTTTTTTTTTTCTTTTTTCTTTTTGCAGCAAACATACCATGTGAAATTATGAAATCATTATACATTTTGGAATTGGTCTCATCAAACTATAATACATTTTACCATATGGTCTGGGGTGATTTAGATGTTTTTTTTGTGAGAACGGGCTTCCGTCTCTGTCTACCCTACCCCATAGCCCTGACATGTGAATAATACTAGAGATGGTTCCATGGTACATCTAATGCTTTGGAAATTCTTTTGTTCCCCTGTCCTTATCAATATCTTTCAACAAGTGAGATACCGTACATGCTTTGTGAGCTCATTGCAGACCATGGCTTCAGCAATCAAATGAAACCAAGATGTGAAGAAAATCCTACAGAAACTGCTGGTCTCTATTTGGAGTTAATCAGATAATTTAATTGATGACCGCTGCATGACAATTAATATTAAACATGAGATTGAATGTGATTGGTTCATCTTGAACGCAGCCAAATCTCCAATTATAAAAGAGTGTGAACATTTATGCGACCAGGCTATTATAACTTTTTTAATTTTTCCAATTTTTCCCTAAATGTTTATGATTGTTTTTCACTTAATGTTTGTATGTCATAATTTCACACTGAGGGCAGAAAAAGTTCTGACATTATTTAACTTAGTTTCTTTCTTTCTTTTTTTTTTTTTTTTAACTTCACCAAAAACTGCCACTTTAACAGGAGTCTGTAGAGTTTTTGTATCCACTGTAAGATTAAATCTTTGGGCCAGGAATGTTAACGCAGAATCATCACCACACAATATGATACAATACACTATATGGCCAAAGGTTTGTGGACACCTGACCATCACACCCAGATGTGGGCCTTCCCCAAACTGTTACTACAGTTGGAAGCTTTGGTTGTATAGGATATCTTTTGTGTGCAGTAACATTACTATTACTCAAACTCTAACTCAAATGATCTGCACTGATTGCTGAACCCAACTGCATTAAACACCTTTGGGATGAATTGGAATGCACGAAGGCACACAGTGGCTTAGTGGTTAGCACGTTCGCCTCACACCTCCAGGGTCTGGCGTTCAGGGTTCATCCATGTGTGTGTGGAGTTTGCATGTTCTCCCTGTGCTGTGGGGGTTTCCTCCGGGTGCTCCGGTTTCCTCCCCCAGTCCAAAGACATGCATGGTAGGCTGATTGGCATGTCCAAAGTGTCCGTAGTGTATGAATGGGTGTGTGAGTGTGTATGTGATTGTGCCCTGCGATGGACTGGCACCTTGTCCAGGGTGTACCCCGCCTTGTGCCTCATGCTCCCTGGGATAGGCTCCAGGTTCCCCGTGACCCTGAAAAGGAGTAAGCGGTAGAAGATGGATGGATGCATGGATGGAATGCACGATCCACCCCAGGCCTCCGTGCCCGACATCAGTTTCTAAGTAACTAGTTGTACTAATGTTACTAATGTTATTGTGGCTGAATGTGCACAAATTTCCATGGCCACGCTCCAAAATCTAGTGGAAAGCCTTCCTAGAAGAGTGGAGTTTATTATAATAGCAAAGGGGGGAATAAATCTGGAATGAGATGTTCAACAAGCACATATGGGTGTGATGGTTGTTACCCAGATTAGGATGGTTTACCTTCTGAGTCTGGTTCCTCTCAAGGTTTCTTCCTCATATTATCTTATGGAGTTTTTCCTTGCCACCGTTGCCACTGTTGCCACCGGCTTGCACAATAGGGATAAATTAACACACTTAAAATCTGTATCCTGTGTTTATACATTTCTGTAAAGCTGCTTTAGACAATGTCCATTGTAAAAAGCACTATACAGTGGTCAGGGTCTACATAGTCCATGGCTATATAGAGTACACTGACATTATGTTGTAGTTGTTTCCATCCATCCATCCATTTTCTGTACCGCTTATCCTACACGGTCATGGGGAACCTGGAGCCTACCCCAAGGAGCATGGAGCACAAGGCGGGGTACACCCTGGATGGGGTGCCAATCCATCGCAGGGCACGTTGTAGTTGTTTAATACTTAAAATGTATAAATTATACATATATTGTAGACAAAGAAGCTTTCAACCACACTTTCGAAGATATCAGCCTACTGTACGGTATAAACTGAACTATTTTATTTTATATCACAAGGAAGTAAAATATTGCCCGTCATACAAAATAAGCCTTCTCGAACTTGTCTGTTGTTTTTTTGTTTGTTTGTTTTTGTTTTTGTTTTTTTGTCAACAGCCATAAATTAGGTGTTTAAAGTCGGTGTGATGAGGAGAAAGGAAAGGGAAATGCTGACATTGTTCCTCTGGCGCTTTAAAAAAAAAGAACTGGGTCATTAGTGCTTATTTGCAGTAGCGCTTTGTGTTTTTAAACCCTTGTTTGTTCACTTAGTGATTATTAACTTAGCGACAAAGCACGCCAAGGTCACTTCTGTTCAAAATGGACACTTTCGCCTAATGGATGGATGGATGGATTAATTTTCTTTACAAGTTGCTCGTTCACCGAGCCAGCTTTACATAGTCCAGGATCACACATCTTGGTGTGTTTGATGAGTATATGACTCTTAACGGGACAGTAAAGTGTAAGGTGTAAAGGGTAAAGTATCCTGAATGCCTCGGAGCAGCGCGCGTGACCTGGGCTCCGTCCCAAACAGCACAGTAAATATATGTGGCAGCCTGCTATTTCCACATGCGGTTTGGGGCATTGCCCGTGTCACACGGCTATTACCAGCAGAGCACTATTTGACAAGGAAGATGGTTTGGACGTAGCTACAGTCACACGGCTCTCCGCATAAAATCGGTGCTCTATTTTCACGTGATTTAATCAGGAGTGTGCGATTTGGGACGGATCCAGTTGCATAGATCTTTGATGAAGGCTGCTTTGATGGATCAGCAAAACATGGCGAGTTTGAGGGTGAACTCGGGCTCCCAAAGATTTAGACAGTACCCACGGGAGTTGTCTGGGGAGTACTCCAACAATGATCTGGATAATAAAGACACGTTTAAATCTGTGGATATGGGTAAGTCATGATGGGTCAGTTATAAGTGGATTATTTTGCAATATTTGGGTTATAGTTGTGTATGTGCATTTGTAGCTTATATGACTAACATCACACTAATCAAATGTTATCATTATGGAAATACCGAGTTGAACTGAGGAATTTTTTTTTAGATAGATAGATAGATTATTTTAAGTATACACTTTGGTTATTTGCTCTTTAATCACAAATACAATTTTATTTCTTTTTCAGAACATAAGTCCTTAAGAGCAACAGGGAGTATTAAAGTGACCTCAGCAGTTTCTGAAGATAAAATCCCCACAGGTAAGGACCAACTTTATGAACACTACACATGACTACATACCACACTGAGATCAGGTGAGAAGTACAGGTGTATACTACAGATGTTTCCTGAACCATCGACAGCAGTGATCTCAAATCAAGTTAAGAGTAAATTGGACGTGTGAGTTGAGCTGACTAAATATTAGAAACTTACTAAATTCATCATTCATAAATACTACAGGGTGTCCCAAAAGTCTCCATATATAGGGGACTATGTTTGCCAGAACCACGTCGGTTGTGCCTTCGTCAGTGGATGTTAAAGGACGGTCGGTCCACAGCACTTCCAGTCTTTTTGAAATTGTTCATAAGTTTGGCAGCAGTGATGTGTGTGTGATGTGCCCACCATGTTTCCTGTTAAAGTCAAGTCCATCGGAACCTCGTGATAGCTCCCCGATCCAGCCTTGAGAATGATTTCTCTGAAATCATTTCATAAGAATATGTTCTTATTTTGTCAAAAAAGCATTTTTATCTGAAGCAATTGTATTCAACATGGACCCAAACCTCAGTGTTCGTATAATTTTTAAATCAAAGCCACCAAAGTCGCCGACTGTCTTTTTAATATGTTGGTTCCAGAACAGACATTGTGGTGTCCTGTCATATGAATATCAAAATAAAAATAAGGCTCAGATATAAGTACTTAACAATGCTTTGGGGGAAAAGAAAACTCTGAAACACAGGTAATATGAAATTAAACATTGAACCCTGCACATCTCATTCACTGTCACTGATTAACCCCTACTGTCAATGCAATACTATAACATCACATGATTGGAATGATGTTATGAGCTCAATCAGTCATGAATTAAAGAGTTTGGCCCTTTTTAACTGACTTCACTGTGTCCTAATAAATGCTAGTGCAAGATTTCAAGATTTAAGGAAATATACAGAGTTGCAAATGTGCTGTGAACCATGTCAGTTTTTTCCGAGTACATTTTAAATAATGTGTTCTGCATGATGGTGGCATTGTTTGGTGCTACATGTAGAAACAGATTGCTTGGTTTGTTAACTACCAGGCCTTTCCTGTTGCAGTGTTGGCTCTTCAGCTCGCTATCGCAGAAGGTCCGGACCGGCTTCCTGCTGACAAGGACACACAGGAAGTTCTGTGTGGGAAGCTGCGTGTGCTGGAGACTGACCTCAGCAATATTTCATCCTTGATCTCTGTATGCTTTCCTTACTGAGATTCCATACATTGAATCAATTACAAATGAACAGTATACCAGAGTCAATATGAAGATGTAAAGGAGGAACCTAAAGAGATTTATACGTAGCATCATTAGAATTATTACAAAAACATACTAAAATTACAGGCTCATAAAAGTTTAAAGATTTTAGAGTTTAAAGAGACTTTTTCCCCATCTGTAAGGAATTCTCTGCTCATCTGGTGTCCATCAACAGTGAGGAAAGGACCATTTTTATCACTTTTAAATCATTTGAAGAAATATGGAAGTTCACCACGTACTACAGAATGGGTTTGAACTTTCTCAACTCTTAGCATTAAGATTTAAAGTGCACCTATTATGGTTTTTTGATTATTACCTTTCATGTCGTGTGTTATAGAGCTGTTTGTGAATATAAAAAGTCTGCAAAGTTTCAAAAATCAAAAGTGCACAGCAAAGAGAGTTATTGACTCCCAAAAGTAGGAACCGATCCTGAACAGCTTAAACGAGTCGCTAGTAATTCCAGACTTACTTCCTACACAAACCTACATAGGTTTGAAACAAAAAGCTCCACCTCTGGTCTTCATCATCTGCTCTCTTACAGCGGTAGACCAATCACAAGAGACTGAGACATCTGACCAATCAGAGCAGTGAATGCTTTCTGAAAGGAGGAGTCAATGAATCCTTTATAATGGCTCATTTAGTTAGTTATTTTTGAATTGGGGGGAAAAAGTAATGTTGCAATTTAAATTATGAGCACATTACAGTGTTTTTTTTTTTTTTTTTTTTACCTTGGATGCATGTAAATCTATTGTACGAGACCTTTAAAACAAAATTAGGCATGTTTGAAAACCATAATAGATGCACTTTAAAGAATACTAAAACATATATAGTTTACAGTGAGAATTTTGATACCTCAGCATTAATACCCATATGTGAATGTTCTCCAGGTTTCCTGCATCAGTGTTTGGGGAACCTTCTTTTGGACCAAGTGTTCTGGCTGAATGTTTTAGACCTGGAGGACGTAGGAATTGAGGTCTCAATTAAAGAGGAGGCTCTTAATCAGATGTACAAAGGTTTTCTGATGCAAGAAGGTAGCACAGTATACACTTTTTACTTATAGTAAATTCCAGTCTGAGGAGAATAATAATCAGTATTCCAGAAAAATACTTTATTAAACTGATACCAGCACAATATATTGTGGATTCTGTTTCAGGCTCATTTTTTGGGAGTTGCACAGTGAATCAGATGTTTGACAGCTCCACATCAGGCAGTGATCTTTATCTTGAGAAGGGTGATATTGCTCTGTTTGAGCCTCCATTCCTGGGCTCAGGTTGGACTGTGCTATCCTTGGCAGATGGATCAAGAGGGACTAAAGCACGGCCATTACTGGAACCTGTCATTCCATTTCATGAGTAAGTGGGGTAAAGTGGTGCTCATTAAATATTTGCATACTGTGGATTCATTCATTTTTCTTCTCTCTTTTGCTTTAGGTGGTTTTTGAAGTCCTGTCCTGAGTGGGTTTTGGTAGGCAGTGGAAAAACATGCTGTGATCTCCAGTTTCAAATTGGTAAGGAAACCTCAAAGACTAGCATGTTGCAAGGTTATAATATAATGTGACAGAGAGTTACTGAAATGATTACTAAAACATATATCAGCTGTAGGTATCTGTGAGGCTACAGAGGTATATGATGGTAATGGACCCGATGAGCTCAGTTTTGAGGCTGGTGATCGCATCATCATCAAGGGCCTACTGGTGACCTGTTTTGAGTGGTTCATGGGCAAGCTGGAGAGAACTGGTGATATGGGACTTGTCAAAACCAGCCTTGTAAAAGCAACTGATTCTCTTTGTGAGTAAGTGCCTGCGTTTTTAAATTTGATGTGTGCCTTTGACATTCAACCCAATCATTATATACACAGACAAAATATTTTCCAATAACACATCACAGATTATTTTATTCTTAAACCACAACAATGAAACAGCGATTCTTTTTTAATTTATTAATGGACTACACATTGTACATTCCACACTGCAAAAAAGGCCTTTCTTGAAACAAGAAAGACACTTTAATCTAGTTAAAGTGTACTAAAATCAAGCAAAAAAAAATCTTAAAGTATTCTCAAAAATATCATAAATATAGTCACTAAAAATGCTATTGGATCTTAAAACTAACAAATCTTTAAAGTAAAAAAAGGCCAACATTTAAGCAGTTTGTGCTTATTACAAGCAATGACTCAGTTATTCAAGATAGACTTACTTAAAATGAGTATTTTGGTCACTTGTTTGAGCTGACTGAGAATTTATCCCTAAATCTAAGATTAATAATTAACAAAAAATAAAATAAAAAACAGCTTACAAGAAAATTTCTTCAAACAGCATACTGAAAATAAGTGACCGTCTTAAATGAAGGCAACAGAAGCAGTGTTATTTTTAGCAACTTTAATGAAACAGGGAAAAACTCTGCAACATAGTGTCAGGGATTGTAGAAGGCAGCAGATGCAAGCACAGATTTTTATACAATCAAGTGCAAAACAAATAACCAAAACTGTGAAAACAAGAACCATAAATGTAACAATGGACACAAAGCAAAAACATACAGACAATAAGAGCAGCTGTAGCACACATGATAACACATGAACACAACTACAACAAAAGCTTGATGAGGTGCTGAAAAACTAATACCTCTATGGTGTGCTTATTATGGGTCTCACAGAACAGATGTGAGTCATTATTGGGACATGTGACACAGTCATGTGACACGCTGGGGCTGATGGGTAATGTAGTTCAGTGTGAATTTCAGCATAACCATAGGTCATTCAGGGACATATCACTGGCTATAGGAAGCGACTACAGGCTGTTATTTCAGCAAAAGGAGGCTCTACTAGATATTGATGTGATGATTCCATTTAGGTGCCCAAATTTTTGCACCTGTCTGTTTTTGTTATGACTCACATTGTGTTGTTTCTGTTGATTCAATAAATGTTATTTCAGAACTGAAATGTTACTGTTTCCATAAAGTATCAATTATATCCAAATAAAGTTGCTGCTTCAAAAGCTCAGCAGATTATAAACTGAAATTATGATAATTCAGGTGTGCTTGAGTGTATGTATGTAAGAAATTTCACTCAAGTGTGCTCTATTTTAACAACAGATCTGATGAAATCTTTATTAAACAAGAAGACAGAAAAATTTTCAACTTGGACCAAGAGAAGATTAAAAAGGAGGCTATTGCTTTTTTAAAGAAAACCTGCCAAAGCAATGTTGCTACAGTCTACAAACTTGGTAAGCTGTTTTGTGTCCTAATGACTTCAATAAATGAAAGTAATTTATTGTAGGATACCAATATCTATATCAGTAACCACTTAGTCATGTAACAGTCTGCACTGTTGCGTCTGAGACTTCGATCAAAACAGTCAGAAACAATTATCTTGAAGGTTTTGTTTGAAAACAAATAGGTATATTAATATTAATGGTACATGCAAATGCAAAAAAAGGCCGTATCCTATATATCACACTCACATTTTCTTATGTTCTGCACATGTCCTCCCCGAATCCTCTGAAGCGCAACTAAAGAACTAAACCTACTTAAGTGGACTTTATTACGATACTTTAAACATTCTGAAACTAAGATTCTTACAGAGTGGCATTAACCAAAACAATGTGTTCTATTAACAGATAAACAGCAAGTTTTTAACTTAGTGCAGACTTCTGAAACCAGTAATAATAAAAGGTGCATCAATTCGCAGCTGTAAGTCACAGCTGTAGCACATTGCAAGAGAGAACTGTGCTTTTACACGCCCAGTTTCCAGGGAAGAATTCTTGGGGCTCTGACACTAGAGGTTAAACTGTGGGTCATAGCTGGCTCAGCCCTGAGGAATTAAAATACCCTGTAAGCACTTTATTAACTTGTTACCAAAAGTGAATCTCATTGGAGCCAGAATTTCATTCATCACTCTCAGTACGAGACCTACACTGCTTGACATCTAGCAGTCTGATATTTTATCACACTCACCTGTCTTGGCTGAGCTGGGAGGTTGAAATTCCCCAGACAAATGGTGTTGCTGATGATCCTGACTCTACCTCCTCTGTGTCAGAAAAGTGTTTGTTAATCAGAAACTGTATCTGTGGGCCTGATTCACAATTTCTTCAATCCATTAATAATGGCTATTTACCACCAAAAACCTTGTTGGAGTAATTATGCTACATGCCTAGGAAATGAGGAGAGGAAGGACAGTGTAATATAGAGAAGGAAAGAAGCTGACCTTGGTCCCAGTCTTCTTCACATGTAGGAATAGTCCAGGTGCTGACAGGATTTTGAAATTTGCCCTGGGTCTCATCAGTTACCGCTGAAATTAATCAGAAAATGACATGTAAATAAGCTTTTCTGGTGTCAAAAAGAAATGTTGTACCATTGAGTCGGTCACAAAATCATATAAGGCCTTACCATAGTCAGTATTTACCGAGCACCTATCCACGCAGGTAGACATGTGACCGGACAGCTCGTGTTTGGGCATAAGGTGACGAGCATTAAATGGGCATGTCCACAGTTCACTGGCCAGCTGAGGATTGTTCTGAAAAAGATATCAGAGCTCATTTCGTACTTTCATAATTTATGTACCAACGGATTATTCACGATGCATCGATCACTGATAATAATGAGGCTATGTTTAATCACACTGCATCAGTGAAGGTTTTCAATCATAAGATGATGGAATGTGGAGTACTAAATCTAAAGAAACGCATTAATGCAGTAATATTTTAATAAAAAAACATTTTTACGAAAGCTTCAAGTACAGTTAATTATTTGTCATGTTATACATGCAAATAGACGACTGCTTGAAGCCATGGGCTGCGTCCAAAACCGTGTACTTGCCTACTATATAGTAGCAGGAGATACATGTGTTTTGCCTAATATATAGTAGGTAAGTACGCAGTTTCAGATACAGCTGTGCTCTCTTGTTTACCGCCAAACGGTTGAGCGCTGTCGTGTGTGTACGTGTCCTGTTGCAAAATGTGGCAAAAATTCACACACGACGTTAATAGTGTGATTAAGGTGTTCAATAACATCTCAACATGTCTTAATTCGATTTGTGTTTACTTCGATTATGACTTTAGTCAGATTAAGCTAATCAATATTCACTGTTTACATGGTAGTTTCTTAATCAGAATATTGTCTTAATCGGGTTAATATCAGATTATTGTTGTCCATGTAAACGTACTGAATGTGTGTGTCCTGCAATGGATGGGGCATCACATACAGGGTGTATTCCTATGGATGGATTGATGGGCGTGTGTAGGTATGTGTGAATGGATGGATGGATGGAAGGAAGCAGTTTCTTTCATGTCACAGAACATCCATTACACTTAATTTATAATCCTAGGTCAGTGGTTCTCAAGCAGGGGGGTGCGTACAGACCGGAAGGGGCCACAAAACACAGACAGAGCATCATTTGGGAACTCAGTGTATTTTATTGCTTTTCAAATAGAATGTGCTTAAATTAAAAATAGATTGATTGAACAATGTCATGGATAACGAGATGCGCGCTTCGTCCCAATTTACATAACTCGTACATGAATGTTTTTAGAATGCAAGACGAATGTAATACAACATGTTTTACACGTAAAATAGTACACGTTATTACAGCCTAATTCTCTTGTTCAAAGTGGTTATAGTGTTCAGAAACATTTTATATCATTCATGTTCCATACCTGTCCATTATATAGTTTTATAAAAGTTATTTGAAAAAAATCATAAAAGTTATGAAAAGTAATTAAAAACATATAAAAGCAAAACAAAATCTCACAAACAGATTAGATGTGTGTATGTGTGTATGTATATATATATATATATATATATATATATATATATATATATATATATATACATACACACACACACACACACACACACATACGTACATACATACATACACACACACACACATAAACCTATTATTTTATTTAAAAAAAAAAATAAATAATTATACCTGGTCTCCTCCAATATGTGCAGGAAGGGGGGCTGAGGGGGGCCTCCAACATAATAGGGGAGGCTGGGGGGGGGGGGGGGGGGGGGGGGGGGGGGGCCTTTAGTTACAAAAGCTTGAGATCCTCTGTCCTAGGTTAACCATATTTATATAAGAAAATAGGTTCATACCCACCTTCTTGCACTTGATGAGATGGTAGGGAAGGCGACATGCCCGGATTTTATGATTAGAGTCATAAGGGCACTGAAGCAATTTGTCAGGATCAAATAAATCATCATCTAACAAAAAGAAAAGAGAAGAAAATAAACTATACGTGGCAGGTTAGTCAGGCTGGCAGAAAGAGTTTGGTGCTATTTTACATCCTATAAAATGCTCACACCTAATCATTCATCACCTATTCATTAACATTACCTTGCTCCTCTTCCCAGCGACGAAGCGGGACTTTGGGTTTGGGTTCAGGTAATGAGTCCCGGCCGTTTGACTTTGTCCGTGTCGATGACATTCCCTCTTTATTCTGCACAAAAGCAGCTGGCCTAAAACTTGTGAGGAAAAACACAAACGACTTTTCACCTTCTTTTTTTTTTTTTTTTTTTTTTAACACAAACTAGCCTGTCAATTAGCATCACGTCGTCTTTCAAATGACATTGGGAAATTACATTTGGCGTCTTTTTTTTAAATTTATATATATATATATTTATCGATTTGTTTGCGGTTAATATAATTTATACTTATTTTTGAACTAAAATGACTTTTAAATGTAAAAACAGTGCTCACGAAAATCTGTTGAGCAGGACGAACAGGTGTATCACACTCTGGAACTAAACGAATCTACTGCGCATGCGCATTGGGTTCCTTGATTTTTTTTATTTTTTATTTATTTATTTATTTATTTTTTAAGCTAAGTTAGCTAATTCAAAGTTCGACTTTTAGCTAAGAATGAAAATGACATATATAAATGTATTTAAACCCTTTTCAACTAAGAAGGCAGTTTAGTTAGGTTTCACAGATATTACTTCATTCTCACAAACGCATTTAAACACAGAGACACATTTAGATCAGTGAGTTAAGGGGGATCACAAACTCTTCGGCTTGAATAATAATATTCAAGTATGAATTCTAAAATGTTCTTCTTTATCCAGAAACAATGGGGGACACAATCTTGTACTCTGTAGCCTACGCTGATTTGCCATAATAATAAGCCAGAAATGCTGTACGAGTTTTAGAGCCTGTACCAAATGATCTAAATGTTTATTTCTGATTTGCATTGTTTATGACAGATTCAGCAAATCCAAGATCAATTCAAAGTAGGTAACATTTGTATGTTACACATGTTTAATAAATTATAATGGTCCTTTAAAACAAATCCAAATAATTTAAACTACAGGTTATTTTTTTACATTCGTCTTTCTGTAGATGGACCCACCGACAGTGAATATGTATGCATGAAAAGAAATATTGCCAATATTTTGAGTGAATTAAGGGAACAACTTCAAAATGAACAGACAGAAGACAGTGTGAAACTCCAACCAGATGACGATGAGTCCTTAGGATCCACAGAGTCACCCCATGAAATCCCACACTTTACTGTATGTTCAGAGCAGGATGATACCAGTCCAGATGGATACCATTCCCTCCTGTCATTCCTAGGCTGCCGTGATCACCGGCCTGCGTTCCAGCTTCTCTATGCCGCCTACCCAGAATTCATCCTGTTGCATTTCCAGGGCCACAATGATGAGGACGAGCTGGTAGCGTATTTAGGTGTTGCTCGGGAAACTGCAAGAAAAAAGCGGCTGTCATGGGCACAGAGCAGAATCTGTTTCCTCTTGGGACAGCTTTGTGCATCAAGGTCAAAGTTCTCCCAGGCACGCGTCTATTATGAGGAAGCCTTAAGCGTACCCAGAGACTATTTCACAGACATGTACTTTCTGTCAGCCATCTACTCTAATCTGGCCCTTATCTATCTCACACAAAAAAATGCAGAGAAGTATCTCACTCTGTCTGAACGTTTTGCTGGTTTATTGATGGCAGGCTGTGACTATTTATCTGGCACAGAAGATCCAGAGGTGTTGAAGTTTGCACTGAAAAAAGCAGTTCTGTCTCAGAATACACCCGCAGAAGCCCGGGTCTGTTTCCTGCTAGCAAAGTTTTATCTGAAGCTTGGAGAAGGGATGAGTGCTGTTCCTTTCATTGAACGGCTACAGATTTTGGCTGATGAGATTCCTGGAGCTTGTGACAAGATGCGGAGCCATGGTTTTTTACTGTTAGCAAGGCTTTACATTGACTATGGTCTTCTTCAACTAGCTGAGAGCTCAGCACAGCAAGCATGTCTGCAGGTGGGTTTTACATGATAAATATGAAGCTGCTGTTTGTTGTTCTATTCATAAATGTAATTTATATTTAATTCTTGCATCCACACAGGTGTCATCCTCAGTCACTGATTGTTTCTGCAGCGTCTCTTTGCTGTTAGAGAATAGTCAGGAACTGCATGGAGTGGACATCCCGACACAAGTGGCTCCATGTTTGACTCGAGCCGCTGCTTTAGAATCAGCTGACGTGGAGTCCAGCCTTTCACATGCCTATGCCTTGTGTCTGTCTTGGCTCTTCCACAAGCATGGCATGCCTAAAAGGGCAGTTCAGTACATGTATGGTTTCCTCAACCATTCCTCCGCTTCCACGCTCAGTCAGTCTGATGTCAGCGCTGCTCTTATCTGGCTGGCGTGGTTGTATATCTGTGACTCGCAACACCACAATGCTTTGGATGTGCTGGACTCAGTCCTGTCCTTCCTCCCTGAGCACTGCACAACCCAGCTGGAGGGTGTCATCTATAATATGCGTGGCATCACTTTGAGACATGCTGGAGATGTAAAACAAGCTGCAGAGAACTTCCATGCTGCAGTCGATGTCTGTGAGGAGTTTGAAGACAGGCACAACTGGGCCATAGCACTGGCCAACTTTGGCTTCTTAAGTCTGCAGGTCAACGCGAAGAGCGTAGCAGAGGAGCAGCTCACCCAGGCAGTAGAGCTGTTCTCTGAACTAGAGGATAAAGATGATGAGTTGAACTTTGTTGTTGTGCTCCTAGAGCTTGGGAAGCTTTATGTCTCGCGGGGTTTTTGTGAGAAAGGAAAGCTCTGCTATGAGTGGGCCCTGCTGATTTCCATCCTCTATGAGAACTCAGAGAGTAAGTACCAGTTATCATTATTGACAATTCTGATTGGCAGTATAATTAAAAATAGAGACAGACTAAATAAAATATTTTTGCTTTTAGCAAGTTGCTATTAGTTAATATATAGTTATTGGCATAATGATTAGGGGGTGGGGGGGTATTAGGAGTGCATTGAGTCCGCAAAGTTTGTATAGTACATTTCAGCAGTACCAGGTAGAAAGTACTTAATCCAGAAATCCCAACAGCATTAAGTAAACTACTATATAGTTCTCCTAGTTCACAGTTGGTCATTTTAGTAATAAATGCTACAGTGAAATACATATATATATATATATATATATATATATATATATATATATATATATATATATATATATATATATATATAAAAAATATATATATATATATATATATATATATATATATATATATATATATACATATACATATAAACATATGACACATATAAAATAAAGTCACACATATTACTTTTCTGTGTGTTTAAGTCTTAGGTGACTTTGCAGTTCTTGGAATGTGAAAAATGGTTTCCTTAGTAAGAAGAAGAATCTGTAGGTTTATCATGGATTCTGGTATTGAAAAACTTGATAATTTTAAGATTTTGCTTGAGCCAGGGGTTGTAATACTCCCTGTATTCTAAAGGACCAGGAAAAGTTTAGTGATAGCAGAATGAAACATCTGGAGCTCACTAAACCTTCAGTGTATCAGATAATGTATGGAGTCTGATACAATATAGACATTTTTTCCCCCCAGTAAATCCAATGAAGAGGTTTACATCCCATTTATGGCTCACAGTGATGTATACTAATACTTCCAGTCAAGCATTGAGAACGTGTAGTAAATACTACAAAATAGGTTGAATAGGCTGTGCAGTACTCATATTCTGTATATTATTTCCATGGGAAGATTTCTTCTTTGGATTCTGTGAGAAAAAATATATTTTATAAAATGTACTTTCTAAAATGTGTCTGATTTTGAAATGGTCTGTGATCTTGGAATTAATATGAAAAGTCCTGTTTACAGCATTATTGTTAGTGTTGCTGACATCACAGTAAAAATATTTTTGTGGTTGCTCTGAAGGTCATAATAATGTCTGCTGAGCATTTTCATCAGGAATGGTGAAAAAGAAGCACATTGTTCTTTCGTTAAAATGTTATGAGGAAAAGTATAACAAAAAATATATATTTCGGGTGTCATTAAATCTATATGAAGACATGTTTTATGTTTACAAACTTCAAATCAAAATTGACTAAAACTGGTGGTGGTGTTACGAAATAGCTGGTCAGCATTTCTAAAATCATAGTTCAGTGTTTCTCCGTAAATAACATTCAAACATTCCAACATTCAAACTTAACATTATTTAACTCAGTATTATTAAACTTAGTAATAATATGAATAATAGTGATAATAAGCTCATCAGTTTTTAAAAGTAAAAAAAAAAAGCCACCCAAAATACCCATTGTTTCACTTTTGGGAGAAAAAAATCCTACTGTTTCATTTTCATTTTTACCCCAATTGTGTAAAAATAAATAAATAAATAAACAAATAAATAAATAAATTAATTAATTAATTAATTGCATGTACATTCTACAAATGTAATTTAATCTCATAATTATTTCCCTGTTAAGGCCAACTGCAAGCCACCCGTCACTTGTGCCAGCTATATAGTGAAACATGTCCTGATGAAGCTCAGTGTATCATCTATAACGAACACCAGCTGAACCTGCTGCACCAAACAGGAGACAGAACCCTGGAGGCAGAGATATTGGAGAAGATCAGCAAGCTGTACCTAAGCCTGGGCACAGAGAAGTGAGTTCGTATGATGAACAGCTCATCTGAATGTTTGTACATCATACAACTATTACATGTGTAGTATTACATGTCAGCAGTCTAAAACTCCTTTTGGTGTTATTATGTCTCAGAGCAAATAGATGTGCTCTGGACTACACCAAAAGAAGTATAGGGATCTGCATTGACATGGGGAGGAAGAGGAAAGAGGCTCACGGCTGGCTCCAGGCAGGAAAAATCTACCACATCCTCAAACAGACTGAGCTGGTGGATCTCTATGTGCAGGTAACATTAAATTGGCAAACATGTATCACTTCTCAAAATGAAAAGATTGACCTTTTGTTGCAAAACATAAACAAATCTATGCATAGTTACATTGTTTGAAGGCTCTGATTATAGACCTGGCAAATACCATGAGAAAGGAACAGTCTTACATATGACTGTAACAACGCTTTGACACTGGAGACTCCTTCCTAAATTGCAAAATAAACGTCTCCTTGTAGAAATCATATTAACAATTACACAGTTTTTTTTTTTGTTTTTTTTTAAATCTCTTTATGTAGATCATCCTACATACAAATCCCTTTGAATGAGTTGTTGCTAAATGAATCATAAAATATTGGAACAGCTGCATGAATATAAACCTCTAATTTCACTTAGCACTACTCTCAGGTGCTCTTATAGAAAAATGAATCAGCACATTCTGACCAGTGGGTGGTATAATACCCGTTGCTTAATGTGCTGTTAGATCTTCTAATTTAATACCATAGAAGACAATATGTGATGAGGTTGATAAAGTTTGTATTGTAATGTTAATAGTAAAGCACATGATCCCATTAGACTGCGTTCAATTCTCTCTTTGAGTGACAGGTAGCGCAAGACATTGCTTTAAGCACAGGAGACACGCTATTCATTCTGGAGCTGCTGGAGGCGGCAGGGGACGTATTCCTTAACAGTACACAGGACAGAGAGAAAGCTGTCTGCTTCTACAGGGTAAGTCTGTACAAGCAAACAGGAAAAGTATGCATTGATGTCGGGGATGTCAAATAGATTTAAAGTCAATAGGTCATTTTTAAGACCCTTCTGGAAAGAATAAGAATGATGTGTTTGGGCAGGGAAAATACTCAACTCATTAGGGATTTAGATCATGAGTTTGACATATTTGGAGAATTATTTCATATGAAACCGTTGAGGAATCTACTGAAGATAGGATAATGATATTTGAAACTGCAGTCATACTTGTCATAGGGTTGTAGCATTAATGTTAATGTTGCTATGTTTAAACATTCATTTTGTACAGGCTATGTTGACATAGTCTTAAAAAAGGATGTGTAATGTACATGTATAAATAGTGCATGAATGTGTAAAATAATTATGTAGTTTTGATCTATGGTACAGTTTGAAAGCTGTGCGTGCGTGTGTGTGTGTGTGTGTGTGTGTTTGTGTGTGTGTGTCAGGACCGAGCCCTCCCAATTGCAATGAAGACGAGCAGTGTGCGCTGTCAGCTTAGATTGTGCAATAAGCTAGCAGAGTTGCTGCTACAGCTGGGACATTATGGAGAAGCTCTAGTGTATGCACAGACTGCATTAGAGATCAGCGTCAGTCTGGGTATGTTACACACACACACACACACAGAGACACACACCCAAACTCGCTCTCCACTCACAAACATCACTTATTGCATGTTGTATTCGCCAGGTGTCACTAAATAACACTGATTTAGTTCCACAGTTAGTAGGATTGAATGGAATTGGTGCATGATTCACAATCATTGCAAAACAAAGTAGGGAGTCATGACTGAATCATACATGCATCAGTTTATTGGTAAAACCCAATGTTGCACACAAAACTCTTCTTCTTTTTTTTAATATTGCTATTATATAGAAATTAATTTCCCTTTGCACTGCATGTTTGTCTTCTTCTCTTTCCCTCTTCATTCCCATACTTCTCTGCCAGTCCCAGTGGAGTTCACATGGTCTTCCATTCCTCAATTTGAACCCTTTTTTATTCAGTTAAAAATTATACACTTTGCACAATGTGTTTGCATGTTTAATCACTTTATATTGCTCACACAGCTCTAAGTTAAATCAGATTACCTAGATTACCTCATTGTCTTAACCTGTTTTATGCTCGTAGCTGACCATTTGAACGAGCGTGTGGCGTTCCATCGGCTGGCTACACTCTACCACTGCCTGAGTCAGTTTGAGCTGGCTGAGCACCACTTCCTAAAGGCCCTCTCACTCTGTCCCTCGCCCTTACAGTTTGATGAGGAAGCCCTGTACTATGTCAAAGTCTATCAGACACTAGGTGACATTATCTTCTATGATCTAAAGGTAAGAACCTCATCCAAGGCTTATGTCTCAAAGACCAACCAGAAGAGGGCAGTATAGGCATGCAAACTGGCAATCTGTCAACCTGTGCTCTCTGTAATAGCACTATTTAACATGTATTATTTAAAAGGTGGCATGGTGGCACAATATGGAGCATTGCCACCTCACAGCTCCAAGGTTCACTCTTCAGGTCAGGCTACTGTCTGTGTGGAGTGTCGCATGTTCTTCCAGTGTCAGTATGGGTTTCCTCTGGCTTCTCAATTTTCCTCCAACCTTCCAAAAAGATGACATTGTATTGGCTATGCTAAATTTCCCCTGGGTGTGAATATGTGTGGTTTCGGTGCCCTGCTATGGACTGGTGTCCCATCCAGGGTGTATTCCTGCCTCACAACTAGTTATCCAGAGATAGGCTCAGCATTCACCATAACCCTGGCCAGGATAAAAGGGTTACTGAAACTCAGTGAATGAATGATAAAAAGGTAGTGAAAAGAGATTTTGAACCAAAAAAATGAAACATTCTGTATAAATGATGTTGAAGTCCTTATGACACTTCGCAATAATATCTATCAAGTGCTCATTTGTTCAATCATACATTATACGAAATGAATAATACTCTACATAAAACTCTATACTGAATTGTCTATCTTCTCTTTCTTCTCTCTCAGGACCCATTTGATGCAGCAGGTTATTACCACCTCGCCCTGGCAGCTGCCATGGACCTTGGTAATAAGAAGTCTCAGCTTGAGCTGTGCACTCGCCTGGCCACGATCTATCACAACTTCCTCATGGATCGTGAGCTCTCCCTTCAGTTCTATCAACGTGCCCGAGCCTTCGCCGCTGATCTTAATATCCGCCGCATCAACCTTTCGCCAGATCAGAGTTTCCACACCACATCCCAATACAGAATCACAACCTCGCAGGAGACAAGCTAGACAATTGAACTGTACTGAGAAAACAGAAACCTAAAACTGCGCTGAAGCACAACACCGTAATGTTTACAGTCTTCTGACCAAATGTTTTGTGTAGTGCATCATTTGCTTTTATTTGTGTTGACTGGCTTGCTGGTAGTTGAAGTCAGAAATCCTAACTGATTCAACATTTGCCCTGATTGCTCATGTTGCTAAAGGACAAAATGTAAGTGTATGTAATACATGACTGACTGAAAAAAAAATCAATCCACATTAAGTAGATTAATATAAAACAATACAGAGTCTTTGTTTATATATATGTCCATGATACTAATTAGCTATTATTTAATTTAACAATAAGCCATTGCATTGCAACTTCATTTTGTAATATATAAAAATACCAGTCTTGAGCTAGAGTTACTAAATTTCTCAATTGTCCCAGTGTGTGTGTGTGTGTGTGTGTGTGTGTGTGTGTGTGTGTGTGTGTGTGTGTGTGTGTGTGTTGCCCTGCAATGGATCCAGGGTGTATTTCTGCCTCATGTCCAGGATTCCTGGAATGGGCTCCAGATTCACCTCAGCCTTGACCAGGATAAAGCAGTCACTGAAAAATACCACATCCTCAAACAGACAGAAAGAAAGAATAAACCAATGAATATTAATAGAAACTACAGAATTAAAGGTGAGGCTTTAACTTTAAGTGTAACCTAAACATGACTGGGGTAATATGCTCTGGTTAACATACATCTGGATTTGACTTTTAAATGACAACACAGTTTTATAGATGGTACTTATGTAACACCCATATGATAGATCAGTATCAAGTGCAAATCCTAGGCCCTTGGGAGCATCCAAACATTTCACTCGCACACAAAAAACAAAACATGAAAATCACCAACTTTGTTTCTAGCAGATTTAGTACCCAATGAAAATCCTTACATTTTAACAGTATTTAAAATCATTTTTTTTAAAAAATTGTTAGGCAAAAAAAAAAAACAAAAAAAAAACCCCCCACTACAAATGGACATTCAACTCTTCATATAATGTATGTAATAATTCATGTAATTAACATATTAAGCCTATTCTAAGTTGTCCTGCAGAATGACATGATTTTAAACCCGGGTTTATTGCATCAGTTTAACTCCTGGAATCAAGTGGAAACAAAGAGATGCTCTGTTTTCTTTAGGTGCTGAAAATGACTGATGTTACGCTTTCAAATAAACATTTTCATGGCTGGTGCGATCCCACAGCTCGACCTGAACTGCTCTTCTCTGTCAAAACAAACACCAGAAGCTGAAACTCTGATACTTGCAAGTGTGTATGTGTTAAAAAGACACCATGATGTGTTGCATATGTGCCTGGCCTGAGCTCTTCAGATGGACCGTAAACTCCTCTTCAGAACAGACCAAGCTGTACAAGAACACTGCAAGACCTCCTCATGCTTTTATTTATTTATTTATTTATTTATTTTAAAAACCACATATTTTTCACATATTAGTCCACGTCTAGAAGGAGGTGACCCTGTGCTGTAGCATGAACAAGGAGGTTGTTTTCTAAGTGAAAACTCACTCTCTCTCTCTCTCTCTCTCTCTCTCTCTCTCTCTCTCTATATATATATATATATATATATATATATATATATATATATATATATATAGAATCATTCTCTGAGCTTAATGCACAATATGGAAAGGGTTTTTAACTGTAATAATTCTCAGAAGTGCATGGTCAGCCTTCAAACCTTCTGTTTTGATGGCAACTATCTAACACTCATACAAACTTTGCATGGTTATGTGTGCACTTTTCAACCCCTCTCATGGTCTTTATATGCTTGCAAAGTGGGCTGTGCGCTCAGAAACCCTGCTTTCTCCGCCTCCATTAAAAGCAGCTTCAGTTAAGGAAATCCAGCTTTCCGACAGACCGGCCGGACCGTCTGTTTACTCTGCACACCAGACAGTCCGAAACCTGGACTTGGAAGAGCTTTTTTCCCCTTATTATTTACGCTTTAATTAATATGTAGTAAAGTGTGCACTTATTCGGTGAAGCATCGCGTTATTGCATTTTTGCATGGCATTTTTGTGCTTGTGGAGACAAAAGGCACATATGGAGACTGCTGTCAATTAGAGTCTGATCTCAGTCTAAAACTTTTTTTTTGCTGTAGTTTTCTTTTTGTTGTTCTTTTCTTCTTGCCTACCTCCTTCATTAGCTCAGACAATGCGAGTGATTGTATTGTCTGTCGTTATTTTGCTCTACGTCCGTGCCGAGCCCAAGTCCAAAACCTGCGCTGCACGCTGTGATGTGAGCGCGTGCCCGAGCCCGAGCTGCCCGAGCGGTTACGTGCCGGACCGCTGCGGCTGCTGTCTCGTGTGCGCGCGCGCCGAGGGAGAATCGTGCGGCCGCGCGCATGACCTGCCGTGCGGAGACGGGCTTGAGTGCAAGCATCCGGCCGGGAAACGGCTGTCTAAAGGCGTGTGTCAGTGTCGCTACGGAGCCAAAGTGTGCGCTAGCGACGGCAACACGTACGCCAACGTGTGCCAGCTAAAAGCCGCGAGCCGCAAAGCACTGCAGCAAGGCCTGCCGGGATTGAGCTCTGTGCACAAGGGCCCGTGCGAGAGTGGCCGAGGTAAGCTATCGCTCTGTCACGCGTAAGCAGCACCAGGTGTGCAAAGAGAGCCAGGAAGCACACTAATGTTTAGAACAAAGGTACTTTTCAGAACAGGAAATGTTTCCTGCTTTTTCTCATTCGTTCATTATTGGGAGTTGAATGGCACATGATTACATGTATTTATATTATAGTTGCTCTATAGTTTCTAGGACTCAAGGATAAAAACTATATAGGACTCACATGAGCTAGATATGTTTCATTATACCTGTAAGAACTGCACATCAGAGATAGACCTATTAGAGATAGTTGGGTTGGTAATTGGCCTTGTAAGAATTTTAAGAGTGGCAGCTGCCACACTTTGCCACCCATGTGGCCAGACCCCCAGACAAACCTGTACGAGTACCCCTTGCTTCAGAACCAAAAGTCCAGGGGGTCGAGTTTGACCTGATCCAGCAACCTGGGAAGAGTCGAACCAACCGTCTAGGGGGGCAGAGACAACTCAGCTTGTTTCAATCAGGATGACTATGTTTGTTGTTGCCGGTTGTACAGCATCTCAATGGTTAGGCTTGGTAGTTAGGGTCAGGGTTAGGTTTATAGGAGGAGTTGGAGTAGGTCCAACGTCACCTCCTGGACTTTTCGTTTTGCAGCAAGGACTATCTCAACCTGTAAAATATGGTCAAAATAAAATTTAAGTTCAAGTGCTACATGCTGTGATGACCGACAACTAATTAAAACAAATGAACCACTGATGTGGAATTGTTCAGGATTTAGGTACATTATTAAAGTTGCTCAGGAATGATTAAAACCCATCCATCCATTTTCCATAGCACTTATCCTACACAGGGTCATGGGGGAACTCTAGCCACAAGGTAGGGGACACCCTGGACAGGGTGCCAACCCATTGCAGGGCACAACTGCACACACATTCACATACTACGGACAATTTGGATATGCCAAACAACCTATAAGAAATGTCTTTGGACTGGTAGGAAACCCGGAGTACCCAGAGGAAACTCCTGAAACACACAGGGCGGAGGCAGGAATCGAACCCCCAACCCCGGAGGTGCAAAGCAAAAGTGCTAACCAGGATTGCAAAGGCAATTATTATGATAAGTCACACTCTGTATTTTAATTACCAAATGTCCCTGCCAACAAGTGGTTATCTTTCAGTTGG
Source organism: Ictalurus punctatus (assembly GCF_001660625.3). Taxonomy (NCBI): domain Eukaryota; kingdom Metazoa; phylum Chordata; class Actinopteri; order Siluriformes; family Ictaluridae; genus Ictalurus; species Ictalurus punctatus. Next base: position 18,653,641 of record NC_030422.2, on the reverse strand, counting down.
ATTTTTAAAAAGTGACTTGGGGTTTGTCTCCAGTCCATTTGGTTCTTCAGAGCCTAAAGGGAGACATCTTACAGATCCCACAATACCAGCATGACTGTAAATCACCACCAAGCAGTTAGTACCTTCTATATCTTCAGACATTAATATGAATGTACTTATTATGTCTAGCTGCTAGATATTTTCCCTTAATTTAGGACTTTTCTGACTCCCTTACACAAAACCTTCTAGCATACCACTTGAATGAATAGCCTCCAGGGACATGTAAAACAACATAACTCCGACACTAACCCTGCCTTACAGGTGGCAGCTGTAGAGTCATCATTTGAGGAGGCGGTTAGAATACAGAAGGTCATTGTACTCTCCAGACTAGATGTGAATTTCCAGGTGAATTTGAGTGCAAGTTGAACTTTTGGCCTGATCTCTGTCCAGCTCCAGAGTTAGAACCAGAGTTCAAACCTTAACTATTTACTGAAGAACCATTAAACTGCAGACTGACAGGAAAAAGTCAAGAGCATGAACTAGTGCCATTGTTTTATCCACAACGAAAGACAGCCTGAGCTGTTAACCAGAATTAGCTTCTGTGATTACTGACCGATGCCAATCTCTGTAATTATGTGTGAGAGCTGGGTCAGCAATAGGAGTCAAATCTTAACACTAAACAAACCAATTACTGCATATTAGTACAGAAAGATGGCAAGATGGCTGTCTGAATAGATATGGCATATCCTTCCCGACTGAAATCTAATTTTGTCATACATATGAGAATAAACCACGTTTTAAAACAAACATTTCTAATAATGGAAAATTGTCCCAGTCTGGTTATATATTGCCCTATATACAGAATAGTTTATCTGACAAAATCTGGCAACAATGCATACATTAACAATCCTACAGTAGCCTCAAATCAAACGTACTTTTAGTAACAGGACTGAAAGTTTATGATCCTTTGTGTGTTTAGGGATAGTATTAGGATGTAAAAAAAAAAAAAAAAAAAAAAGTCAAGAAAACAGATAAACAGATTTACTTTCAAAACTTTCATTAATATGACCATCCAGGAGAGGGGGAAGTGAATATTAGCCAAGATAAACAGTTGCAAAGAGCATGCCGAGTGACCGTTTCTGTTTAATCTCCTGATAAACATACCAAAGATTCATCAGTCATAATTTCCTGTACAACTAATCCTCTGAAACTTAAAGGATAAACACTGAATCTTACATTGGTGTATCAAATATCCCACTATCATGCATCCCTTCCATCATGGTAGCCAAGCATGTGCCATCAGCTGGACCACTAATGTATGGTCTTGCCTCAAACCAGACTGGAAAATCAGACTGGAAAGACAGAAGAGATCATTTTGGAAAGCTTATGGAATTTTTAACCCTCAGTAAATAGCTAGTGCATGGCTGAGTGTGCAAAGGTTTGGTTTAAAAAAATATAATAATAATTATCTTATACAGTCTCTAATAGAGCAACCTCAAAGAGGATACACATTGGAATTGGAATTGGAATATACGGTTGGTTGACTTGGCCACTGTGACCTAAAAGATCTTAACTCTGCAGTTCCCCTTAAGGCCATGACTAAGTGATATAGTTAACTTGGAATGTGGCCTTAAAGGAGGTTGCTTGATGTGATTAATGATAAACAACTGCATGTGATTTACTGCGTAGTTGTGATGAATTTTTTTTAATCAGCGATCTGAAATTGATACTTGAGCCAGAGTTTGAAGCTCCATTTCTCTTGTTCTTTTCCTTCAGAGCAATGACACTGTTACCAAAATACACTGCATTCAAAGCAAAAGCACAAGGCATGAAATGTAAATCTCTGGGGAGGTGTTAGAGCTTACAGTTAGACAGTATTAAGCGGTTGTAAATTTGTACTATAAACATTATACCGTTAGACATATTGCCCTGGAGTTTCGCTTTGAGGTTATAAAGATAGGTGTGCTGCTAGACCCCTGAGCTAGAGTGTGTGTGCCAAGGCGGTCACAGGAAACAGCGGTCAGCTTGGGGGCAGTCTATGTGCAGAAAATAATGTCGTCTAATTACTGTACTTTTACACACCCAGGACACTGATGCATACACACACACACACACACTACTGAATTGGACTGAAACCACCTGCTGGTTTTGATACAATTATAGACAAGCAGTTCCTGTGCTCGAAAAATACTTTACCACGACTTTGCCCTCTGGTCTTGCTGTAAATATAACCTCCTCTGTCTATAAATACTACCAGGTTTAGCTAATGACTGCTGTTTTATTAAGTTACTCATTAAGGGTTATAAAATGCTAAGAAGTAAACTTCTTCCAGCCTTCTATAACAGCCACGGTGGTGTGTGTCTTTTGTGTAACATGACAAATTCTTCCCTGCTAGTATAGGTCCCACACACCCCAACAGCCCGAGGTATAAATTCAACTTCATTGCTGATGTGGTGGAAAAGATCGCCCCAGCTGTGGTTCATGTGGAACTCTTTCTAAGGTAATTTCTGTATCTGATTTACTGTACAAGCCTGATTTATTCTGAATAAATGCACTCATGTTAAAAGCATGGAATTTTAGTAATAAAGTGTATGTTGAGGGTTATATGCTAGACAAAGAAAACAAGCTTTAAATGATCCTCAAACTTATGAAGTAGTTGTTGTGTTCCTGGCTTTAGAAGTATTTGTGTATGCGGGAGGCTTGGCCATCTTATTTAGACTTACAGCAGAAAGCAGTCGGGTCTACAGTAGCTGTTTTGTTAAATGTTTGGGGTTTTTTTAAAATATTTTTTTATGAAGAGGTGGAAATATGATGGAGCTGAAGGTGTGCAAACACTTGAGCTATTATGCCTCCTGAGACAGTCAGAATGAGTGCAGTTGTTTCTCACCAAGTCTGCAGATTTACAGACCCTTGACAAAAAAGATGTTGAGTAGACTCATAGGAGTCAACAGTCAGACAGTTTATACTCACCAAAATCCTGTCTCATTAACATCATGAATCACTGTTTTTTCCACTGAGTTTGCGCCTGTACGAGTCTGTTGTTTTCACTGTAGTTTGTTAGTTTTACATCTTGGATAAATAAAAATTGTACAACAATTTTCTGTTTTATGTGTGCAATAATATAATCTGTTCCAACTATAGTATATTAAAGTAATAACATTGATTTTTACCCCGTAGCCACCCGCTGTTTGGCCGGACTGTACCACTGTCAAGCGGCTCAGGCTTTGTGATTTCAGAGACTGGGCTGATTGTAACAAATGCTCATGTCGTGTCCACCACCACACCTGTGTCAGGGCATCAGCAGCTTAAAGTGCAGATGCATGATGGAGACATACACGACGCTACAATTAAAGACATTGATAAAAAGTCTGACATCGCCACCATCAAAATCAACCCACAGGTGAATACTCTATGACAGAGGAATTGATATCGGTTTAATGATTCCTTTTAATCTGTTTTCCTCGATAAGATGTCACCTTTTATTATTCAAGGAAATATCATGTCTCAAGAATTTGGTACAACATACAAGACAATAGTAGAATCCCAACAATATCACGTCCATCTGTAGCCAGGAGTTCAAGAGAGCAAAATTCTCTAGCCATTCTCTCTCTCCCCTGTCAATCACAGCGACACTAGCCTTGGACGTCTGTGAGCTTATGCATGCGGAAAAGCGCAGATAGTGCTTTCCTCCAAGTGTGTGAGAGCATGGGCAGCAGTTTGAAAAGATGCCATTGGCTGTGTTCATGTCTCTCGGATGAAGCGTGTCCTAGCGCACACCCTAGTTGGTGGGAATTGGCAAATGGGAAAATTGGAAGACAGTGGGGGGACAATTTTCCCCTCACCCCAAAGGTGGATGATTACTTGACATATAGTATCTTGTGTCTGAAAATTGTTTCTTTAAGGTAATTAAAGTTAATGTAGCTAACAAGTGAGGGAAGGGAAGGAAGTTTATAGCTTTCAGTTCAGCATTAAGCACATCTGCATGCATAAGACATTGATTGGATAAGTACCACCGTTTGTACTGTACATTAACAGTGTGAAAAGATAGCAGAATAAGTCATTCATTCATTCATTCATTCATTCTCTTTGGCTTTTCCTGGTGACGGTCACGGTGGCAGTTGATACTTCTCTATCCTCAGCCGCAGACTGCAGCTCCTTCTGGGAGATCCTCAGACCGTCACAAGCCAGCTATGAGATATCTGTTCAATGGTTCCTGGGCCTTCCCTGCACTCTTAAGTTAAAATAATATACAAATTGGAAAAATATTATCATTGAAATCAATGCAAAGCTACATCTAAGCCTTCTAGCGTCTGTTGCCCGGGTCTGATGCTTACGTGGAGTGATACCAAACTGTAAGTTGGCTGCTACCACTGTATTTAGCCATGCAGTGTACTTTTGTCTATAATTATAGATAACAGTATGATAAGGTGTGGTAATTTAGACATGAACTGAAGACTTGCTTGTTGGCACATCAGCCTCATAGATCTGATACAAAACTAAGCAAGAAAACCTCAGACACCAAGCAAGTTTTGGCAGCTTGTCTACATGTAGAGTGAAACTTTGTGGTTCAAATTTCATTTTTTGTTTACGAGACTACAGAATATCCCATTGCAATAAACATAGCAATAGTTTAACCACTGTCTCTGTCTTTCTCTCTCGTGTGCTCATTCTTCTTTGACACTGCTCAGAAAAAACTGTCTGTCTTGTTGCTGGGACACTCGGCAGACTTGAGGCCTGGGGAGTTTGTGGTTGCTATTGGGAGTCCGTTTGCTTTGCAGAACACGGTGACCACAGGAATCGTCAGCACGGCTCAAAGAGATGGCAAAGAACTGGGAATCCGGGACTCAGACATGGATTACATCCAGACTGATGCGATCATAAATGTGAGACAATTGACATTGGATTTGAGTATTTGATCGCACGTTTATTTAAATTAAACTAAACAAAAATTGTGTCTTTTTCTTTAGTATGGGAATTCAGGTGGCCCACTTGTCAACCTGGTAAGCCTTCAATATACATACAAGCACATTAAATACTAAATAAGGGTTTATTCTAGACAAATTTTTTAAATAGAATGAGATTGTTCAATGTTATGCTACTATTCGAACCTCTATGTTGATCTTAATGTATTATTAGGATGGAGAGGTGATTGGAATCAACACCCTAAAGGTAGCAGCAGGGATCTCCTTCGCCATTCCTTCAGACAGAATAACCCTCTTCCTCAACGACTCCATGGGAAAGCAAGGCAAAGGTACATCAATATTTATATGTGTATCCACATATTTTGGGTCCTAGCTTCTGCTGGTTTATGGTTAATAAATAATTAGCATTTTTGTGCTTCATTCTTTCAGAAGTGAGATCAGTAAAGAAGCGTTTCATTGGGATTCGCATGCTCACTATTACTGAAGCGTGAGTGCCTTTCATATCTTTGATTTATATACGATATGGCCAAAAGTATTTGGACACCCGACCATTACACCCACATGTGGGACTTCCCCAAACTGTTCCCACAAAATTGGAATCACGCAATTGTATAGGATGTCTCTGTATACTGTAGCATTAAGATGGAATTAAACACTGGATCTAAGAGGCCTAAAGATGACAACCCCAGCATGACAACCCCACTGAATACCTTTGGAATGAACTGGAACATCGACTGTGCACCAGGCCTTTTTGTCCAGTATCATGACCAACCTCACTAATGCTTTTGTGGCTGAATGAACTCAAATCCCCACAGCCACATTCCAAAATCTCTCTGTGGAAAAAAAACTCCCAGAGGAGTGGATACTGTTATAGCAGCAAAGGGGGGACTAATTCCATGTTACTGCCCATGCTTTTGGAAAGTTATGTTTGGCAGAAACATCTGCTTGTGATGGTCAGGTATTCACATACTATACTTTTGGCCATATAGTGTATTTGTATTATAGTCACTTTTAAGAGTTTTGGATCGCCAAAAAACCCACACACTAATAACAGTGACAAACATCGCATTATTCTACACTAAATTGTTCAGTATCCTCTCAGATACCCACATGTTTTTGAGTGCTTTTGGTATGTTCAGCATGTCCTTGTGCTTTCTGTAGTCTTGTAGAGGAGCTCAAGCAGCAGAACCCAGACTTCCCTGATGTTACCAGTGGAATCTATGTCCATGAGGTGGTTCCTCACTCTCCTGCTCAAAAGTAATTATCAACTGACCACATGCTGCTTATTTGATGTGAAGTTACTTTATTATACACTTTTACACTTTATTATGGTGAGGAGGAATTCTGTCTTCTGAATAACCAGAAATCCTTTATTGGTTTTCAGCATTTGCGTACTCCTATTAATGGCACACCTAAAAATAATTTTTAAAAACCATTAGTTAAATAATTAGAAATTCATTTAGGCTTATATTTCTGTAAACTGTAATATTTCTGTAATACTGTAAACATTCTCCAGCTCTCCATTTTCCAAGGTCTCTCAAACTAATGCAAGCTAATCAGCAAAAAGCATGTAATGTTAATAACCCTTTAGTTTTCTGATTTGTTGAGATGTTTTGAACTTTTGGGAGCCCATAAAAACAATATAGAAGAAAACAGAGCAAACTCATTCTGACAGATTAATATGGTTTTTAATACTGCTGTAATGTAAGGTATAAAGCTTCTGTTTCATAAATGAATGGAGATAATAAGTAAATGACCACAATGCAGTTATATCATGTTGACTGAAGAGCCTCATAGATTGTGGTAGCTCTTGTTAAACACCAGGTGCATTTACTGAGAAGTGCTTTGTTAAATCTTACCAAAATAAGTGCTGCAATAACTTTTGTGTCTTCAAATCTAGAGGGGGTATAAAGGATGGCGACATCATCGTAAAGCTGAACGGCCGGCCGTTAACTAGCACCGGTGAGCTGAAGGAGGCATTGATGGAGGACACGGCTCTGCTGCTGGAAGTCCGCAGAGGCAACGATGATCTGCTGTTCAACATCCAGCCTGATGTTATCATGCAGTGACAAATTTATGCACCTTACCACCTTGCTCTGGTAATGCAGGGACAAACAAGGGAACACGGATGGCACGCTGGCATCCACAGACAATAACAGCCAAAACCTGAACCCCAAAATCACAACCGAGTAGGATTTTCCTTACTGTGTTTTGTCACCAAAATACTGTACATATATATGGATGGAGATGAAACATCTAGTATTATTTCGTTTATGGTGGATAAGGAAATGTATAGTACTGTATTGCTTTTTAAAGACAATGCTGGTGATATTGAAAAGCAGCTAGATTTGTGCCTGAGACTATTCCACAGGCCAGGGTGAAGCAGAGTACGCACATGTAGATGGTCAGTATGCCATCTTTGCATTTTAATGTGTGTCAAGACAGCACGATTAAAATAAACTGGGAAAAATTTCAAATATGCTATGCATTAGCACGTTGTTGTATAAAATGTGACCAACACATCCTATTGCTGTTCACTTTATAACTGTCTTTTGATGTTTGATATCTACTTTTGTAATGACTGTAAGCAAATTTCATCTTTGTTTGAGTCAAAATGTTTACAACTGTGTCTGCTGGTTCATACCAATAAAGGCAGAATTTCTGATTATCATGTCACCCCTTTTGGCCATGAACAATCCAGTTTGGTTCTCCTTGTATTTATTTCATAATAATATTGGAGGCTATTACACAGGCTAGAAGGCTACGAACACAGGCTTCACCTCCATACCTGTAAAGTGTACATTTATAATGTATTACTTTCCCCTTCCTGTATTAGCCAGGTGGTGTATCTGACATATTCAAGCGGAACTTGAAATTTAGTTAATGAGGAATAATTCGATTAAAATTCCAACGTTACTACACTAAGCATGGAAATGTCATTTGTAACATAATGCTGGAACATGCACAATTTCAAATGTTCTTGGAAAATGCAGACATATTTTATGCTCCCATGTGAATGGGAAAATCTTCTTTATCCTTTAGACTTTTTGTATTCCTCTCTAAATCAATCTTTGAGACACATTCTCTCTATGAAATGATTCCACATGGAACCGTTTATTAATCCCACACCCTCTCACAGTTATTATTTTTGTTTATACATGTCCACAATATTTTCTAATGAACTTAGCTCGATCCATCTATCCATTTTCTGTACCACTTATCCTACACAGGGGCGTGGGGAGCCTGGAGCCTATCCCAGGGGACACGGAGCAGAAAGCAAGAAACAACCTAGACAGGGTTCCAACTCATCGCAGGGCACAATAACACACACACACTCATACACCTGTTCACACACTACGGACAATTTAGAGATGCCAATTAGCCTACAACGCATGTCTTTGGACTGGGGGAGGAAACCCCCGAAGCACGGGGAGAACAATTGAAGGCAAACGTGCTGTTACTGAAGACGAATGGAAGAACGGTAAAAATGCGTCATGCTGTACCATGCCAGCAACTGCATCAAACACGCTCAACTGTTAGTCAGTGTGGCCTTTCCTTGGGTCCTGCAAGCCAAACCATTTATAGACAAATAATTTTTTATGATTTATTTTCCAGGACATTTTCAGTTCCATGGAGATGAGACAATCATACTCATGTTCGCTGACAAACTTACCATTAAAATCAACAATACATTGACTAACACTGATTAGAGTTGAAATGTACAGGCCTCTACTCCCTGTAGCCAGTTAAGTGATGACAGTTTTAGTTTAGAATAAGCTAAGTAGAATTGAAAACGATTGTATGAAAACAATCAAAGAACCATTTGAATCCTAAGTACCTTAAAACTCTCCTGTTGAAATAAAAGTAAAATAAATACTTTTCGGTAGCCTGAATGTCTGTGATATCAGATGAGGAGAAAATAAGGCAGAAATATGCAGTCTTTGGCATTACGTTTTCCAGTAGCTCACGAATATTTCCAGGACATGTGATCCTTTTACTCATTTTCCAGGTGTTTTTCCTAGAAAATGACAGGGAATACATTTTTAGCTGCAGAGAAAATCTCAAAAATACATATTGCTCAAGATCACTGACTTCAAATAGGCCATACTAATATACTCATAATAACATACTCATACTAACTCCACTTCAGTTTTTTTGCCTATGTCAGCTTCAACCATTTCAGATGCCTTACAAAACCATAGCAAAGTGATAAACTTTATCATTAAACATGGTCAAGGGACTATTTTTAGTGCACCGGATACTGAACACACGATTCAGACACTCCCATTAACCTTCTTCTTCTACTATACTGTTTAACTTGGCTTAGAATCAAGAAGCCTGACTTATCTATGACTGCAATTTGCAGACCAACCTACAATTTGGTGGAATGGTGCGGTTGGAGAGAGTTTTGAAAGAGGAGACATGGTCTTGGTTAGGATGATGGCTAACTGTGGTATGTAGTGATTTCTTCACCTTTGTATACAAGCACGGTGCTGTGAACCATGAACAAGCCCAAAAACCTTTGCTCTTATTTAAAGTGGAGACCACATGTGGGTAAAGTGGAAATCAGCAATCTCTCTTCCATGATTCATTCCATTAACATCATGAAAATTGGAGTGACTGCACAGGGACATCAGAGGCTGGACACACAATACATATTTACGCATAGATATTTTGGGCTGTGTGTTGTGTATTGTATTTTGAAAATGTTTAACATTTTTTGCAAACCTCTTTTAAACTTAAGGTGAACTGGTACACCAACACGTTAGTCTGGTATTTAAATGAAACTTTTCTCCTACCCACGAGGCCACCCTTCACACAATGAATCACACCCACAATTAAATACACAAAAGTTTACCACCCTGAACCCTGAGTTGACCTTAATCACGAAGCCTGAGGGGCTTTCCAAACAAGCTTGCTGTAAAATCGCCACGGACAGTTCCGTGTGCGTGTCTCTGTGGGGAGGAGTGTTGCTTCAGTAAGCTGATCTCCTCCTGAAACAAAAACAAAGACTTGGCTATGAAGGGAACTCGGTCGTCCAGGATCATCTCTAGAGCCTTCACATGAATGAGTGGAATGTAGACACTACATAAACACACGCCATGGGAGATGGTACAATACAATGGAAGGAGAAATGGAACCAGAGAAGGAACTATATGCAATATGGACAGGGATGGACTAATATCAGGGCTGGCTGAGCGCTCCAGGCACTTACGTTTGTGGTTAGTTTTCTTCTGTCATGCCTTATTAATAGCTTTAAGTATGGAGGTGGTGTCTAATAATAGATTTGGAGACTTTGTGAGACTTTGCATCTCTAATCATACACTCTAAAAATACGCTGACATCCTCTTCCAGTCAGGTTAATTACAGCTACAGTTATTTCAAACTTAATTATAGCCCTGAGTGGACATTTTCAGGCATTTATAACCATTGTCTGATTTGTCAACACACTTTTGTCTCCTATCATTTGTGTATTCTCTAACCTTCCAGATATTGATGAATGTCTGAGGGAATTTGTCATCTTTGTCACCTAATTTTAATACCTCAGTAATGAAGTAATGTGAACAAATGTTAATCATAATTGGGAACTTGTTTCACTTACATTTTGAGCTTAATAATTTCTGTACTGTAGGTGCTAATAATAATGACACATCTGGATTTGGTAAAGAAATTATTTATTTTGGTAGGGGTTTTTATTTTCTAAGAATGTCTGTCAATTTCTAAAAATGAATGTCAATTAACTGTTAGATATGGCTCATATATCTAGTGTGAGATTAAGCTGATTAACAATAAAGACATTTAAAGAATTTTTTGAACAACTTCTTTTTTTTAAACTCATCATTACCAAGAGTGAAAATAATTCTGGAGCAGCCTGAAGGCCAGGTGCTGTCTCAGGATTGCAGCACCTGTGTTAAAAGAAGACATAGACTATGGAAAAGGAAAACTGTTGTTGAGTCAGTTGGACTCATGCTAAAAAAGTCTCATCCAGGGTGTGGATGTGAATGTGGGAATGATTGAGCACTGCAGCTCAACTCAGATTTGAGTATTCTACCTCATTTAACACACCTGATGCAGGTCCACAGCTCAACAACTCCATGAAATTGAAGCAGGAAGAACATAAATCTTTATAAATCTCTGTGGAGCTGCAGCCTTCCATGAGCTGAGTTTGACACAGAAGGGAAACACAGATGTGACTTAGACCAGTTAAGTATTGTTATGAGTTTGAGTTTCACCTGTTCAAGCCATGAAGTTCATTTTATAGGTTAATTTGTAACAATATTCAGAATATATGACATCATTCCTTGGGAATTGTACAGATGGTTTATAATATTTAGCTAATAATGTCAAGAAAGTCAAAACTGTACAACATCAAACTGCTTTTTCAAACAATTTTTGTTTATATATAAATGCCATTGTAGTACAGTAAATTACAGAAACCATGCAAATGATAGAATATGAAAAGCTTTTGTGATTGTTTTTATGATTTAACATTTCTGTTTTTTTGTTTGTTTGTTTTTTTTTTTTTTTTTTTTACAAGTGTTAGCATAATTTACTGCTGTAACATTCGGATAAGAGCAGGTATGTTATAAAAAATGTGTCTCTTATACAGCTAACACTATTGCACAAATATCACAGATGATCATAGTAGATCTTAAATTTACTTAAATATACATCAATTTAATATAATTATCAACATGATAAACTAAAACACATAAAACTCACTATAGGATTAGTTTTAAGGCACAAAACAACAATGCATTATTATTATTATTATTATTATTATTATTATTATTATTATTATCATTATTATTATCATCTGCATTCTCATTTTTTTTTTTTTAACCAGATCTAATGCCATTGCTTTTTGGTGGTCTGTAAAATGTATAATCCTACAATCTTCTCCCTAATCATAACAAACAAGAGGTGTGATGAAAGGTTTTTCCCCTCTTAACATTTAGTTCCGGTGTTTGGACATTATGCCAAGGTAGAACTTCTAGGAGGACCCATCAGACCTGCTCTGGACATTAGAGCTTGGCTCGGAGGGATCCCACTACCGGCTTGTCGGCGCAGAACTCCGCCCACCAAGATGGACGTTCCAGAGCGTTCTTTCCCTGAATGACAGCGGCCCACAAGTTCTTATAGAGCTGAAGTACAAAATACAAAAGCTTGATAAGGATAATACACTTTACAAACTGTACAGCATCTTGCCAGATTTAGCTCAACATATTTAAAACATCTACTGGAAAGTGAATGAAACAATGCCTAGTCTACACACCCCTGTTAAAACCGCAGGTTTTTGTGAAGTAAAGAAAACATGAAAAAGAAAAATCAAGTGAAATCTTTGATGGTGGTGCACATCCTTTAACTAATAACTAATACTTTGTTAGTCATTCCATGTGTATTTGATAGGATTTAGATCTGGGCTCTGAAAATTTGGGTCATGGCTGGAAAATGAATTTTTTCTTCATCTTCAGCTGTCTAACAGAGGTCTGCAGGTTTTATGCCAAAATAGACTGGGGTTTGGAACTATCCATGCTTCACTCTATCCTGACTAGAGCCTCAGTCTCAGCTGAAGAGTAACAGCTCTATAACATAATGCTGCCACAACCATGCTTCACTGCGGGTATTGTGTTCTTTGGCTGATGAGCTGTCTTATGCTGGCACCAACAGAAGATTTTTTTTTTCTGTGGTTAGGGGAAGTGCTTCTGTCCAGTGACCCTACCCCATATTCCACACACATAAAGAATATGAGCGATTGATGTCACATGCAGGGTGGCCAGCATTTGTCCTTTCCTCAATTTTGGAGGTATGTGATGATGGCCTTCACAGTGTACATCTAATGTTTTGGAAATGTTTTCTTTTGTACCCCTCTCCTGGTCAGTACCTAATGAAAATGAGATCCTGTACATGCTTTGTAAGCTCTTTGAAACCAAGGCAATGTCAGGAAATACCTACAAAAACAGCTTAACTTTATTTGGGGTTAATCAGAATCACTTAATTCATGACAGGTGTATGAAAAAAATATTTTTGAACATGAGTTTGAAAGTGATTAAGTGGTAAATTCTGAGTACAGTCACACGACCAATAGTAAACGGGTGTGCACTCTTGTGCAATCTGGTATGTCACTTATTAAAAATATTTTGCTGGTTGCTACACTATATCACATTAATTAGGAAACAGATCTGACATAATTTATCTTGGTTTCATTTTTTTACATCACAAAAACCTGCAATTTTAACAGTTGACTTTTTATATCCCCTGTATGTTTAATGAAACATCTGTTAAGGTCTATCCCAAGAAAGTTTACAGAAGCACTGTTTCAGGCAGACTTAAATTAAACAATGCTGTCTGTTATTTATATATATATATATTTTTTATAAATCCCTTTTACAGGAACTTGTGGAGACAAGACAGAGAATTGGCCCGATGCCAGAATGAAGAGTGATTTTCCTGTAAATACCAACTTGGCTATAAACGAGGCTAAAGCATGTGAGACCGGCCAATGGAATTACCGAATAGGGCTGGTGTTGTGCGTGTTTCACTGTTTGTTAAACGTCTGGGTCTCTCTCTTCAGACTTTTAATAAAAGAGTAGCTGGTTTTCTTTCCCTGTAAACCTGCTAGTTGAACACCCAACATCTGACTATTAAAGAAAATCAAATATTGTGTTATGAGAAGATTTTCATAAAATCTTATACATGATTACGGCCACTCTCTCTTAAATGAGAGATTTCTGTTCTCTCCTTTTTTTGTCATTTGAAACCAAATTACACAAAAAGAGCAGAGTACAAAAAAAGAGGTCTGAAGAAAATGAATGGGCCATAAAAACTAAAGAGCATACAGCCTTTGGTAAAGAAAAAAGTCTTTAAAACAGCATAGGGGCACCCTGGAAAACAGACTGTATAAGACAAAAATTAAAACCTCCATTCTTAAAGGTTTTACAAATTTCTCTGCTGCATACGTTTTTCCAAAACCCCAATCACAGTAAGGCAGGAGAAGTAAGTGTGTGTATGTTTTCCCAGCTGAGTGTTGAGCAATACCAGGTCGCTTACCTCACCATCAGCGTTGCCAATGGGCGAGTTCAGAATAAAGTCAGGAGGAGCGATTACGTCAACCAAAGCCACAGCATCATCTTTGAGCTGGTAGGAATAAAGATCACAATCCCTTTATAATATGACCGCTATTACGCACCTGTTATTTACACATATGTGTATATATATATATATATATATATATATATATATATATATATATATATATATATATATATATATATATATATAATATATATATATATATATATATATATATATATATATATATATATATATATATGTGTGTGTGTGTGTGTGTGTTTTTAGGCTGACCTGTCTACAGAGACTGAGGATAGCATTCTGCATGAAGTCAGCTGGATCTTTTCCAGACAAATAGCCTCCTGGACAAAACAGTAAAATTATTCTGCATGATTTCCACTTGATTCATGATTAAGAAGGTATAAAAAGGCGTACCTTGGTAGAGGATGCCCATATGGTTGGTGAGGGTCCAGAGGCCATACAGAGCACACAGCCTCCTCAAAACTGATCTGACACCTGGTGGAGTTTGGGCATCACTAGTCACATCATGGAAGCGCTGCAGAACTGTGTGTTCAATGTAGGCTATCGCCAACGAGCGACAGTAATACACCTATATACAAGCAGAAATAATGAGAGATAGACAATATAAACTTTTGCTAGTCCTTAAACCATGGCTTTAGGTATACATTTACAGATCCATCTGTAGACACATGTACAGGTGCATCTCAAAACATTAAGATATCGTGGAAAAGTTAATTTTTTTCTGTAATTTAATTCAAAAAGTGGAACTTTCATATTTTCTAGATTCATTACACATAAAGTGAAATGTTTCAAGCCTTTTTTTGTTGTAATCTTGATGATTACGGCTTACAGCTCATGGAAATCAAAAATCCAGTATCTCGAAATATTAGAATAAAGAATTTATAATGCAGAAATGTCGACCTGAGAAGAGTTCTAATCAGCGAATTAAATCAAAACACCTGCAATGGTTTCCTGAGTCTTTAATCTCTCAGTCTGGCTTCAGTACACAACCACAATCATGGGGGAAGATGGGAGTAAATGTTGCAGTTCATTTGGAAATCAAGGTCCCAGAGGCTGGAGGAAGAGTGGAGAGGAACAGAATCCAAGTATAACATGCTGCAATGAGAGTCAGCCCTCTAACACACCAGAGAAAAGAGCACTGAGTCATTGTCAGGCTGAAAGTTCAGCTGCTAATGTCACTGGGTCTGGGTGGAGTACAGTCATTTTTTAATTTTATTAGTGTACATTGTGAGAGATTTTAAAACAACACAATTTGAGGTCATTTGGCAGGAAACGTTTTGTTTTGTAGACCGGGCGTCTGACACATGAAGACTAACTGAAGTCAAGTAGAAAAAAGGAGGAGGATGAGGAGGTGGGTGTGGGGTAACATGTGGAACTAGGCACACATTGGGTGGAGCTGGACAGCTGCCAGATATTTAAAACTCTTGCTATTAGTCATCCAGTGCTGTGAAAAAGTACTTGCCTGTTTTCTTCTGTTTTTGTGTACATCTCATACTAAATAGTTATCCAACACTAATGACCCATGTGAAAAATTAATTGCCCCCTTAAACTTTAAATCTGGTTGTGCCACATTTAGCAGCAATAACTGCAACCAAATACATCTGATTAACTGGAGATCAGCCTTTCACGTACTTCTAGAACTAGGATTTACTCCTATTCTTTGGATCATTGTCTTGCTGCATAATCCAGTTGTGCTTGAGTTTCAACTTATGGACTGACTACCGGACATTCTCCTTTAGGATTTTTTGGTAGAGAGTAGAATTCATGTTTCCCTCATTTATTGCAAGTTGCCCAGGCCCTGAAGCAGCAAAGCATCCCCACACCATCACACTTCCACCACCATGCTTGACCATAGGTTTGATGTTCTTTTTGTGGAATTCTGTGTTTAGTTTACACCAGATGTAACGGGACACCGGTCTTACAAGCAGTTCCAATTTCAACTCATCAATCACAGAACATTTTCCCCACGGGTCTGAGGATCATCAAGGTGTGTTTTGGCAAAATTCAGACGAGCCTTAGTGTTCTTCTGGGTTAGCAGTGGTTTTCACTGGTTTTAGTGGTTTCTTGCCAGTCTTCCATGGATGCCATTTTTGCCCAGTGTCTTTCTGATAGTGGAGTTATGATGCAAGAGAGGCCTGTAGTTCCTTTGATGTTGTGCTTGGCTCTTTTGGGACTTGCTGGATGAGTAGTTGTTGTACTCCTGGAGGAATTTTACATTACATTTAGTCATTTAACAGATGCTTTTATCCAAAGCGACTTACAGGAGGAAATACAAGCCAAGCGATATATCAAGTGGAGAACAATACAAGTAGTGCTACCCTGCGAGATGTATAATTGCGTTCTAGAGAAGCAAAGTGCGCAGAGTAGAGGTGTAAGAGGCATAGTAATTTATTTATTTATTTTTTAAATAATGTGGGCTTGGCATTTTAGGTGTTAGTTAAGTTAGTTATTTTAGAAGGTCAGCCATTTCTGGGAAGGTTCATTAGTGTGCCAAGTTTTTACATTAGGAGATAATGGATCTCGCTGTGGTTCTTTGGAGTCCCAGAGCCCTTGAAATTGCTTTGTAACCCTTCCCAGACTGATGTATTTCAATCACCTTCTTCCTCATCATTTCTGGAATTTCTTAATATTTTGGCATAATGTGTTACTGTGTAAGACCTTTTAACCAACTTCATGCTGTTGAAAAAGTTTTTATTTAAGTGTTGATTTGATTGAACAGGGTTTGCAGTAATCAGACCTGGTTGTGTCTAATCCAGCTGAACCACATTATGAATGCAGTTTCATAGATTTGGGGAATTGGTAACTATGGGGGCAAATACATTTTCACACAGGCCCAGCTCGTATTGGATAACTTTTTTGCTTCAATAAATAACATCATGTTCGATAAATAACAACTGTATTTTGTGTTTACTCAGGTTGCTTTTGTTTTATCTTAGATTTTGTTTTAATTTCTCAAACAATTTAGTATGAGATATACACAAAAACAGACAAACTCATACTTTTTCACAACACTGTACGTTCATGCAGCCCCTTGCATGACTGCACAACCAGACCTCTAAAACCCAGGCCCAGGGCACACCCTAAATCTAAATGTGACTTTAATTCACCCCAAATGTGACTGAGGCAGATATGCACCGCTTTATCTTTAGAAATGTGCAAAACACATTACATAACCCATTGAGAATTACTGGAATGTTCCTCTGTTATATTCATGGGTGTTTGTGGCAATGTTCTGTGACAAAGAATACTAGAAGGGGAAAAAAAAAACATTTCAAAAGACCTGCAGAACTTCTTCTGAGGATGTACACATTTGTAGTTTCAAAGCCTACATGAAACTACTTCTTTTCAACAACTCTGTCGAACAGTGAACACTCTGTTAGATGTTTAAGTATAATGCTCTGACAGATCTTTTCACACTTACATACAGGACCCGATAGTTAGGTTCACTTGGCTGAGTGTGGAAGCTGTTTACAGTCCCATGTGCAATCCAACCTCTGGTCCTTTTGAAATATGATGGACTGGACCTTACTGAAAATTAAGTCAGACTTTTTTGTATACAGGTGAATAGCTTCTACTAAAAGGCTTCACCCAAACTGTTGAACAGTGCTGAGCAAAAGTAAGGAATGACTACATAAATAAAAATGAAGAAATACTAAATAAATAAGAAAGGAATATGTACACCAAACCTGCAGTGACAAGCCCAGAATCAAAATCGTGGTTAAGGCCTCCAGGGTTTACGAATAGTGTAAAAATACCCTAGTGAGAGGTTTTAGAACTGGCAACTAACAACTGGGTTGTTAGGAGCTCCAGTAAACTTGTCCAGTCCCATGGTTGTCTGGAAACCTAATGAACTAGACACTAATTATTGGTAAATATTTGGCTATGAGATGTGGTGCTCTGTCCTAGGGCCTTGGTGATATTGACCAAATAAATAAATAAATAAAAATAATAAAAAAATCAAATTTATGAACAATTCTCTATTATAATTTCTTTTTTCTCTTACATAATGTAACTGAAAATGCTAAAGTTTTTTTTTTTAAAAAAGAAAGTTTTTTTTTTTTAACTTTCTCAGAATGGACAAAAATAGTACCAGCACCATCTATAACAAATGGTGCAAATGATGGTTCTTTTAAATAAAAGATATTTATTGTTTGCACTATTTGCAATAGTTGGCACTGTTACTATTTTTGCACAACTTACTGAACCGTTCTTTATCGACAGACTAAATGGGGACAATGTCTTTCACATCAGGAAATTCCACTGCAACTGAAAAGTCAACTTAGGATGTTCGTCTCTAAGTTGAGTTTCCTCCCAGTTTATGGAGTGACGTCAAATCAACATGGGTGCACACAGCATGAGAAATAAAAACAAAGCAAAAAATAAAACAAAGCAGAATTTCTTACCTTTAAATGAGTTATATGGTATATTAAAGCATTTAATAATCAACATACAGATATATTGGCTTGTTAAATCTAAAATGTTGACTACACAGTTTGCTGTTTCAGTAGGAAAATATACAGCACAAATAGCTGATTAACTTGTTTCTAACAAAAAAAAAAAAAAATGAACATAGGGTATCCACTTTTCCAATTCGTCAGTGAACCTAGGTCGAAAAACGACGTATTTCCGACCGGCCATTACCACTTAGGAGGCAAGTCAAATGAGGCATTATATTTTACATAAACTTGTTTATATGACTTTTCAAACCTGTATGTTTAAAGTGATATTTCCACCTTTCTTTGCTACGAACTTACCTAGGTGCTGTTTTAATTATCTAAGCCGATGTGTGTAGTGCAGCAGGTGGTGTAATTTGGATGTTTGCGCTATAGTAACAGCATTGACAAACATACATACCAAATAAACAATTTTCTTCTGAAACAGTCAATAGGAAATACGGTTTATTTTCTTTCACTGACTGCATCTCTACTTTTGTCTGACACTCAACTACAAATAACAACTTCCAACGCTATTGATTAGTCCACCCCTAATCATTTACATTCAAACTGACTTTTAATCTCTTTTACTATCTTTCACACATTCAAAAGCTAAATATTTTGCTACTGACTGCTGTTTAATGTGGCTTATTATGCCAGATTACAGCGTTATTTTGCATGTTTTACTTTCCCAGTGATAACCTGCTGTTGGATTTTCTGCACCTATGTAAGCAATATGAATACACTGATACACATGTGTCTCTGGGGTGTATGTGGGACAGATTAAAAGCATACCTGGCTGTTGTTGCGTGCCTCAAACTCTCCCATCCCCAGAGCTCTCTGCTCGCTCAGCTTCCTCTGACTCTCTCCCAGCAAGAAACATACCAGCCACTTATACGCTGCCAGAGGCACTGGACCATGTGAATAAAATATAAAAAATAAATGCACATAAAATGTGATTGATTTGAAATATAAATTATTGCTTAAAATTTATTGTACATTTTGGGGAATGATTTGATGTGGTCTGGCTTCTATAATAAAAGTCTATGTGTTATGAATGTATCTTATACAGCCAGATATTACAGTATAATTTTATAATGTTAATAATAGGGTAAAGAAGCAATGAGGAAAACCAAATGCGTTGTGACTTGAAGAAGGCGATAATTATAATGTTTGAAACGGGTGGTGATTGTACAGCTGCTCTGGATTTGATCAGGTATTTGGCATATAATTCCCTACATGCACAAACTCACATACGCCCATTAGGGATTTGGAACCATGACAGTATTATAAGCTTACATCTTATCAGCAGAGTGAAGGCGTGAACGCTGATGAACAGAGATAACAAAAAAGCCCTAGAGGAAAGCTAAGGATTAAACTAGCCTGCCATATATTCATCTGTTTCCCCCTAGTGTTCTCCCTTGACTGATATAATAAACGCCACATAATAAACCACTTTTGGAAACCACTGCAAATTTGCATTCTGAACGGCCAAAAACGTTTCACATACTGAATATCAGGCTACAGTATAAGTGGTTTGAAAGAGATAACCATATGGAGATACTACAAAAGCCTTAGGAAGGAAATGGGCATGTTTGGTTTTGACATTTGGAAGATAATGAGACCTCCAGGTTGGACATTCTGATTGCCTATTTTCTGTAAGCACACTATTTGTGTATTTGTTGCAGTTTCCCAGTGCAAAAGTTTGTCAGCTGACAGCTCGACTAAGTTTGAAATCTAAAACAAACAGATAAACAGATGTGTGGAATATGGACAAATAACCAGGCTTTGGATAGACAATAAACTATACTATTGTGTTGCTGGCACCAAGTTTCCAGCAGGGTAACAGGTCATAGTAAAAATATTTGAAAAAATAAAAATACTGGTACCATGCAGTAAGTTGTAGCATTGTTAAATCGTTCATCGAGTTTAAAACGTCCCCTTGACACTGTTCACGTGACATGCTGAGTGTTTTGCACAGTAAGTATTCCAACCGACCAATCAAAAACCTATTCTTCTGACCCCAGTTGCCAGGTAACAGACAGTCAAGTCATGAGCAGAGGAATGAAGTCAGTAAAAGAGTGCAGATGTGTGGCAGATGTGCAACAGAGGCCTGTGTGCAGCATGAGAACTTCCAGAGAAGTTCCAAAAAAGCAGTCTTATTACAATAAAATGTATGCAACATGACACCGGGTGTGTTTTTAAAAGAGTTCTCTTTCTCTCAGATTTTTAGGTGGCAAGTAGGTTGGTCACCTCAACCACTTTGTTATGAGAAAGGAGTTCAATATGCATGGAAAAATAATTATTTTCTTTTGGGTAAATAAGTAGATTAGCTTTCTGTGGTCCTCCCTGAACAAAAATGTCAACCCGAAGGATAGAGTTCAAACATTCCATAGCAAGTTATTCAGGAAAACAATGCTACAGTGTCATTATTACACACTCTACCTGCTGAGTCCATGCACTCCTCTACTGAGGCAGCTGTGAACCTGCTTTCCAGAATTGTTTTCCAGTTGTCCAGGAAGTACACTGTCTCCAGAGGAGACTCAATCCTTCCTTTACCTAGAGTTGAATTAGACAAAGAGAAACACAGAGAGAGAGAGAGAGAGAGAGAGAGAGAGAGAGAGAGAGAGAGAGAGAGAGAGAGAGAGAACAGATAGGGCAGGTTATCCACAATGCACCAAAATATTCCACACAAACTTTTTTTTTTTTTTTACCAGCAAGTTAGCATGCAGACTTTAAACTGCCCATTAAAAAGTTATATACACTGAGGGAAAGACCTTGCTGCTGGTGCTGGAGCAGGCTAAGCAGGTAACTGCTAGTCTGTTGCAGAAGGACATTATTGTCCCCCTCGTATGTGCAGTTCGGGTCATTGTCATCACGGATGTCTCCGAGGCGGTTCACTAGGGAATGAACACAAAGGAGAATTTGCGCTTTTACTAACTCAAAACATCCCCTTTTCTTACAACTTTAGATCTATGAACTTGTTTGCATGCTCATGCTTAAATAGTAAGCATCTACTTATACACAAGTACACTAATATATATATATATACATATATACATATATATATATATATATATATATATACATATATACACACACACACACACACACACATACATAGATAGATAGATAGATAGATAGCAACGTGATATGGAATTCTACAGTAACTTTCTGGGTACCACTATGTCCTAACAGAACAGTGAAAAGCAGCAGTTTGTATATTGCAGTTGAATATTGAACAGTGATACATGCACAGACCAACTCTGGTTGAAAGGGACCTCTTAATGTGAATGTGGATTTAGTTTCTTGTGTAAGGGTGGCATGGGTAAAACTCACTGGCCAGGTATCCATGCCCTCCACAGGCTTCACGGCATTCCTGAATGCCCCTCTGAGCCGTCCACGCACCCAGAGGCTTACTGGCGCATGACATGGCATGAATCTCTCTACCCAGCTCAGCCTTACAGAGCACAATACACATACACACACTACATAACTAAATCTGTGAGAGGAAATAAAATAAAAGATCCCAAGTATTTGTACTTGACTGCTTAGGAAAATATTACACCAAATGGATTACACCTTGAAGTGCACTTGTGTACCTGTCTGTCACTGCTGTCCTTCATCAAGAGACCAATTTGAAACTCCACAAAGTTCATGTAAAAGGATTTGGAGAACAGGTCCAGCGCATAGACCGCTGCCACATATGGTATAAGTCGCCATTGCTGCAACAGATGACCAAAAACACATAACCAAAAACGATATCCTCAATAGACATTCATATACTCCTGTCTTATAATGAATAACATTCACCTACAAAAAATATAAAGGAAGTCCATGGTGTATAAAAAAAAAAAAGAAAAAAAAAAAGGATTAGGTCTCAAGATGCCCGACAGTGAAGAATTCAAACCACTGAAGGGGTTATCATGAATTTGCAATGCCACTGCCATACTTGGCTGGGAGTCTGAGAAAGTATATTTGGCTCTGCTCTCTGGATGGAAGGAATGACATTACTCTGTCCGCTAGCAATCAGAGCAGAACTAGTCTGAGCTCATGTATACGGACTAGGGCAGTTCTCCTCCAAACACTTTTAGTGCAGTTCGAAAAGGTATGGTGGCTTCACATGTTTGTCCCTCATCTCTGATTTGTAGCCATCATGCTACAGAACAATATTAAATTAGGAGGAAACAGGGTTGATTTGTTGACCGATGAATTAATACATAAATATAATTCTGAGGTCAGATGAAGTACTTTTTTTGGTCACTGAAATTCTTGAAAGCAGTCCTTGGAATTTTGTGATAATCTCGAGCCTATCTAAGCATTTTAGGACTGTATGTAAGACTCTAATCTAAGAATAAATAAACACGGAAGATAATCATTGCTTCCTAGTAAAAGCAAAAATTCTTAGTTATTAAATGTTGTTGTTTTTTTTTTAAATTATAACCTGTTCTGCATTATATTCTATTCATGAACATACTGGTTTTTTTTGCAGTAAGAATTTTAATTTCTTGGTTAGATTTTATTTGTTAACTGAAATTATGCTTAAATTACATCATTATGTATTTATTTCCAAAATAATTTTTCAACAGTATAATGCCATGGTAAAGAATAAGCAAACCTCCTAATAGTGTAAGGACTGAACACTGGTAGTGCTGGAGGTACCATTGTCAGTGCTGGCAATCTTCACGACTGGTCTTGCATTTTGTAAAAGTTAGAACAGTGAGATGTACAGCTTTACGAAATGCACCTGTAGCTGGTACTCCAGTACTGGTATCTCTTCATCATCTTTAGGCCCAAACTGGCGTCGTGTAGCTGAGAAACGCACGGCGATCGTCAAAGCCAACTTCAGATTGACCACTGCCATTCTCGTTATGGACACTCTTCCTCCAGACAAGGCACCAAGTGAGGCCCCAAAGCGTTTATTAGGGTCCTGAGTGGGAAAAGGAAGGAAGGAGTTCTTTGAGACTTGCGTGACACTTCCAACCATCAAAGCACTGAAAGATTAGTCATACAGCACTGCTATTACAGGATCTGGGCTAAAACATTCTGCTTGTTTTCCTAAAATCCTCCTCACATGTTTTCATCATTCTAAAAGGATGATAACTTTGCAGCACCAGCACTGTTCATTACAAATGAAAACATGGGGATTCGTTCATGCACATCTAGCATGGCAACTAGAAACACAGACTGTACGGCTCATACAGATTCTTCCCAACAGCTCTCACCACTGCTGGCACAATACTGTGTGAAAGTTACACACTCCATATAAAACCATCATGTTAGTAAGTGATCTGTTCTGTTAGAAAGTTCAACCAGAACAAATGCTAAGTATATTTAATATACAGTATAACTTTGTGCAAAAAAAAAAAAAAAAAAGCTGGCTTAGAATCCTTTCATATTGTTCTGATTGTGGTCTTGTTTGAACAGGTGCTCTGGTACTGGTAGCTTTTATAGAACCCGGTATTTTGTTGACCTTGAAAGGGGTTACATATTGTCCGTCAGGCGTCACATCTCCAGTACTGTTGAGCAGATTTTCCCGAGGGATCCTCACGTTGTGGAAAACTGCAAAACTGTAATGCACAAACCATCAAAACATTATGCAGACACAAACACAGACACGCTGATCTTTCTTGAAAACGTAAGCGAGTACAAACATTCAACAGTGAACAGTATGTGAGAGCTTTTGACCTTATTCACACTGCCATCTAGTGGTAGCTTAATTGAACAAGTCCCTTAACCTGGGCTTAAAAGAAAACGTAAACGTTGTGTGGACACTCGCATGGAGCAAAAAACTCACCCGTTGTCTAGTCCGTTTTGGCCCAGTTTCTTTCCTATGTCTCCAACCATTACTCCTGGCATTGCCAGCAATGTTTTGGGATCTCTAACCTGCAATAGTAATACCACAAGACATGACTGCACATCACAACATTAAAATGACCAGCCCAAAATTTAGTCACACACTGCTGAAAACATTCACTTATTAATTCCAGTAAATAAATGGATTAGGTAATGCAGACCAAATTATTTCGGGTCAGAAAAAGGAAGTACCTGAACCACAAAAGAGTGCAGGCCGTGACAGACTCCATCAGACGTGTAAAGCTGGGCAAACACAATGGCATGGGTGGCAGTTTTCCCTAGGTTTCCAACCCAGAATTTTGCTGCCTCGATGTCTGGGGAGTTTATTACAAACTCCTAATTGAGCAAATGCAGACAAAGTGAGAGAGAAAGAAAAAAAAGGGGGGATTATAAATCATTCATTCATAACTGCAGTAAAAGCTGGTAGTCATTCTAATTACCCATGTTAGACAGAGTTGCAGTAATGCAGTCATAAGGACTGTACCACCATTTCTTTTGCAGTTACATAAACAGTCTAGGCCACAAGCACCAGAATGACATCAACACTGTCGGGACTGACTGTACTAAATGAAAATGTTTGTTCTATGCCACTGAAATCTAACATCAGATAAAACATAGAAATAATGTCATTAAACATGTAACATTTTTACAAATAGGTAGCACGCTACATACTGAAGTACAGTACAATGAGCAACACTGCATTTCAATATTGTCTCTTTTTTTCTTTTAAACTAATAGACCTTAAATACAACTTTATGAAACATTTAAAAATGATTCAAAACGTCATACGGCTTTGAACTTCAACACTTTTCACCAAGAACCATGGAGAAAGCACAAGAAAACCGAAGGGCTAGCAATGTCTGTCTTCTCCTGTTTCCCAAAATATTTCATTCTTCTTTCATTATGAGTGAAGCTATGGACAGTCTACAAGTTTAACACGTTAAATATGTAATCTAACCATAATGATGCATACACAATATTTAAAATATCTACAATAACAATTTAATACACATTGGGCTCAAATGTAGAGAGGACAGAAAATCTGTGGCTCCCACTGAGACAGCACCACTGATCTAGAATGTTCATATGGTCTAATGATTTAAATTATATATATTTATATATAATTATTTATAGCTTCGTCTTCAATACGTAGTTTCACTTCATGCTATTTATGGGCAAAAATGTGTATTTATAAAACAAAAAAACAAAAAAGGTGTTAATCCGTGATACAAGCTGAGGGGTTAACACACAAGATTAAAGTGATGAAGACAATTCAGACATAACTCTACACAGGAGTATGAGTTCAACCCCAAATTTACTGCTCTTGGATTTCTTTAGTATGTATATATTTGCGCACAGCAGAATCTATAAATTTTTGTCACTGCATGGTACTGTGAAACTGTACCTGGCTGCTGGTGTCATATGTAGCTGTTGTTCTCATAAGCCTCGTGTTGCTGCCGTGGCTCAGTTCTGTCAGCGCAAAACATCCGTATATCTAAACACACAATAACAAAATGCAGCAGGAATTGTGAACACAAATGCACACCATTTCCAAAAATCCTTTGTATTCCACCATGTTCTCATAACTCAGGAACTGTTTGTTGCTCAGAAGAAAAATCCTAATTATTGCCACTAATTATTCATCCCTTCAAGTCATTACAGCGACATTAATGAGAAATCTAGTTTGGCGTGTTTAGCATTGTCTCAATGTTAGGATTAGTCCCAATGTTTAGCGCCATCTTCAAAATTTACTCCTTACACTTGACGCTATATGTCAATCTCAGAGAAAAATAAACGACTTTGCCACTGAAAGAATATAAGCTTTACTTCCACGTTTGGCAAAATCCCCAAAAAGGCAACCTACTCAGTCAGAAATATAGTATACAATAACCCCAATGTAGTTCAGTGTTAAATAGGGAGCAATATGGGATTTAGCCTCAACCAACTTTTTGATAAACGTTTAAAATTCTGCTTATTTCAAAATAAATAAAGTGTTTTCGTTAATAAATGTCAAAAACCGGTTAGAATT
This sequence comes from Ictalurus punctatus, assembly GCF_001660625.3. Lineage (NCBI taxonomy): Eukaryota > Metazoa > Chordata > Actinopteri > Siluriformes > Ictaluridae > Ictalurus > Ictalurus punctatus. Next base: position 18,627,308 of record NC_030422.2, on the reverse strand, counting down.
TAAATAGCAAAACATAGCACTTTTGAGTAGCTAATGATGTCCTGCGGAAAGAAATATGTAGAACTGGCTGTTGTAGTTAATGATTAGTTAAAATATACGCCTATTTTTAATCTGCAAAGCAAATTTAATGTTTGCATCATAGCTTTATTTAAATAAGATTCCAAGGGAAAATGTGATGTGCATGTACTATCCCTCAATTCTTTCTAAATACAAGAAGTCACTAATATAATTTCATTTAATTTACCATATAAAAGTGATAAATTAAATGAAAAATTGGTGGCCTTGCAGGAGGGAATTTACTAGCACTTAAAGTGAAGAATCACTGCAAATCATTAAAGTTGTTCTTACTGATTACCTTTATCCTACGAAGAAACATTTCTATTCTGATAGGAGTGGTCTCCTCCAAGATGACCCCACCCCAATGCACAGGACTATGGAAGTTTTATTGCGGACAATACTCAAAAGCAATTGCAAACTGTATTTGTACAGAGCTCTTCACCGCCATCATCAAAACACCAACTGAGGAACTACTGGTAGAACCATACTAGAATCACTAATCACCTTACTAATACACTTTAGAAAACCTGAATACACAGAAATGCTCAGAATAATTTTGAGACAAAATTAGTCTACATGGCCCAGTAAGAGACAGAAACAGCTTTTATGGAGGATATTTGAGTCATTATGTGCAAGTGACTATATTTATGGCAGCACATACACTCTGCACTCTGAACTTTAAACCCAAACACTGAACTACTGCAGGTTTAACCACAGCGGCGAACAGCAAGTGAGAAAAAAGAAGTTTTACCGTCATATCTTCAGTATCCTGCACAAATTTGACGTGCCTCTCAGATCCAGAGTTAGCCACAGTATGTGCAAACATCTGAAGAAAAAACATTCCTGAACATCAATATAGGTGCAAACAAACAGGTAGGATCATCAAATCAGACTGAATACAGTTTTAGGTGGCGTAAAAGAATGGCTCTGTTAAACCTCTGAGTGGTAATAATGTATCAGCAGAAATGTGAGTTGTTTTTTTTTGTTGTTTTTTTAAATAGCTCACCCCTTTGTTGAGGAAGAGCTTGGCCCCTAATGACCAGTCGTACATGCCCAGGCAGTCATTGAGGACCGTCAGCTTCCATGGATTCTGCATCATCTCATCCTGGGTCAGGAAGTTGTACTTAAACAGCTGTTTGCAGCGGCGAAAAGTGAGCTCTCTCCTCCGTTCCAATGAGACATCCTCACCAAGCTGCCTGGCAAAGAGCGGGTCATTCTCTATGGTGTGGAAAATGTGCTGCTGCTCAGGCAATTGGAGACATGAGGAGATAACGGTGTGGGAGGTTTAACAAAACACAGGAAGAATCACAATACTACATTAGACAAATTACAGGTGATATATGTGTTCAGGAAGTGAAACATTATTACACTTTTATTCCAACATGCTATTGCGAACCCACACACAGCCACACACAGCCACACACAGCCACACACAGCCACACACAGCCACACAACTAAAAACATTACATTCAATTAAAAATAAATAAATCTATCCTGTTACCTTGAAAGCAATGATTTCCTCACCCTCAATGAACCTCAGCATTTCCTTCCAGTTGAATGATGCCCTTTTTCTGTATACATCTAAAGGACCACTGGGAAGCTCTGGGAATTCTTCAGACAAACCCATTTTCTTGGGCCCTTAGGGATAAATTGAAGAATTATACCGATGAGATATTCTTCACACTCTGACTAACTTCTGAGAATCATTAGCACTAAGCTTTACAAAAAAAACTAACAAAAAAAAACCCCTTTCTAGCTCTATACAGATTATTAATATTATATACTGCAACTCAAAATAAATAACAATTAATCCGATGTTTATACATACAACTTATAGGTTCACTGGCAACTTTCCATATAAATCTTGCTGCAAATGCATTATTTTAAAAATACTTTTTAAAAAGAGTAATAAGATGCACCACAATATACACCACAATATATATTTTTCATTTTTTTAAAAATGTACTTAACCCAGTGGTTTTCAAAGTGGGGGCCGCCAGGGGGCGCCCGGGGGGCCTCAACAATTTGGTGTGAAAAATAAATACATCATTTGTTATATATATGCATTACTATAACATGTTATTTGTAACAATACCTATCAAAATCACATTTGCTATACCTAACTTTCTAATTGCTAAACAGACAAAACATCAACGTAAAAAAGGGGGATATATTCAGAAGTCTGTATTTTTAATGTGTGTTAAAGTCATCTTGCAAAAGGGTGGCCTCGGTCAAATGTTAATGCCATTTGGGGGGCCTTGCCCTGGAAAAGTTTTGGGAACCCCTGACTTAACCCACAGAATCAGAAAACAAATAGGTGTTAAATGAACCGTTAAAATTTCATATGCTCTTGAAAGAAATGAGTTTTGTTCAAATCATAAAGGCGGTCTATGTTTTTTTCCCCCCTCGGTATTAACATATAAAGATGTGTTAAATGTCAGAGAACACAAAACACATGTTTATCATTGCCAGTACTGGTTACGACAGACTGTTCAGAAGTTATAAACGCTGAAAACCCGAGAAGATAAAACTAACTGCAGTTTACTGCCATGCAGAGCAGGAGTCAGTGACACAAAGTTCACAATGTTTACATTGTCACCTAACTACATTTCAGCCGTTTGACCCACGATAAAATACTGACGATCTGCTGAAGAAACACCCAGCAATGCCAGTGCACTTATTTATATCTCAGTATAAGTTTAAATTGTAGTACAGAATTGCCCTTGCCCCATTCTTGTAGGTTATTCTCAGACCTTTACCCTCAACACACACTGTAACACACAGGAACATTAATAGCTCAGATAAGGCTTAACTACTTTAAATAAGAATAGCGATTAAACTTCTCTAAATACTAGATTAACAGATTAATAACTTCTTGTTTGGACGACTTAAATTATTTCGTAAGACCACTTACCTGCCAGACTTGCTGTAAAGCTGTTTCTTCGTCTTCTTTGGAGATAAGAGTTGTCTTCACAGAAATGTTTCACACCGCCACCTGCTGGCAGCACACGGGAAAATCACTGAAATGTCACTCCTGGTCTCACACGGTGTTATATGGATCATTCCTGCGACTCGGTAATATTTCAGTCCCCGGACTTTTTAAAATGGTGGTTCACGAAAATTAAATGTTAAAAGCTTTTTTTCCCCAAAAAAAACCTTTGGTGTGTTCTTTATAATGAATGAAAATAATTATTGCATTCAAATATATATTTTTTAAATCATAAAAGAATGTCTTATTTCTAGCTTACACCAAGCGTTTGGTCATGTCCCTGAGGCACTTCGCTCAATTTGTACTTAGAAAAGAATTAATAAAATGTACTCAATCTCTATCATTTTTGCCAATAATGTAAGTGTTTATTGGTGTTCCTTTCCTTTCCTTTCCTTTTATATATATATATATATATATATATATATATATATATATATATATATATATATATATATATATATATATATATATATATATATATAAAGCTATTTTATTAATAAATAAATAAATAAAAACAGGCCATGTCCATCATTCCCAAAAGTGACATCATTTACCGGAAGTGGTATGGTCAAGCATAACAACTCAACCCCATCACATAAAATTAAGATGGAAAATGATTACTTTTCAATTTTTTTTATTTTATTTTAATCAATAACTATATAAAATTTACTTATTTTATTGCTGCCATGTGGTCTACTCTCCCACACCTCATGAGGAGCAGTGGCCATTTTGAGAAAATAAACACAACCCCATCACACCAACCCTGTCATATGTTATTGTTTCGGGGTTGTAAACTTGTGACAGGGTTGAGTTATTCACATCATTTATCAATAATTTGAATTTAAAAAATATGAAATGTTCATGGTTTCAGTAACCTAAATATGTATCTATGGAAATCGTGTTAACTCGATTAAAAATTTCATATAATGTGGCCACTTAAGCTTTGACAGGCATCCTATGTCAGAAATGCCACCCATATCAGCAGCAGAAACACAAAGGAAGTGCAGCAGAACAACCATCAGACAATCAGACCCATGGAAGTGGAGAAATAGGGAAATCCAGATGTCCTTGGACATTGGTGCATAATGAGATATGATGATGACCTGTACCCAGGTATCATCCTTGACATACTGTCAGGTTCATAAGTATTTGTGCAATGATACAATTTTCATAATTTTTCACACTGTCGGCCATCGGCAGATAGTTTAGAAACATCCAATGATCAGGGCTGATTATATCCTGTCAATCAAAAGAGTGCAGGAAAACACATGGAATTCATGCTGTGTGTAAAGATGATGTTTCTTTTGTGGAATTACTTTGAATTGGATGACAATGACGACAAAACTGCAGTTAGCAAGCTCTGCACTGCTCAAATTTTACTCCGCACGCTGCAGCAGAGCAGAAGTAGTGTGTATGTTTTTTCGGTGCGCATGTTAATGAATGAGTCCTTTCACACTGGATGCTGCAGCAGTGAAGCGGGAGTTTCAGCGTCGAGTCAATTATTTTTTTTTTGCCACGCTGCTCGCGCTGAATTAAAGCTCCAGAACACCGTTAAGAGATTTAAATGAAGAGGAGTTGACAAAAAGGTATATATTGCACAGAAAAATATAGTTGTAGAGTAGTACATTTCATATCCAGTTAATATGAGTTAATATCATAAAAAAAAGCTTATATTATATATTACCAGTTTGATATTCAGTGATGACATAAATGATTTTGTTTGTGGTGAGTGAATGTGAGACTAAAAAGGAGGTTTTTTAGAATTCAGTCAATGTTAATATGAATTCATAACATTCAACAAGTTAAGAAATCTTACTTTAATCTTCAGAATTTAGTTCATGTGTTAATGTTAATTTAAGTAATGTGTTTTCTGTTTATGTTTACTGTGAAACAACTTGTTGAAATGGAGAGAATAAAGTTTTTATTTGTATTTCCTTCAGAATTGTGGAATTAATTATTATTAATTTAAAAGAAGATGAAAAAATGGCAGAACCACCAAACTATCGGTATCAGCCGAGATCACTCTGAATAATTGGCGATCAGTATTGGCTGAGAAATTTAGTATCTGTGCATCTCTAATAATTTTGCCTCTTTGCACCACCACAATGGATTTGAAATGTAGCATTCGAGATGTGATTGAAGTGTAGACTTTCAGCTTTAATTCAAGTGGTTTAACAAAAATATTGCATTTGCCATTTAGGAATTAATGGTGTCCCTCCGTTTTCACAGGCTCAAAAGTAACTGGACAATTGACAAGCAGTTTCATGGCCGGGTGTGGCCTGTTTCCTTGTTATTTCATGACAAATTAAGGAGACAAAAAGGTTTGAAGTTGATTCCAAGCACTGAATTTGCATTTGGTAGCTGTTCAGGGGAAATCTCAATCTGTGGTCCAAAGAGGTGTTGATGCAAGTGAAGGAGGCCATAGAAAAATATAATGTATGCATTAATTCCTCTAATTGGGTACAGGGTATGCTTGTTGGATGCATCACTAAATCTCACAGCACATACACAGAAAACTTTTTTTTTTTTTTTTTTTTATTGCTGCCATCTCCCAGTTATCCCTGCATTGTCTCTATACTGGGTAACTGGTGACACTGAAAATGAGGAAGAATTTCAGTGAACTTGTTAAACATTTCTTTGGAGGTGATGTAATCAAATACTGACAGCCAGCAAACCCGTACAAAAATAATCACTTTATCGAAATTTCAATATTTCCTCAGAAAAATGACTAAAGGAAAACGTTTGTAATATGAGGGAAAAAAATAACCATTAATAAATAACATCCAGCAATACAGAAACAGTTCCATGTTATAATCTTCACAGAAGATACCTAAAGATTTTCTTCACCAGGGGTCTGAATTTAAGAAATTGGCCACTGCAGAATAATGCTGTATTGTTAAGATTTAAGGAAGGTTTTTCTTACAAAAACACCAACTTGTGATTTATCTTGTAAGTGATTCTAACCAGTGAATGAACAAACAAGTGAAAGAGCAAACTACTATTTAAACTTAAGCAAGAAAGTTCTGATCTCTTTTGGTGATATGGTTACACTGAAGTCCTTGGTCACGCCTCTAAAGGAGCTGGTGTTCTCTGGAACAAACGAACACACACACATCAACATCATATACTAAATCTTTCACTCATTAAATTCACAATAGTATGTGAACAATATGCAGGACTTTATGGTATACAATAAGTTGGTAATACCAGTGTTCTGTTCCTTCTCATTTGTCCTCCAGCTCCATCTCTGGAGGTCTGAGATATCCCAGGTTCCTGTGAGGGAACGTTCCTGCACTTCCTTTATTTCCCCTATGCCCCACATGACTTCCTGAATGGGAAAGAAAAAAATATGTGGAAATGTTAAATAGCAAATCAGGAGCTGGTGGCCTCAGGCAAACACCATGAACTTTAACAAAGCTAAACATTTTTCAGTTTTTGTAAATGATTCAGAATGCTGCAAATACATACACAGTGGTGCTTGAAAGTTTGTGAACCCTTTAGAATTTCTTTATATCTGCATAAATATGACCTGAAACAACATCAAATTTCTAAAAGTAGACAAAGAGAACCCAATTAAACAAATTAGACAAATATTATACTTGATCGTTTATTTATTGATGAAAATGATCCAATATTATATATCTGTGAGTGGCATAAGTATGTGAACCTCTAGGATTAGCAGTTATTTCAAAAGGTGTGCGAGTGAGCACCCAGTTTTATTTAAAGAACAGGGATCTATCAAAGTCTGATATTCACAACACATGTCTGAGGAAGTATATCATGGCATGAACAAAGGAGATTTCTGAGGACCGCAGAAAAAAAGTTGTTGATGCTCATCCGGCTGGAAAAGGTTACAAAACCATCTCTAAATAGTTTGGACTCCAACAATCCACAGTCAGCCAGATTTTGTACAAATGGAGGAAATTCAAGACTCTTGTTACCCTACCCAGGAGTGGCCGACCAACAAAGGTCAGTCCAAGACGTGTAATAAGACATGGAGAAGCCAGAAGGCTACTGGAAAAATATTTTGTGGATGGATGAGACCAAAAAAGAATTTTTGGTTTAAATGAGAAGTGTTATATTTGGAGAAAGGAAAAACACTCCATTCCAGAATAAGAACCGTATCCCATCTGTGAAACATGGTGGTGTTAGTATCATGGTGTGGTCCCGTTATGCCACATCTGGGCCAGGACGACTTGCCATCATGGATGGAACAATGAATTGTGAATTATACCAGTGAAGTCTAAAGTAAAATGTCAGGACATCTGTCCATAAACTAAATCTCAAGAGAAAGCAAAGGTTTTCATACTGTTGCCACTCACAGATATGTAATATTGGATATTTCTCCTCAATAAATAAATTAACAGTAATATATTTTTTATCTCATTTGTTTAATTGGGTTCTCTTTATCTATTTTTAGGACTTGTGCAATAATGTTATGATTTAGCTCATATTTATGCAGAAATATAGACATTTCTAAAGGAAATGTCACAAACATTCAAGCACCACTGTATATCCATGTTGTAAAAGAAACTGGATCAACATTCATATTCTGTGATCACAGAAATGACATGACTTTGGAAAATCTTTCTTCATTTGATGCAGTATACTGAAAATCATTGCAGATTTGTTCAGCTTAGGATGTTTACCCCTCCCCATTAGCAGAGGTCACACTCTCTGAAATTCAATGCAACCTCTCACCCTAATTCCCTATTCACATCCTCTTTTCATGAATATAAGCTCACACTTTTCACAGTTTTTGTTCTTGCTCTTTTGTTCTTATTTCCCAACCACAGTAGGGGGAGGGGGGTGGAGTCATTTCAGTCTTGTTAATGTCTGTTCGCCTGATTGGTTCCATCATTTCTGCTCTCGCGTTCCAGCTATTACATACCAAACAATAAAATAATTAGTATGCATGTCATAGTTTTACCTTTAGGTTGATGGTGGTAGGTTTGGACAGAACAGGATCCTCTCCTTTCTCATACAAGTGAGTAATCCTCAAGAGAACCCAGTCAAAGTCCGATTTAGATGTTTTTTCTTCACCTACAAATCAATTACAATCTACATAAAATTATTTTCATACTGCTTAAGTAAAATCACAAAGTGGATTAAAAGGCTGACATTTATTTAAAGTGCCCAAAACTTAGGACCGGCTCTGTGTGTGTATAATCTGGAGGGATTTGCGTACTAGAGTTGAGATCCTGGAGGTGCTGGGTGTGTTTTGGGTTGTAGCTCCAACCAGGAATACCGAGATATTGCAAGTGGAGATTCTGAGGCAAAACTACAGTCTGGACAGTAAGTCCATTCAAGCGTGCTCTCCTATTCCATGGTTTTTCTGTTAAAGATAAGAGAAAAAGAGGATTTAATGAGCATTATCCTGCATGCTGTAGATCAGGGGTCTTCAATCCTGTCCACAAATGGCCAGTGTGGCTGCAGGCTTTCATTCCAACCAGTCACACTTGTTTAATCACCCCATCCTGGGCTCCAAACAAAGCCTGCAGCCACACTGGCCTTTCACTGAGAAGACTGATGGCCCCTGCTGTAGATGGTCCCACATGGATAATCTAAAGTTTTGCATATCGCAAAAACAATTTATGCCCAAGACTCAACCTTGTTTTAGTAGATAAACTCAGGTGGATACTGTAGACTTGTACATAAAGAAGGGCTACTGAAATAGTAAAGCATCACATTTACAACATGCTTCATACTGAACATCCTTTTAACACAAATTTAGTACTGTTTGTCTTGACTCTTCTACAACTGTATACTCCCATTCTAAAATTGGTATTTCAGGCTGTACCTTCAAAGAAAATTATTTCTGCTGTTTCAATATTCAAATAGTATTTTTTTTCGTTTCATTTTTATTGAACCTTTCTGCTGAACTAAACATTTCTGCTGGAATGCTGGACATTTCTGCTGAGCTAAACATTTCTGCTGAGCATTTCAACGGTGGTTTAGTGGTTAGCACGTTCGCCTCACACCTCCAGGGTTGGGGGTTCGAGTCTCACCGTGGCCCAGTGTGTGTGGAGTTTGCATGTTCTCCCCGTGCTACGGGGGTTTCATCCGGGTACTCCGGTTTGCTCCATGGTAGGCTGATTGGCATGTCCAAAGTGTCTGTAGTGTATGAATGGGTGTGTGCCCTGTGATGGATTGGCACCCTGTCCAGGGTGTACCCCGCCTCGCGCCCGATGCTCCCTGGGATAGACTCCAGGTTTCCCCGTGACCCTGAAAAGGATAAGCGGTATAGAAGATGGATGGTGTGCGAACTCACCAGGTTTGTCAATAGCGAAGACCACAGGTCTGTGCTGGAGCTGTAGTGCTGCTCGCTGATAGTGAGAGGCCATTGCAGCAGGAGAGCCAACCATCATCCACAGAACTGGCCGTGCCACTGAGGAGTCATTCAGGGTCAGATTATATCCCAGATTCCACTCCTGGTTGTTCCACAGCCGCCTATGAAGCATCACCTACAATGCCACCGCCGTTTATTTAAAAGAAACAAAAAAACAAAAAAACCAAAAAACCCACTTCACAACAACCTTAACCATGGTCATTATGGGCAAGTCTGCCTACTCGGCAGCCAATCTGGCAACTATACCACAATCCAGACTCCTATGATATGTGCTCTTTGACTCAAATAGCACAGAACCATATTTTACAGGGTGTTCCAGCTACTATACGCATCTCCATACCAACGGTGGCTTGGCGAAACCAACCTTCTATGATGGTGATGATGAACAGACAGAAATGGTTTTCTATTATCTCTTTATACATGCACTGCATAGCATACAACATACTGACACCCATACTGTAAGTAGTGCCTTATATGACCAATAGAAAGCTATTTAAGATTCAACATATCTCTATGGTTGTTAACTATAATGCTATAAGCTAGTTCACGAAAGCTTAGATATTCTGCCCTTTACTGTTTATTTAATACCTAAATATGCATTAGCTAATGTACAAGCTAGAGTGTAGCCTTTAAATAGACAGTACGGTAAAGAAGAGCAAACACGTGTAGCCTGCTCTCAAATACCTCCAAGTACCTAATCCACAAAACAAAAACAAAACAACAACAAACTATGTATTTACTTCATAATATTGACTCAACTTTTGTTATGGGTAGAAAAACTAATGTTTTTGGCAGAAGGCCTTTTGCAACATGCAATTTTTTTTGTAACAAAAAGCACTCAGGACTGTCACAAAGGGCCTAGGTCTGTTTGTTTTCTGTTAAGCAGTAAATACTAGTACTAGTCATAGATGTAATCCCATCCCACACATGACACTTTTATAATTTAAGTATAACAGTACAGTAGTAACGCACATACATATTTTCATCATTGATCAACACTGATGTAAACAAGTTAAATATCAGGTTGCATTTTTTACTGTAAACAAGTGCTAACTTTCAATTGGGTTTAGACACTCCACACACTGATATTATTTGGACTGTCCACTTTAGCATCTTGCACCCAGCCTATCAAGTGATTTTCAACATGTAAACTTACGATATTCTGTCTTTGCATAACATGTGATGAAATAGGGTCTATATAGACTGAATTACGACTATGGACAAGTCTATAGTTTAAAGTGCACTTATTATGCTTTTTAAACGTGCCTAATTTTGTTTTCAAGGTCTCATACAATAGGTTTACTTGCACCCAAGGTAATTTTCTCAATTTACAATGCAGCATCACCTCTTTTTCTCAAGGTCACAAACGACTCGTTCGAGGACCCGTTCACTCTAAACTCCTCCTTTCAGAGAAACTACTCTGCTCTGATTGGTCAGATGTCCCAGTCTGTTGTGATTGGCCTACTACTTACAGCAAATAAAGTTAAAACAAAAGGAACAATTTGATAGTCTACATAGTGTTCGTAGATTATCTAGGAATCAACAACCATAAAGTGTTGACATTTTTAGAATGAGTTGATAGACTGTTTCATGGCAGTCACCTGGCAGGTTGTTAACAAGCTTTTGCTGACTGCTTTTAGAGAGTCTAAAATTGACTCCCAAATAAAGTGTTTTCTTGAGACTCTTTACAGCACATAGCAATTTATTTTCTGCTTTACATTTGATCCTATTCATACTTCAACCAGTGAACAGTCTTAATCCTGATAATGTCAGAATTAAGGATTATATTAAGGCTAACCTTAATCTAACAAAAATGGTATATAGGTTCATGTGTTAGTGTGTGTAAGTTACTCGCACCTCTATCTGGCCCTGGCTGAGACTAGCTACTCCATGCGCTCGCTCACTGAGTAGCACCAACCTGCTGTCGTCATCTCCAATATATGCTCCTCGTACCATTGGGTAGTAGTTCTGCACGCACACACACACACACACACACAAACAAACATAAAAATATATTTAAAATGATCAATTCAAGACAGTAATGCAAGTGTCTTTCTTGTTCTTACTCGAGATAACGTATTGTTGATATACTTCTTGTACTCCCTCTTCATCATCTGGTAGCCATTATTATCAGTATATATTGTCCTGTTGTTACTCAGACTAGAGGTGGTTCTGAGTACAGCTTCTCTGTTCACCAGTAGAGGGCCCACCACATAGCTCTGATCCAGTCTCTGGCATAATAACTTGTCCTTGAAACCCACCGGAACCCGGGTGACCACTGAGTAAGTGTGGTTCTCATCAGATTCTTCCCTGTAGAGAGATTTTACAATAGAGTTTTTATCCAAAACTGTTCTCATCTCCACTTTGATTTACAACCAATGTTATTAAATGTTTATCTATATATTTACAGAAGAATGGTCTATCCCTCAAGATAAAAATATAAAACATATGTAATTAGTACAAGGTTCTAGCTGTTTACCTGTAGAAATACTGACGTATTTCAGAAATGATTTTCCCTGGAATTATTTGCATTGAGACAGATTTGTACCCAGGAACAGTATCATTGGCTGTAAAGACATAGTTATCCGAGATAGGACCGGCATGGACATCTCCGTTGGCCTTGTATTCCCAAAAGTCTTGTTGTATCTTAACTGTCTTCTTCTCATTCCTGAAACAAAACATTCAGAAACCATAAATTAATTCCTTCACAGATAAATGCAAAATTTGTCTTACTCTACTAATTCTAGGAGACGCTACTAACTAGGAGATAAAGTTCCAGAGTACAAGACAGAAATATAACAAAACCAGTGAATTCACTTCAATTCATCAGCTCTGAACATGGCCATGATTCTTATTCTTTTGTCCAAGACCCCCAGCCTACATCACCACTCAAACAGAACTATACATAAATGGTACATCAGCAGAATAGTGATTGGAAGGCCATATGTACAAACCTAATGATAATGAGTGCTAAAGTCAGTAGAAGTGCTGCCACCATAGAAGTTACATTTACGGGTGATGACAGAATGATTGGGCTCAGTGTTTTGTAACAGGACGAAAAAGGTCTCTCATACTGAAAGACATTTAGAAAATTTTGAAAAGAAAAAGAAAAAGCTACATGTAGCTGGTCCTGCAAGATGCTCAATGAAACTTACAGCTCATTTCTTTATAAAACTGCACTAATTTTACCGGAGACTACCATTTATATTTTTTTGTCACACCAAATTTGTCACATTTAATTTAATTATTCTGAAGGCGTCTTTGCACTACAGAATTTTTTATTTTTTTTTGCATGTGCCTAAAATTTTGCACAGTACCATATGTGCATTATATATATGTCCACAAAAACAATATTCAAATTTAAGATTTCTTTAATAATAATTTTTTTAAAAAAGCGTCACTAATTAGTTATCAGGCTATAAGCGCTGATGTAACAGCAGATATACCTCACTCTGTATCAAACTTTCTTATCTCTTTAATAAACACTGCTTTATAGACTGCTGATTTTCTCAACAAAAAAAAAAAAAAAAAAAAAAAAATCAATCTGGATGCTTCAAATGTGTTAGTGCAGATTTCACTTTGACTAATCTTTCTCATGAAAAGGCAGGAAAGTAAAACTGATGTTTATATTAAAACAAACCACACACACCCCAACAAAAAACAATAACTCCTACCCAGCACTTTGTGATCATATCTTCTGAAAATGTAATTTGGATGAACAAAAACAAGATTTAAATAATAATAACAATAATAATAATAATAATAATAATAATAATAATAATAATATGAATATGAGAAAATGTGTAGTGACCTGAGTTTTATACTATGCAGAAGATTTGTCTCCTGGTCAAACAGCATTACGTAGCAGTCGTTCAGCACAGGTAAGAGCATTCGCCCCGTTTTCTTCCACTCACGAATGTTCCGTCTCTTGAAATTCACCACCTTCGCTGCGTAAGTGAGTCCACAGGTAGTACTAGTGTTACACTTTGACTGTGGGAACTGGATGAGGTATTTTCTGTACTGAAGTCCACCCAGTTCCACCATTATGAAAAGATCATAGTCATCTGGCGCCTCTGCAGATGGCTGGATCTGAAAGAATATGTTGTATAGGTTTACTGATCACTTGTCTACAATGACATACACCAAACTGGTAAGCAAGAAAAGATAGCAAACCATGCAAGTCACAAAAGTCATGCGGGAAATTCTTAGCATATAAAAAGCATTGAGCGTAGAACATGAGGATGTGACTGTTGAGAGTCTGATTGAGTGAGTTACCTGAGCAGGAACTGCTTTCCCGTTATCATCAAACACAAGTGCCATTGGATATTTTGCAGAAATGTTGATGTATGTTGTAATGTTCCAAGCAAGTGGGTTGTAAACAATGATGTGTTGCTCAAGGTCATTTGACAACTCTGTATTACCTAAAAAAATATTAAGAACTATTAGAGTGATTCAAATTACTTTGCTCCGTGTCCAGTTTATATTCAAAGTAATATATATCTATATCAGTAGTAGGTGCTGATCACAGATTATAGAGCATTTTCTGAAGGAACAGGGTCAATGAACCTGAAGTACATGCTCACCTGGGCTAAATGAGTTGATAGAAACACCAGGATTTTGAGGGAGAAGAAACATGGCTGCCAAGAGCTCTTGCACTCCCATCATACCTTGCATAAGGTGATCCATGTACATATCAGCCACTTTTGGGGATTCTGTTCCTGTAATGCCATCATGATGTTGAACCTAGTTTCATGTAAAACCCATTTATCAAAAAGCATTAAAGAATATTATATCAGATATTACATAAAAATATATTTAGCACATTTAAAAAAACCCAACACAATACACACCTCAGAGACAGCCCATCTGATGGCTTTGAGTTTGTCCATGGCCCACTCTTTCCTGACAGGGCCATCAGGGTACTTGATCCGGTACCGCACAAACAAAGACTCCGCAGCATAGGAAAGGGAACTGGCTCGTCTTGCAACTCCTTTCAGAACATTCCTGGAGGCATAGAACCCTGTCCATGCCTGAAATTGTTCTGAAAGCAATGAACAAACAAGATCAGGCTAGAAATGCAGAAAAGAAGTCATCTCTTCTAGAGGTGGGTGACGAAGAAACAAGAAGGAGAGGGAAAAAAAAAGGTTGCTATGTTGTGAAATGGACAGCAGGGAAATGTCACTGCAAATCAGAACAAAGTTATCCTGACCACCTTTATCCTATAATGAAAGATTTCTATCCTGATAGGAGTGGTCTCTTTCAGGACGACTCTGAAATGAATTAAATTATGTGCTAGAGCCTTCATAGTCACCAGATATCAACCAAGTCAAACATGAACCGTATAGGCAATTTATTACTTAAGTGTTAGCACTCTCCACCACCATTATCAAAACACATCTTTTAGAAGAATGGTGTTCATCCAGCCAGTACAGGTCTAGAGAATTGTAGAATCTGTTCATTGTAGCCGTTCTGGCAGCTTGTTAGGGCCCAAAACATTACGAAGAAACTTTTTACAATGGTTTTTCCTGTAGTCTGTTACCTAACTAACATATTACCATACTAACATAACTAGTTGCCAAAAAAAATAAAAATCATAGTAATCATGTAAATTCATGTATATATTATGAATATTATGATATTTAAAGAGAACTTACCAGTGGAATAGGGGAGAAAATCTTGGCTTCCCCTCACCTCCCAAGACATATTTGATTGGTACAAGGCTTGGAAATAGTCTTTAAGAGTGGCGTATTGAACAGTCACGCCAAACTTCTCACTATGCTGGTTGATGTAATTCATTAACATGTCCATATTTGTGAACTGCACTGATGCGTTGTAGAACTGCTTGTCACATCCCTAGAAAAATGTCAACAGACTTTGTTGAATAACAGAAAAACTATAATGCACATGCAGATGAGTGGGTAAATGAATAACAGCAGCGTGTGCCTTTGGTTGGCACCAGTATAAAACTAAACTAACCCAAGGCCAGAGAACATGTTTGGTCTGGAACCACTGTGCTCTTTGTTTAATGTTGGTCACCATGGTTTGGGCATAGGGCTCCAAAGTGTCCTTCCTAACTGGGAGGCTCATGTTGGGATACACACCATCTTTAGGTGGGTTTGGAAACACAGCAACTCCGTTCCAATAAAATCCTGACCTATTTACAACAACGAAATGTGTCAGAAGAATCTTAATGGATTATATATGTGCATCTCCAATGACATCAACTAGTTAGTAATTCTGTTAAACTTATACATAGTTTGTGATACAGATTAAGATTAGATATAATGGTTTACCTGTTTGAGAAGGGGAGGTATGATGGCGTGCAGTAACTGTACTGGTCCATTGTGTGTGTGAA
This sequence comes from Ictalurus punctatus, assembly GCF_001660625.3. NCBI lineage: Eukaryota > Metazoa > Chordata > Actinopteri > Siluriformes > Ictaluridae > Ictalurus > Ictalurus punctatus. The sequence goes on along the minus strand of NC_030422.2, from coordinate 18,611,558 downwards.
TATCTCCTTGTCCACCCCTAATGAGGATGACCCTCTCCACACAAATTGTAGTCTCTGTATAAATATAAGCGCAGTCGTAATATTGGTCAACACATTTATCATGGGCTTATGCACAGTTTACATGCTCTGAAGAACACATTCTGGGATAATTAGGAAATCAGGACAACCTTGCTCTTCTGCATGTTCTCTTTGAGGTCGTAGTCAATACGAGAGATGAGATGAGCATCAAATCCAGCCAGGGCAAAAAGGACCGGAGTGGTGGCGGAGGCACCAAAGGGGTCAACATGCCAGGAGAAGCGAGGCCTGACACCAAATGTTTCATACAAGAACCCATGTCCCTCTATAATAAAGAGAGGAAGAGTGTATCAGAAAAGGAAGTGTCTACTTAGTGTCAGGGAGAGTTCAATGAAAAGTCTAATATACACAATACTTACATTACCTCAGATGTAGTTGATCACTCAAAATATTATTGTAAATACATGCAATCTTTTTAAACTATGTAATCATATATTAAATGTCTTTCTGACTCACCAGGAATAGTCTGTACTTACAAATTAAATTTGAAAGTCAATCTATATTACCACTTATATAACCTTTAAATTTATGATACAACTTGGCCTTCAAATTTTGGGATGCGGGACCTAAGAGCTAGATGATATAAAGCTGATTACTAACCAAATTGACGAAACTGATTCCAAGTTGTCCAAGATCAACAGGCGTGCTTGACATCATTTGAGAACTGGTGGTTGCATGGGACAGACATACATTATACAAGTGCATCTCAAAACATTAGGATATTATGGAAAAATCCATTTCTTTCCATAATTTAATTCAAAAAGTGGAACTTTCATATATTCTAGATTCATTACACATAAAGTGAAATATTTCAAGATATTTTTTGTTGTAATCTTGATGATTACAGCTTACAGCTCATGAAAATCAAAAAATCCAGTATCTCAAAATATTAGAATAAAGAATTTATAATACAGAAATGTCGACCTGAGAAGAGTTCTAATCAGATAATTAATTCAACACACCTGCAAAGGTTTCCTGAGCCTTTAATCTCTCAGTCTGGTTCAGTACACAACCACAATCATGGGGAAGATGGAAGTAAATGTTGCATTTCATTTGGAAATCACGCCACGCCACGCCACATTGATACAGTAATTCGTGCAAAAGGAGCCCAGAGCAAGAAATGAGTGAATAAATGAACATACTTTTCAGAAGGTCAAAATTTCTGTATTATAAAGTTCTTTATTCTAATATTTTGAGATATTGTATTTTTGATTTCCATGAGCTGTAAATCATAGTCATCAAGATTAAAACAAAAAAAGGCTTGAAATATTTCACTTTGTGTGTAATGAATCTAAAATATGAAAAGTTCCACTGTTTGAATTAAATTACAGAAAAAAAAAAAACTTTTCCATGATAATCTAATTATCTGAGATGCACCTGTACATCAGCTACTTTAACCTCATGGGTCCAATGCAGGACAAAAGAAGCGACCAGACACCAAACAGCTAACATGTTTTGCTAAGTTACCCCTTCAACTTGACTAAATATTCAAGCAAAACATGCACATAATAGCCACAGCCCAAACCTGTCAGCTGAACGATGGCATCATCAATATCCGTCACTGCCTCGTCATGCATCACCTGACCGCCGATGATAAACTCCAGACGCCCTTCCTGCAGAAGCTGTCTCACCTGACATGGAAACAAGTCTCCATTAACAGACAGGATGTACCCGCACTAACAAGCTCACAACAGAGGAAAATGCAGCAACCATCATTTCCAAGATGATTTAGTGACAGCAGTGAAAGTTTATTACTCACCTGTTTCTTGTGCCACTCAGACGCTGTTGTATCCCACCAAAGTCGGAAGAATTCCTGCTCAACCGCAATGAATTTGCGATTCTTAACTCGGGTCAGTTCCTCCACAACGGTGGTGTACACGTTTGACGCATAAGCGTGCATGCTCTCCTACAGGGAACATCATCATCATCATCATCATCATCATCCTCCACTGTAGAGCAGGGGTTCTCAAACCTATTTGAGTCTACAGTTTAAAAGGACCCCTTTAACTGTAAAAAGATTCATGGGACATGTCAGATTTATTTTAAACTCAAACTATTAAAGAAATAAAATAGACATGTCTTAAAGATGTACAATAATAGTTTGGCTATTTATTGGAGCCATGGAGGTTTTTTTTTTATTTTATTATTATTATTTCTGAACTTTCCATAGATGGAAGACATTTCATTAAAATTGCCATTAGATTCCTTTTGACATTTGTGGCAATGGTGTGCTGAATTACAAACAAACAAACAAACAAACAAACAAACGTCACAGAGCCTTGGTTATGCTGGCAGGTCGCTAGAGTTCATATTCCCAACTCTTTTCCTGCACAGTTTCGCGGTTCCTGAGAGAAACCGGGTGTGTTTGAGCAGGGAAAACACAGAAATATGCAGGACAGGGAGTACTCCATTTTGCTGTCAACACTCCAAAGCACTGAGTTTACCTGGACTGTGTACACCCATCCGACATCCATGTGACTGTGAGGGATGACGAAAGTCTGGATTGGTTTTGCAGAATAACTCACAGACACCAAAACACAGAATGACCCAAGAAACAACGGTAAAAACGTCATCTTTCCGGATAAACTGCACTAGAACAGTTTACAAACCGACTACAAACCGTCTCATGACAGCAGCAGCATGTGACTGTCTCGTGCGCATGCGCAATTTAACCTTCGTCAAACCGGTCTGACGGATTCTTAATATCGTTTTATTTAAATATGTGTAAGTGCTAATTTAATTTTAAGATCAAATTTAAGAACAAATCTCCCAAGTGAAAGCACGACATTATAAAACGGCGTGGTCTATTAAAACAGAGAAATGACAGTAAAAGTTGTCTATACGTTAACAAAACATCCTGGTGCATGTTGTTATCCTCCTGACCAGCAGGCGGAGTCGCAGTCTGGTGTTTCGGCTTCTTTTCCTGTGTAAAGATGGCTGAAGTTGATAACGATGGTGAGCATAAAACATCTGACAAAGACGATTTGCAAGTATTAAAGGTATGAATTCCGCATACATACGCTGTAAGTAGCTTGCTGGCATTCATATTTAAGATGAGGAAATCTAGACTGATAGCTAATTTGCTAGTTGAGGTAGTTGTGCAGTTGCTGTTTAGCCTCTCGTCTGTCACTATAACAACGAATACATGGCTTACTAGCAACACAAGCTGCTACAGGGATGTAGACACTGATGTGCTCAAGTCACTCATTATATTATATTATATAAATATATAATTTGATATGTTTAGTTTGTGTGTACTATGTACTGTACAATGTTGTTTCTGGAACACCTACACTGTATGGCCAAAAGTATGTGGACACCTGGCCACATCAAACACCCATAAGTGCTTGTTAAGCATCCCATTCCAGATTTAGTCCCCCTTTAAAAACCTCCACTCTTCTGGGAAGGCTTTCCATTTCATTTTGCAGCGAGACTGTGGGGATTTGAGTACATTCAGCCACAAGAGCATTAGTGAGGTCAGGCGAGGAGTGCAGTGGGCATTTCAGTTCATCCCAACAATCAAGTTCTTCCACACCACCCTTGGTAAACCATGTCTTTATGGACTTCACTTTGTGTACAGGAACGTCTTTGCACCCCTTCGTTCCAATAAAAGGACATCTTAATGCTGCAGCATACAAAGACGTCCTATACAATTGTGTGCTTCCAGCTTTTGCGGCAACAGTTTGGGGAAGGCTTACATACAGGTGGTGATGGTCAGGTGTCCAAAAACTTTTAGCTATATTGTGTATCTATCTGGAGTTGGAACATTATATTGTAGTATATAGAGTTAGAACAATATAAACTGAATTTAAGACGCTAAATTTTGCAAATGATACTTTTGTGATGTTTCTCAGGAACTCGTAGATGGACTCTATCACTTTAGGGATCACTATTTTGAGACGCACAGCGTGGAAGATGCCAGTAGAAAACAGAATGATGTTGCCGAAGAGATGAATAAGACATTGAAGAAGCTGGAGGAGAAGGAAGGTGAGTGTAATTTATACCCACAGATAACTATTTTGTGCAATCACATTATATATGTTGACTTTTTTGTTTATTGTTTTCCCAGACATGTGCTTCTCCTATTGGGGTGCTGTATCATCCTCTCTGTTATTTCATCCGGTTGATTTTTGATTATGCAAATACTACAAGACAGGACAAGCAGCAGAAATTGTGCTTACAATGGTTAACGATCTAAATTATCAGAGTATTTATACACAGCACATTATGTAGTCTTATAGGCCAATAAAGTACGATGAGATTTAAAATCTGTTTAATAGTGTCAATAGATAGGGGTAAGCTTGCATAGAAAGCGGGTATGGTTTAAGATTTCAGGTCTTATCTGACCGATCGTTATCAGTTCGTAGATGTAAATGGTGAATTCTCCATGCGTACTGAGGTTACTTTTGGAGTTCCACAGGGTTTCTGTTTTAGGCCCACTGCTCTTTACTTTATATATGCTACCCCTAGGTAAAATTATTCGTAAACATGGAATTAGCTTCCACTGTTATGCTGATGATACACAGTTGTATGTTTCAGCGAAGCCAGAGGACAGACAGAAGCTTAGTAAAGTTGAGGATTGTGTAAAGGACATTAGACATTGGATGTTAATTAACTTCCTTCTACTTAATTCTGATAAAACAGAAATACTTTTATTAGGCCCACGTGTAGCTAGAAGTATTCTTTCTGATCACATGGTTACTCTGGATGGTCTTTCTGTTTCATCATGTGCAGCAGTTAAAGACCTTGGAGTGATTATTGACTCCAGCCTATCATTTGATGCTCATGTAGATAATATTACTAGGATAGCCTTCTTTCATCTCAGAAATATTTCTAAAATAAGAAACATATTGTCACTACATGATGCGGAAATACTAGTTCATGCATTCGTCACCTCTAGATTAGATTACTGTAATGCCATACTGTCTGGATGTTCCAGTAGGAATATAAATAAGCTCCAATTAGTCCAGAATGCAGCTGCTAGAGTCCTAACTAGAACTAGAAGATACGACCATATCACACCGATATTATCAATACTGCATTGGCTCCCAGTAAAATCTCGCATTAATTATAAAATACTTTTATTAACCTATAAAGCACTAAATGGTCTCGCGCCACAATATCTAAGCGACCTTTTGGTTTTATATGATCCGCCACGCCTACTTAGATCAAAAGATGCAGGCTATCTGACGGTACCTCGAATAGTGAAGGCTACTGCAGGGGGAAGAGCTTTCTCTTATAGAGCCCCACAGTTATGGAACAGTCTTCCTATTAGTGTTCGGGACTCAGACACAGTCTCAGTGTTTAAGTCTAAGCTTAAAACATATTTGTTTACTCAAGCCTACCCTGACTAGATTCTGTTCTACTACTTCGCAGTCATAATTATCTTTTTTCTCCCTCTCTCCTTTCGCCGAGCCCCACACGAATTTATGGAGATACTAGAGATCCAGATCCTTTCTGCCTCTGGATGGAGCTCAAATCTTCTTTAATTCCAGACTGCTGGGACTACGGCTGCTCTTAACACCATACAGACTTCATATAAATCCATAATGAACTTTTTCACAATATCTGTTGTTACCCAGATGAGGATGGGTTCCCTTCTGAGTCGGGTTCCTCTCAAGGTTTCTTCCTCTTAAAACATCTTAGGGAGTTTTTCCTTGCCACCGTCGCCACTCAGTGGCTTGCTCAGTTGGGATAAATTCACACCTTTAATATCTGTATACCATGTTGATATTTCTGTAAAGCTGCTTTGAGACAATGTCTATTGTAAAAAGCGCTATACAAATAAAATTGAATTGAATTGAATTTACATGAGGATGTGGCCTAATATACTTCATTATGCAATTTTATGTTTGCATATTTCATGCAATACACAGATCAGAATTTAAATGCACATATATGTCCTCATCCTATGTTTTGCAGAACTCTACAAAAACAGCGCTCAGTTTTTGCTCCTGCGGGGCCGATGTCTGAACGTAGGTCCACAGTTCAGTCAGGTAGCAGAAGAGAACCTCTCAAAGGCAGTAAAACTGGAACCAGGCCTGGTGGAGGCGTGGAATACACTAGGGGAGCAGTACTGGAAGAAAGGTGACCTGATTGCTGCAAAGACCTGTTTTACTGGAGCGCTACAGCAAGTATGTGTGAGAGAGAAAACATGCATGAAGCAAAGTGGTTTTGAAAAATTGTAGGCAAATCTGTGAGATAAAACTAGATTCTCTTAACATAATGATTTTTCATTCCACTGTCAAATACGAGTGTTTGTCTGTGACTTTAGTGTTTTTGTACTGTGTGCACTGTATCACTTCTTCAGAGCAAAAATAAAGTGTCTTTGCGAAACCTCTCTATGGTGCTGAGGCAGTTGCCTCCAGAAGGGGGCGCACAGGAGCAAGGCAAGCGTATTATGGAGAGTGTGGATCTGTCTAGGCAGGCTGTGCAGCTGGATGTCACAGATGGAACATCCTGGTGTAAGTTTGTTACAATTTTATGGTCTAATGAATTATAGATGACTACCTTAAGTATAAATTTTTGATCTTTTATGCACACACACACAGTCTGTCTGTCTGTTTATCTATCATATATATATATATATATATATATATATATATATATGTATATATATATATATATATATATATATATATAAATATAACAAAAATGTGGAGGACATTTGACAAAAATGTTTGTATGTCAGTAAAGAAAGTAACACATTACATAATACACATAAAGAAGCCTGTTGGGTTTTACCTACAAAAACAGATGCAAGTGTGATAATCAAAGTCTCTAGAAGAACTTTGCCAGATTCTTCAAGTTGCTTAGAAAAATTTAGCAGCCAATTTCCTTATAAATCTGCACAAAATGTATCTGAGACTACTGATGCATTAAATATATATATATATATATATATATATATATATATATATATATATATATATATATATATATATATATATAAATAATAATGAAAAAACAGTGTTGTCATGTCAAGTATTGACTTTGCTTAGTTTATCACTGTTTATTGCTCCTCATAGATTTTTTTCTAGAAAAAGTTTAATTTCATAATTTATAAACACATCTTTGGTTACAGCATTTCTTTACATGTGCATAAGACTTTTGCACAGTGTGTGTGTGTAACATGATTGCCTTTAGCTTTACAATCAGACATTGATACTACGGTATCTGATAATGCTGTGTGAAAGGTTTGAATGAATAATAAATTATATAAGATGGCAAATTTATTCAGTAAAATTGAAATCAATCCTTTCCTGAGCAGACATCTTAGGGAATGCATACATCTCCTTGTTCTTCAGCAGTGGACAAAATCCTCAGATGTCTCAGCAAGCTCTTAGTGCCTATTCGCAAGCTGTGAGTAGACACAGACTGGATAGATTATTCAGAGGCCATTGTGTTTGGTATAGTTCGACTGATTATCTTGCTAATTGTATGTATTGTTTATTTGTTTCAGGAGAAAATTGACAAAGCATCTGCCTTAAATGCTGATCTGCACTTCAATCGTGCCACGGTAATTCTCTCTCTTTTTGTTGTGCTTTTTTCAAATTGAGGATTCATTTATTCAGATCAAGTCCAACCTACAAATTATAGCTTTGTGCTGCATAACAGAGCAAGGTTTTTGTGACACTATTTAGGTTGATTTGCCTCAAATTATTCAGTAAACATGCTGTAAACATTTTTTCCCCTCTAATTTTGGCTTTCCTAATTTTTCAGCTTATAGACTGTATTACAGCAGCTCATATACATATGCCAGTGTGAAATTGATTAATTGTAATTTCTTTCTTGAATTTTAAATCTGTTAGCATTGTGCAGACTTTGCTAACGTCAGCTTTTATGTCCTACTTTGCCACATTAGCTGTTCCAGTACGAGGAAATGTTCAGTTCAGCTTTGGCTGGATACAGTCGTGCTGCAGCTCTTGACCCAGGTTGGGAGGAAGCTACAGAAAGAGAGAGGCTTTTGCTGAAATACCTAGATCAAATAACTGGTCTAATGGAGAATAAGGTGAGTGCTGTTAAAATGTTGTATCATGATATAGAAAGCATTGTTTTTGTCAGTGATTTTATAGTAATTAGCAGCAGAATGCCATAAATGATGACTACTGAATGTGTATATACGAATTTGCAAGTGGTGTATAAGCTTGACCCTTTAAAATGTTACCAGGGGAAAGTAAAAGCACGTCGCCTGCGTAACATGCTCTCCTCCCTGAGCGTGTCTGCTTTGGGTCCGTGTGCCTCGCCTCAGTATCGCTCCCCGACAGGCCGCACTGGATGTCTGGAGCTCCGTAGTTTCGGTGCTCTTACGCACGGTCATAATACCGGTGTTGCAGCCATGGGAAAAGTCGTCTTCAGTCTGGCTACGGAGGGCCGCATGGCCTTGTGAGTGAATAAGTGAACAATTTACACGTGACTTTTTTCCCCTCAAGGTGTACTTAAGAAAATATTTTTTATTTCATTTTACAGTCCTTGCATGTTACCTGCAACCTTCAGTGTTGTGATATTGTGTATTAGTGATCTTTTTTGTCCTCACAGTACGTTTGGGATGGTAGATAGCGAGGAGACATGTTGTGTGGTCATGGTTTATAACATAGCTGATGGCTGGGGTGTGTTAATCGGAGATACAGTCGTCATTCCTGAACCAGAAGTGAAACGACACAGCATAACACACAGTGATAAGGTACATGCACTCATCACTCACTACTTGACACCTACTGATATTGTCTTATAGAGTGTTCAGCCACCATATATTATAAGCAAAAAAACTGTTAAAAAAAATCCATAAAGTACAACAGAACAACCATCTAGATGCAAATCTGCATTTGGCATAGTAAAATGCATCTTGTACCAGTACCAAATGTGTTCATGGCAGAAATGATTTGTCTAGTGATGCCCAGAAAAACATTATAAAAGGCAAAACTCACAGAGATTAAAAGGACAAAAGATGACACTGAGATGGTGAAAGAGCCATCATAAGTGCGGAATGCAGCTCGGCTATTGCAGTGTCGGCTCCCGCAGACACAGGCTAAATCTGCCTCCATTTATATGACATTACATTTGTACTAATTGGATGGCTAGTCTTAATCATCTTAATGTATGGATTTATTTCACTAAATGGTGGCACAATGGGTAGTGTTAGTAACTCACAGCTCCATGGTGGATCCTGGGCTCGGGTTACTGGCTATATGGAGTTTTGCATGTTCTCCCCACGTCTGTACGTTTCCTCCAGGTTCTCCAAAAACATGCTTGTAGGTGGACTGACTACAATGAATCGCCCTAGGTGTGAATGAGTGTGTGATACCCAGTGCCTCATGCCTAGTGTTTACCATAACACTGATTATGAAAAAGAGGTTACTGAAAATTAATGAATTTCACATTTTCTTTAAATGTATGTGTGTAATAAAGGAGCTATTTAACATTGAGAACGTAATTAGTAGATAAAATATATACAATTTCAGGCCAATTATATGTACATTATATCGTTATATGATTGTGAAGCCGATCAGTTAATTTCACATTAGTGAGCTATCATAAGGATTTATACATAATTAAATAAAAAAATCACATTTTTTTCTTAACAAACTGGATTTTCATGAATACCACATTGCAAAATATGCTCATGCAAATGCTCATGCAAAATATTTCCTAATAAATCTGTTTATATTTGTCAATTCAGTTTCAAAGTTAAAATTAAATTGCCCTCATTTCTGCAGTGGTATAAAAGCTTATTGCAAATAAATGTAAAAAGTAGTTAAGATTCGCGCTTTGATATTTAACCCAGTGTTTGACGAAATTTGGATTCAGCCACAAATTTTTCACGTCTGTGCATCACTGAAGTACAGCATACAGTGCCTGTCACGAATATTGGCACCCTTGCTAAATATGAGCAAAGAAGGTTTAATTGCTTAACCCTGTTCAAAAATTCACTAAAATACTCTGCTCTCAGGGATATCAAACAATTGCAAACACAACACAGGTGTGGAACAATTATTGGCACCCCTACGAATTCATATGAGAAAAATATATTTGAAGTATATTCTCATTTGATATTTTAATTTTTTTTTTAGTACGCCTGGGTGACTAGGAACAGAAAATTGTTCAGCCATGACTTCCTGTTTCACAGGGGTATAAATATGAGGTAACACACAGGCCAAATTCCCTTAGTCATTCATAACTATGGGTAAGAACAAGGAATATAGCTGTGATGTGCAGCAAAAGGTTGTTGAGCTTCACAAAATGGGAAGTGGCTATAAGAAAATAGCACAAGCATTGAAAATGCCCATTTCCACCATCTGAGCAATAATGAAGTTCCAGTCAACTGGAAATGTTATGAAACAACTTGGAATGTGTGTCTATATTGTCTCAGTGCACTGTGAGGAGGATGGTTCGAGTGGCCAAAAAATCTCCAAGGATCACAGCTGGAGAATTGCTGAAGTTCGTTATGTCTTGGGATCAGAAAGTTTCCAAAACTACAATCTGAATTCACCTACATCAGCACAAGTTGGTTGTAAAGGTTTCAAGAAAAAAGCCTCTACTTTCATCCAAAAACAAACTTTGGCATCTTCAGCTTGCCTTCAAATGGGATTGGGTTCTATTTTCAGATGAAACCAAAATAGATTTTTGGCAGTAAACACCAGAGGTGGTTCTGGGGCACAGAGAGAGGTAGCCATATGGAAAAGAACCTTATGCCTACAGTTAAATATGGTGGTGGCTCTTTAATGTTTTGGGGCTGTTTTTCTGCCAGAAGACCTGGACAAACTATTAGGATACATGGTATCATGGACTCTATCAAATATCAACAGATATTAAATGAAAACCTGACTGCCTCTGCCAGAAAACTTAACATGGGCCGTGGTTGGATCTTCTAGCAGGACAATGATCCAAAACATACATCAAAATCAACACAACAATGGTTTACTGATCACAAAATCAAGGTCCTGCCATGACCATTCCAGTCCCCTGACTAGAAACCATAGAAAACCTGTGGGGTGAACTGAAGAAGAGAGTCCACCAGCGTGGACTTCGAAATGTGAATGATCTGGAGAGATTCTGTATGGAGGAATGGTCTCAGATCCCTTGCCATTCTCCAACCTCATCAGGCATTGTAGGGGAAGACTCAGAGCTGTTATCTTGGCAAAGGCACAAAGTATTGACTAAAAGAGTCCCAATAATTGTTGTACACCAATATTTAACAACGATGATTTTTTGGATAAACCTGTTTTGTTCTGCAGTTTGATATCCATGAGAGCAGAGTATGTTTGTGAATTTTTTTAACAAAAGATCAAAAGGTTAAACAATAAAGACAATTTTTCACAGCCTTCTTTGCTCATATTTACCAAAGGTGCCAATATTAATGGAGGGCACTGTATGTTGTGTTTTTATATACAAGACCTGTCACTTATGTCTCTAACTCTTCTCCTTGCAGTCTTATGATTTCCGCAGTATACGTGTCGACTCTCCTCTCCTGCTTATTGTGAACGGAAAGAGACAAGCGATGCAAAGCCAAATAGCGACTTCAGTCAGTTACAAACCACACAGTGAATGAGCAATTTCAAAGAGAGCAGACAATGGAGTTGACCTTTTTCATTTTTAGTTGTACATAGTCTGTAACATTTTGTTTAGTCGAATTTATTTGTACATATTTATATAGTTTTTTTCCACTGATGTTGGTGGGTGTTTTTGTGAAAAAGTTTCAGATGCCTGATCCAGATCTGAGACAATAAAACTTTCCCATTGGTGCTCCTGAAATACTTAAGAATCTGTCATGTGTGATTTATAAGATGTGCTTTGAGTTTGCCAAATATACTTAAAATCTAACACACACAACATTCCTCAAACAAGTGGAGAAGAGTGGGCAGAGATTACATTAGACCTCTGAATTGAACCTTAATGTTTTCTACCTAGCTGTGTGACAAACTGACAATTGCCACCATCTATAATAATTATTACTTTCCACTGCCTAAAGTTTCTGCCCTCGCTTATTAAGAACATGGACAAAATTGCTGCAAGTGCTAAACTAGGCTACTTGCAGTCTCAACTGTATTATGCTGCACATAGCCCACACACACTGTAGCAACAGAGAGAAATAAAAGACAGCAGGGGAGAGAGAGAAGAATAGTCTTGAAAATAAAGTACACTCCTGCTTGAGTTAACATGAAATAATAAAAAAAAGTAAAAAAACCAACCTGTCATAAGATCATAAATTAGCAGCATACTTTGTTGACACCAGTCCAAACTACTTTATTATCTATAAACAACTTTGCAGTGAACACTGCAGGGAATTAAGTAATTTAACAGTCGCAAATTGTACATCAACATGTATGCCAAGAATATAACAGTGTAATGGAGAAAATACAGATGCATACCAAACCGTTAGTTTTTCTTTAGAAAGGAATGTCCTTTCTCTCTTGGTGGAGAGCTAAATTGGAAAAAGCTCTTGAAGCTCTCTGGTTCTAGGAAAGAAGGGAAGAGCTTGTCACTTTCTGGACCCACAGCTAAGAAAGGAGGAGTGGTGTGGGCAGAGCGCTGTCTAATTACTCCTGAAGGGAACAAGAGACCAACGTTAATCTTTAACAACCACATAAATGGTCTGATCTATATTACTTGTAAAGAATAAACTGGTCCAGTCTACTAACAATGCTGGGAAAGTATGTATAAAGATACTCCGAATAAAATATTGGATATGAATAGGATACTTAACCCTAAACGTATGGTTAAGAATGGGAGCAATGTATAAAAATGTTTTAGCCATTTATGAGCAAGTATTTAAGAATGCTTCTATGTTTCTCAACATATTCAGAGTAGTGAAATGTGGCAGCACTGAGACTGAAACACCTTAAACTTTTTTAAAAATCATATAATTAATCAGTAATCAAATATTTGTGCCACCGTACAGCTCCCCGGTTCAGTTCTGAGCTCAGGTTACTGTCTGTGCAGAGTTTCGCATGTCCGCCCTGTGTCCCAAAGCTATGCCAGTAGGTGGGCTGGCTACTGAAAATTGGCCGTAGATGCCAATGAGTGTGTAAATGTGTGTATGCATGGTGTCCTGCAATAGACTGGCATCCTATTTAGACTGTACTCCTGCCTCATGCCCAGTGTTCCCGGGATATGATATACTGCAACCCTCACAAAGTGATTAATGAAGGTTAATGAATGAATGAACATTGTAATAAGCATTGTAATAAAGGCATTAAAGTGAGGGTATATATACATACACTAACAGCACTTTATTAGGAACACTATACTAATACTGGATACGGCCTCCCATTGTTCTTAAAACCACTTCAGTTCTTTGTTGCATAGACTCCACAAGATGTTGGAAACATTCCTGTGAGATTCTGGTCCATGTTGACATGATCGCATCACACAATTAATGCAGATTTTTCAGGTGCACTTTCATGCTGTGAATCTCCCGCTCTACCACATCCCAAAGATCTTCTACTGGATTCAGACTTGGTGACTGGGAAGACCACTGAAGAACACTGAACTCATTGTCATGATCACAAAACCAGTTTGAGATGTTTGCTTTGTGACATGGTGTATTAACATGCTGGAAGCAGTCATTAGAAAATGGTAAAATATGATCATGAAGGGATGAACATGGTTAGCAACAATACTCAAATAGACTGTGGCATTTTAGCAACTGATTGGTATTAATGGGCCCAAAATGTACCAAGAAAACATTCCCCACACTATTACACCACCTCTACCAGCATGGACTGTTGACACAAGGCAGACTGGGTCCATAGATTCATGCTGTTGGTGCCAAATTCTGACCCTACCATCTGTGTGCCTCAGAAATAATCGAGATTCATCAGACCAAGCTACGTTTTTCCAGTCTTCAACTGTCCAGTTTTGGTGAGTCTGTGCCCACTGCAGCTTCAGATTTCTGTTCTTGGCTTATAGAAGAGGAACCTGACGAGATCTCCCGCTGTTGTAGCTCATCCACCTCAAGGTTCGACGTGTTGTACATTCTGAGATGCTTTTCTGTTCATCACAAGTGAGTGTTTATCTTAGTTACTGTAGCCTTTCTGTCAGTTTGAAACAGTCTGACCGTTCTCCATTGACCTCTCTCATCAACAAGGAGTTTCCAACCGCAGAACTGCCGCTCACTGGATGATTTTTTTCTGTTGTGTGTGAAAATCCCAGGAGATCAGCAGTTATAGAAATACTCAAACAAACTGTCTGGCATCAACAACCATGCCACAGTCAAAATCACTGATGATGTATTATTTTCCCCATTCCGATGATTGATGTGAACACTATCCGTAATTGCTGGCCTTTATCTGCTGATTTTATGCATTGCACTACTGCAGCACAATTGGCTGATTAGATAACTGCATGAATGAGTAGGTGTACACCTAATACAGTTCTGTATGAGTCTGTGTATGTATCTGTGTGTGTTACATTAGTTTAATGCATAACATGGAGGTAACAAATCATTCGAAGCAAAGCCTCTGCAGAGTGCATTAATATCGTATATACAGTATGTCACAAAAGTGAGTACACCCCTCACATTTTTGTAAATATTTGATTATATCTTATGATGTGACAACACTGAAGAAATGACACTTTGCTATAATGTAAAGTATTGAGTGTACAGCTTGTATAACAGTGTAAATTTGCTGTCCCCTCAAAATAACTCAACACACAGCCATTAATGTCTAAACCGCTGGCAACAAAAGTGAGTACACCCCTAAGTGAAAATGTCCAAATTGGGCCCAAAGTGTCAATATTTTGTGTAGGTACCATTATTTTCCAGCACTGCCTTAATCCTATTGGGCATGGAGTTCACCAGAGCTTCACAGGTTGCCACTGGAGTCCTCTTCCACTCCTCCATGACGACATCACGGAGCTGGTGGATGTTAGAGATCTTGTGCTCCTCCACCTTCCATTTGAGGTTGCCCCACAGATGCTCAATAGGGTTTAGGTCTGGAGACATGCTTGGCCAGTCCATCACCTTCACCCTCAGCTTCTTTAGCATGGCAGTGGTCGTCTTGGAGGTGTGTTTGGGGTCGTTATCATGCTGGAATACTGCATACTGATCATGCTCTGCTTCAGTATGTCACAGTACATGTTGGCATTCATGGTTCCCTCAATGAATAGACGTATGAGTGCTGCCAGCATTGCTGCAGAGGTTGAAGGGGTGGGGGGGGCAGCCTGGCAGTCCTCAGACCATACACCGCACACTGCATCAAATTGGTCTGCATGGCTCTCGTCCCAGAAGGAAGCCTCTTCTAAAGATGATGCACAAGAAAGTTCGCAAACAGTTTGCTGAAGACAAGCAGACTAAGGACATGGATTATGAGACCAAGATAAACTTATTTGCTTCAGATGGTGTCAAGTGTGTTTGGTGGCAACCAGGTGAGGAGTACAAAGACAAGTGTGTCTTGCCTACAGTCAAGCATGGTGGTGGGAGTGTCATGGTCTGGGGCTGCATGAGTGCTGCTGGCATTGGGGAGCTACAGTTCATTGAGGGAACCATGAATGCCAACATGTACTGTGACATACTGAAGCAAAGCATGATCAGTATACAGTATTTCAGCATGATAACGACCCCAAACACACCTCCAAGACGACCACTGCCTTGCTAAAGAAGCTGAGGGTGATGGTGATGGACTGGCCAAGCATGTCTCCAGAGCTAAACCCTATTGAGCATCTGTGGGGCATCCTCAAACGGAAGGTGGAGAAGCTCAAGGTCTCTAACATCCACCAGCTCTGTGATGTCGTCATGGAGGAGTGGAAGAGGACTCCAGTGGCAATCTGTGAAGCTCTGGTGAACTCCATGCCCGAGAGGGTTAAGGCAGTGCTGGAAAATAATGGTGGCCACGCAAAATATTGACACTTTGGGCCCAATTTGGACATTTTCACTTTGGGGTGTACTCACTTTTGTTGCCAGCGGTTTAGATATTAATGGCTGTGTATTGAGTTATTTTGAGGGGACAGCAAATTTACACTGTTACACAAACTGTACACTCACTACTTTACATTGTAGCAAAGTGTCATTTCTTCAGTGTTGTCACATGAAAAGATAGAATCAAATATTTACAAAAACGTGAGGGGTGTACTCACTTTTGTGACATACTGTGTAGGCTGTGTAGGCTGTGAAAAATTGTCTTTATTGTTTAAACTTTTGATCTTTTTGTTAATAAAATTCACAAAAATAATCTGCTCTCAATAAAGACAAATTTTCACAGCGTTCTATGATCATACTTAACAAGGGTGCCAATATTAGTGGTCACAAAATGAAATGTAACAGAAAAATGTTTGTATGTCAGTAAAGGAAACCAGCACAGCATATTAAGTGGTAAGAGACACTTTTCAGACAAAAAACAATGAAGGCTGCTGGGTTTTGCTACAAAAATAAGAAGCAAGTGTGACAGTCAAAGTCTCCAGAAGAACCGTAGCTGGTTCTGCAAGATGCTCAATAAAACTTACAGCTCACTTCATTATAAACTTGCACTAATTCTACCCGAGGCTACTTTATTTGTTTTTAAGCAAATGGTCGTCACACCAAATATTGCCTTTGTTTCATTTATTACTGTTTACTGCTCCTTATAGTGTTTTTTTAATGAAAAACATTTAATTTCATTATTTTTGAAGGCGTCTTTTTCTGTACAGCATTTCTTTGCATGTGCCTAAGACCTTTGCACAGTACTGTATATATATTTGCCTCTATTTGCCAGTCACTCCATCAAATCGTACCACTCACCAGATGGGAAAACATGGGCAGCCTGGTTCAGTCCGTCTTTGTCAGACGCCTCCATGGTGCGTAGCGTCACAGTCTCAAACAGCCCCTGAAGCTTCTGATACTGTCTGTTTCTCTTCACCAGAAGCTCTGAAACTTCACTATATTTTCGCTTATATTCCTCCAGCCTCTGGACACAGGAAGAGAAAATTTAGCCTAAACACTTAGTTCAGCAAAGCAATCGATCCTGATTCATGGTAACCAGCACACATAAAAATCTACTAGGATTAAAAGTACTCGTTGAAATAGCAATAACCTTATTGAGTGATGCAATCTCCTCTCGCATTGCATTCAGCTCATACTCTTTGGATTGGTTCTGCTGTGCCATCAACTTCTCCATTCGGCCAACTTGCACTTCTGCTCGAGACAAACTGTACTCCGTAAGCAACCTTTCTTGGTTTACCTGAAGCACATTAATCCAGAAGATTGTCAAGTAAGTGTTGGCTCACACGGCTGCACTTACACTCATTTCAAATAAATACTGTGAACAACTAAGCATTAAAACAGTTGGGTGCAAAGGTATTACTACTACAATGTTTCTCTGTGGAAAAAGGAAGACCTACGACTATTTGCAATTTATCTACAAAAATGACATTATAACACCGGCGTATTCTTCAAACACAACATACTGTACAAAACAAGACAAAAGTAAAATTGCTTGAAAAGACTCGAGTAGGAAGTCAAAGATGTGCCATAACACTCTCAGTCACGGAAACTGAACTGAAGACGGTCCTATGTGATATCTGACAGAGCTACTACACATTACAGACCTGTTACTAAATTCCTAGGCTTTATCATTTCATTGTGAAAATAAAATTTCACATCATTTTCCAGATCATCATTTTTTAAGCTTTCCAGACTTTATATATTTCAGTTTAGTGATAATTGTATTATCATTAACTGTATTGTGAAAAGAGAAAACATGAGATATTTTATATGTATATGTGTGTGTTATGGAAACAGTGTTAGTGCAGAAATTAAGATAATGTCCAAAGACCACACATTAAGAAACTTTATGTCTCTTGTGTTTTATTTTGACAACAGAATGCTTTTTGCAAAACATGTTTCTGGGTTCATTCTTTAGCTCGGGCTACTGTCTGTATGGAGTTTGGAGTACATAGAATATATAGAGTATATTATAACACATGGAGTATGTTCTCCGTGAGTCTATGTGGGTTCCCTCCAGGTTCTCTGTTTTCCTCCCACCTCCCAAAACATGCTGGTATGTAGGTGAATTGCATCTAAAATTGCCATTATGTGTGAATGTATGTATGCTTGGTGTGCTGTGATAGACTGGAGTCCGATCCAGCTTGTATTCCCATTCAGGGCCGACGGAGCAACTGGTATTTGACCTGGTAGTTTTCAATACAAACGTCTTTGATTTTGAAAACGGATTTTAAAATTAATGCTATCTAACTTTGTGAACTTTTTTGTTGTTGTTGCTGTAATAAGCTGCTTCAGGAGTAAAATGCAAAATGAAGGGTGGGGTCGAAACTACTCTGAAGTTCATTAAAAGGTGTGTTGTGCCCCGTTACTGTATTATAATCGGACCTTGGCTCCATATAGCAAGAAAAGCAAAATACACAGTTAGTCTGAATGTTTTGTTTTTTATAGATAAATGACAGTTGTACCTCTTCTCTCAGACAAAAAAGGGAACCTGGAGCCTATCCCAGGAGGCACGGGGCACAAGGCAGGGTACATCCTGGACTGCAGGGCACAAGCACACATACACATTCACACACCCACTACGGATACTTTGGACATGCCAATCAGCATAGCATGCATGTGTTTGGACTCGGGGAGGAAACCAGAGTACCCGGAGGAAACCCCCACAGCACTGCAAACTCCACACACACACACACACAGGGCAGCAGCGAAAATCGAACCCCCAGCCTTTTCGGTGTGAGGCAAACGTGCTAAACGCTAAGTTCGCCCCTGTTTCCACTTCATGTGGTGTGTTCCTGGGAGAAACTCTGGACCCAGCACAGCTCTTAGCAGGATTAAGCAGGTACTGAACATGAATGAATGAACGTTCTGGGTTTTCTTCTCTCCAGCTCTGAGTACATTTAAACTGTACATTTTTTTCCAGGTTTTCTAGAAATCAGTAAGAAATTAATGTATGGTTTTCCCACACATTTGATGTTTTATTTTGTGTGTACTCGGATGTAAGGTGATCTTGAATTCAAAGCGAACCTGGTATGTCCAAAAGGCCAGTGCTCGATGGCTGATATCCAGAATGGTCTCAGGTCGCAATCCTACCAAAACCATGGCCTTGTACTGCTCTGAAGGCGCCAGCTCAGTGCGCACGATGTCCAGTTTTCCTGACAGGGCAGAGGAGCAGGCAGGGCAGATGGCTGGAGTGCGGCTGAACTCACCGGAGCCGTGCCGATCACAGAAGACATGAGAGCAGGCCGTCACCCAGGCGAAGCCGCTCAACCTGCCTCGACACTTGGGGAAATTACAGATCAGGCTGTACTCATTCACGGACATGGCTAAACCAGGAGGAAACAAAAGAGACAGAGAGAAGAGCTGCGAGTTGAACTGAGATTAGCACCCAAGCTAGTCTGCGCCAAAGGGTTATTTTGAGGCTAGCTAGCTAAAATAGAAGAGTTTTGCTAGTCGCTGCTAGTAATATAAGACAATATATAACCAGATAATTAAACCTAACTCAACTAATACCGCTATATCGTGTGTAACTGACTCGTTTAATACATTTAAGGCACATAAGCCCTGTTCAGCAAGACACCATTACCTGACATTTCCAAAACTGTTAAATGGATATCAAATATTTGGCGCTTTCGTTAAGTATATACCTCATTATGCTACATTCACATGCGACCTGAATTGCAGTAAATGCTAGTTTCCGATCAACGTCGCACAAAATCATCTATTCCCGTGTGAGCTTGGGAAAGCATTGTGATCCTAAGTGTCTGGTTCTTCATAACCTTTTTGGTCACTGCGAAGGAACTGAAGGTTAGTGGTCGATGTCAATAATTTATTTATTTGTTTGTATTAACACAACGTGTAGTTGTCACTGATTAAAAATCAAAGACACGACTACAAATACACTTACACCTGTAAGCTTTTGCTTGTACATTTCTGCATTGCAGGGAAATGTTAGAAAGACACAAAAAGAAATAAATAAACCAGGACACTCAAACGGACAACATTAGCAGTGTACATGAACGCAAAGTTTTCGTATTGTAATTACAACCTGATGAGCAAGTGAAGGCAGCATTGATGTAGTACGTCTTTAATATGCGTGCGTGATAAGGACCCCGGCTGTGTTGTAAATGAGCTCGCGCGCTCTCTGGGCGGTCGGAGATTACGTGGCCTTTCAAACGTCTTGAAATTTTTGTATTTCAGCGTCACCTCCTACAACATCTTAAGCATCGTGCTTGCCTAGAGTTCACACACACACACCCTAAATAAACAGGCTAAAGAGATAGGTAAACTCACAGAGCTGCTTCAGGGGGTCTATGTACAAATTAGTTAGGATGGATATGTGTGTGCTGCATCTAATTAAAAATGGCTTTTCCCTTCATCACTCCTCCACGTGGTGTATGGGAATACAGGCGGGGTGAAAGGGAGGCATTGTGCAAGGCAGCAATGGATCCCGGGGTGCAGAAAGAAAGATGCTCACTCAACTGTGTCCAGGTCGCCTTTGTTGGAAATTCCCTTCCATTCACTGGCTTTTAAATAGAGCTCCGCATATGCGGACACACTGAGGATGTGACGGGAGGCCGGTTCTCCTAGAACTTCACTCAGTTATACAGGCACATGAGTGAACTGATTACAAGTATGAAGTATGTAACTCCTTAATCTTGCACATTTGCTTTCTAGTAATCGGATATTCATATCCTTATTATGATCAACGATCCATCACTGTGTCTCCCTTTGCATACATAACAACCCCCGCCCCTCCTCTCTGCTGAAGTTATTAGAATTATTTGAGTTACTCTCTCTATAAGTTCATCATTTGGGACATCATTCATTTGTTTGGTTGTGGTTGTTGTTTTTTTAATGGTGCTGGTGCTTCAAGGGCTGCTTACACTCATCGTCTTTTACACTTTGTTTTTGTTCGGAATTACAGAGTGGGATTAATTATATTAGTATAATTTTGCTTTCTGACAGTAAAGAGACTTGCCTTTAATTGCTTTGATGGTGTGAGAAATGCGATGCGAGGGATCAGGAGAGAAAAAGAGACGGTGTTCCATGCTATTGAAATGCAAATGTCAGTAAAGAACAAGGAGAGACTCTGTGTGTGTGTGTGTGTGTGTGTGTGTGTGTGTGTGTGTGTAGGGGTACATGCACAGCGTGCAAGTTTGAGAAAGAGGGGACTTGTTGAGGAAATAACACCACGCGCACTCGCCAGATCGCGCCGCAGCGGACGTCACGGTTTCTGCTGCGCGGTCCGCGCGCGCGTGTTAACTTTATTTGTTTTCCGAATAAAGTCTGCTGCATGCGCGACTTTACGTTGATGTCGCGCGAATTCGTCGTGTGCGGTGCTGAAGTTTTTTTTTTTTTTTTTTTTTTTTTTTTTTTTTGAATAGTCGCTTTCTCGACCGTTACCGTCGCTTTCATTGACTAATTCACGACAACGCGAGACCTCGAGGAGACCCGTTGACTCCGGCTGATGACCCCGTCACTCGTCGAGCTCAGGCCGTGAATAATGTCGCGCCGAAAGCAGAAACGACCGCAGCAGCTCGTTAACGCGGATCCGGGGGGCACGCGCCTGGCACCGCAAGGTGAGAGATTTATTATTGGCTTCTTACAGCCGCGCATGCAGTTTGAACTAAAGAGGTGCAAGGAATATAAATCAACGGGGTCATTGTTAGCTTTGCAGAGTTAGCTTTACACACATCCTATCTCTGATACAAAGCAGTTATTGACACGCATTGAGCGTTTTGATCGGTCGCCTGACTGTTCTCTGTATCTATGTAATACGTTATATCTAATTCTGCGGTCTACATCCGCAACGTTAGTCCGTATACAATAATGAGACCCCTAAAATCAACCTTTGACGAAGTTCAAAAACTATCCCTAAGTGAATGTTATGACTATGTTCCTGGAAAAACCTGCAGAAACCTAGAACCTACAAGCTCACTTTGGAGAACAACCTGATCAGTTGTTGTTTAACCATCAAAACTCGTTTTGAAGTTCCTGTAATGTTTCGGGAGAAGCTCTGAGATAACCAAATCAAAACGTTGCCAGAACGCTATGAACCCCCCCCCCCCCCCCCCCCCCGCCGCCGCCGCCCCCAAAAAAGTACAGCTACAAAAAAAAAAAAACTAACAACAAAATAAATAAACAAAGAAGAAGCAAACGCCAGCGTTGACTGTTTGCTGGGAAAATAGTATTTATTTAATACGTGCTTAAATTCATCCATTTGATGTGATAAGCTTGTACTGCTGTGTAGAGAAATTAAACTGGCGCTTCAGATGTTCACAGAGAGTGTGCACTTTACCTTAGTGTGGCCAACATGAACTTGTTTAAAGTTTGCTGCTAGAGCACACCTTTGATATTAGACGACATATCGGAGGCATGATACAGACCAGAACTCATAGTTGCTCCTCTTTTGCTCAGTACTACACAGGCACTATGGTTAATTAACATTAGTACATTAGTTCCATTATGGCCCATATTCAAGATGTGGTTATGGATATTTATTGGACAAGATATTGTATCACAATGTCTCATGACTGATCTCAAGTCTAAGCTCAACTATATTTGGCCATACAGGCTCTCTGGTTAGCAACAGAACTGTAATGGTTGTAATGTGGGATTCTGTTGTATGTAGTGAGTGGGGTCATTGTTCAAGAGATTCTGCTCAGATTTCTGCAGTGCATATGGTACCTGATCATCCTGTGGCTCAGTATTAGCTTAAGATTTGTTTTTGAAAGAAGACTGGAAGATATTTTTTATTGGTACTTGGAAAGAATAAATAAAAATGTCAGAAGGTTGGTTTTGACTATTTTATATCTATAGTCATTACTTTGACGTGCATCATTCAGGGGCCATAACTGTGTTATCTTTTTAATAGGACCAATTTTCCAAGAGACTTCCAGCATTCTCTGCTTGACTGCTGGGGGTCTTTTATTCATTTAGAAAACTTCACTATTCACTGTGAATAAGGTGCAGGCTATGGGGAGGGGAAGAATGGTTTTTTTGGGTAAAGATTAATCTCTTCTCTTTCTATTCTCTTTTTCCTCTCTCTTATTCTGTTCCCTTGAGCTCCCCTACTCTCTACTCAGTCAGTAAACCCCCCACCTCCCCTGTTTCTATTCACCACACACCCTTACTCAGTTGGGGGTTCCATTGGGAAGGATGCAGATGGGTAAAGAATTTCTCAGACATACAGAACTACTAAAGGTGTGCTTTGCCGATTCAGTGCACTTTCTTGACTTGGCCGACATGGTTTGAATTCGTTAATGTTAAGATGATTTTATTCATTGAGATTTTACAGGTGTGATGACATAACATTGCGTACAGTTATTCAAAGTGCACTGGAGAGTAAGGTAGTCTGTCACTCAGCTTTCCAATTCCCAACCCCCGTCTTTATTTTCTTTCTCTCTGCTGAAGATTCTGAAAGAATTTGACCTCTGGGCTCTAGAGGTCAGATTAACTGGCCAATCAGGGCATGAAGACAGTGCCCAAAACCCATAGTATAGTCTGACCTGTGACCTTGTGTCAGGGGAAGGATGAATGAAGAGATGAAAGACAGAACTGATGGAAAGAGTGCTAGGTTAAAAGGGTTATGGGTTGTTGTGGTGATACCCATTGTCCTCTACAATGTGTTGCCATAGCAGCAAGGTGGTCAGTGGCCTGTGGCAGGAGGGAAAAAAAAAGGTTGTTGTTAATCAGAGATTGTTTCTCCAATCTGTAAGTGGGGATACTTGTGAGCATAAAAAAGTTTTTTTTTTTGTTTTTTTTTTTAAATTCTAGTGATATACATAAATATATTTCACCATAAGAAAGGTGATACATAAACACCTTTAAAATGCACTTCACCAAACACCTACAGGATTCATCTGTAGCAATGTATCACAGTTACCAAAATGAAGACAAATGAATATATATGTAAATCACAAATTGTATGTGAAATTCTCTTGTATGAAAGTTTGTGAAAGTTTGCCTTACCTTAGTGTTTAAAACTAGATTTTCTCAGATCTATCTAACTTGTGTTTACAAAATGTGCTTAATATTTATATTCTAGGATATTGGTCGGGAACCTATGGCTCACGAGCCACATGCGGCTCTCAGCATTCATATCGTCGTTAAAAACACATTACTGGAGACAAGTTTCCTGCAGAAAATGCAAAGTCAGTTACAATTCCTTTGTTGTACACTATGCTGAAGTTAATGAAAAGTCAGTTTACAATAATATATTTCAAGTTGTTCCGGTCAGTGCACATACGTATGTAGTGCTGTGCGCACATGTCACGACACCAATCAACAGCAAACCACTAACGTTTCTATAGTAACCTCTCGTGCTTTGATTCAAGCAGCCGCCTAGCTAATTTGGGGAGATGGTGAAAAGAAAGAATTTGTGTCTGTAGTGACTGGACTGAAACATATGCTTTTACTGAAAGCTCAGGTGCTTTGCTGTGTCTAATTTGCACAGAAGGAATTGCCTCATTAAAAAAAATAATCCAATGTTAAGAGACATTTCGAAACCCACCAGGCAGATTTAAAGTACATGGTGAAAACCAAAGGAAGGTGTGCATGGAGCTCCAATGTAAACTGCATGCCAGACAGCAGCTGCAAGCGTGGACAGGTGCAACTGGAAGCCTTAGCTGGCTCATTGGAGATTGTAAGACAAGGAGAACTTTTTACTGACGGAGGATATGTAAAGTCATGCATGTTGAGTATGACAACTGAACTGTCTGCGGATTTCCCAAACAGGGAAAAAATCATTCAGAAAATAAAAAGACGTGCCCCTGTCAGCCAGAACAATGCATGACCACACTGTCATGATGGCACGTGAGATAGAGAGGGGAAAGGAGCATGGCTATAACTTTGGCAGATTTGTTTTTTCTTGCGCTGAATGAGTCTACAGACACACTCACAGAAACTCCATATATATATATATATATATTCCATATTGCAACATTACCTATTGTTTCTTGTATGTTTTTTTTGTTGTCTATGAGCCTACATAAACTTACTGTTATTGATATGTTATTGAAAAAGTGTGGGTTTTTTTTTATAATAGTAAAATAGTAGTTTTTGCAATGGTTCTTTGGAAAAAAAATGCATTTACTAAAAATTAAAAAAAGACACTTTGGTGGAAATAAAAGGTTCCATACCCCTGTTCCAGGACAATCTGACTCTGCAGTAAATGATGGTTGTTATGAGAAATGTGCACTGTTTAACTGCCATACGTCTATGTTATTGTTTTACAGATAATCAGTTGGCTGTGAAGTCACCATCCAACTCTCTTGCTTCAGAACCTACCTCATCTTCCTCATCATCTCCATCCCCCTCTTCCCTCCAAGACTGTCAACCTCCCCTTGCCCCAAGGCCATCACCTGGTGGCCTGCATGCCCCTTCCCTTCCTAATGAAAGTTCCTCCCCTCCACACTGGCCCAGCCATATTGTCCCCTACACCACATCTCTTCCCAATACCCATTCTTCTCTCTCCCCAGATTTTCCACACCCTTCTCTGTCTTCCCAGACTCACTCCCCTCCTCCTGTCCAGCAGAAGGCTTCCCACATTCCTGTACATCAGCCTCATTCTACTATATCCTCTCCTCAGATGGGTATCTCAGCCACAACCACCGGTTCATCCTCTGCATCCTCATCATCCGTCAATGCTATTCCACTTCCAAGGAGCCCAAATTCCACACAGCAAACCTCTTCCAGTCTACCAGAGGAGGTTCATGTGCCACCTACCCTGGCTGTGCTTTTAGAAGAACTTAGGGTGTTGCAACAGAGGCAGATACACCAAATGCAGATGACTGAGGAAATCTGCAGACAAGTGCTACGTTTGGGTGGAGTAATCACCAGCCAGGATACAGCATCTTTGGAAACCCCTCAAAGAACCTCTGAATCTCTCTCACCTTCTCTAACCACTTCAGGTCCTTCCCAAGCTACAGCCTCCTCCATACCCTCATCTATTGCAACACTAGTCCCAGAATCTGTTTCAAACCTCAACATCTGTAATACTAATGGGCACAAAGATTCATATTCCTCTTCATCATCCACACCATCTTCTTCTGCCTCATCTCTGGTGTCCTCAGGAGCTCCTGTGCTACCTCTTTCTTTGTCATTGGGTATTCCCCGTTACCTCCATGAAAAGTCCTCCAACACATCATTGAGCCAGACCAGTGCTGTTAGTTACCAAACTCCTTCTCTGCTCACTTCTAGCACCCAGGAGCAGCTGTCACTCAGCTCTGCTGTGGGAACTTCAGCTGGGTCATTGAGCACCTCAACAGGGCGCCAGCAGCATGTCTGTCGATTTTGTGGTAAGGTTCTAAGCAGTGACTCCTCCTTACAGATTCATCTGAGATCCCATACAGGTGAAAGGCCATACCAGTGTCCTGTCTGTCTCAGTCGCTTCACTACACGTGGGAATCTTAAAGCCCACTTTTTGCGCCACCGTGAGCAGAACCCAGAGCTATCACTTTCCCTACTCCCACCTGCTCTGTCAGAGCAGAACCAGTCAGGATCTGGGCTTGTGGCAGTACAGAGACGCAGGAAGCGCCGTGCAGAAGATGAAGAGCCTTTTGCAGTTAAAGGTAGTGTGAGTGTACCAGATGGCTTAGCCCTTGGTTTTTTATCTGGTTCATCTTCTCGTCTGTCTTCTTCCTCTCTGCCACTCCCTCCCAGTGTAGATTTGGCTCTCTTGTCCACTGCCCATTCCCTGCTACAGCTCAATCGTGCATCTGCTTCAACAGTGGCATCTGCTTCAGCTAGTATACAGTCTTCTTCTGCATCTACCACCCCCTCTTCATCTTCCTCTGCTATAACAAACCAGTTTAAAGGTGCTAAGCAACAGAGATTTGATGAAAATACCCCTCCACACTCCACCATACATCCCACTTCTCCATACTCCCAGCTGGCCCACCTCCCCAAGATCCTGTTTCCCTCGGGTCCCTCTCCCCATCACCTGGCCCTCTTGCGTCCTCCTCACCTTCCCTCCCCTCACCCCCAGCTCACTTTTCCCTTTTCCCCTTACCCCAAACCCCAATCCTCATCTCCCTCCTCCTCCTCTCCATCTTCTTCAACTGCTACTTCTGACACCTGCAAGCTCCAGAGACTAGCACAGAAGCTGGAGAAGCAGCCTCCATCAAAACCCTTCAATGAAGACCAGACTAATGGCAGTACTCAAGCCAATGATGTCTCCACCACCACAACCACTAATACTATCTCAGAGTACAGGAGGGAAATGATGACAGCCTTGGGTCTAAATCCTAATTCCAACAGTGATCTGAGCACCCAGAGCATCTGTGGAACAATTCCCTCCCTACCATCTCTGGTGCCTAACCAATGTGGAGTTTGTCTGCGTGTACTTAGTTGCCCTAGGGCACTTCGTCTTCATCAGGCCACTCACCTTGGTGAGCGTCCTTTTCCCTGCAAGCTTTGTGGTCGCTCCTTCTCCACTAAAGGAAGTCTAAGGGCTCATCTGGCCACCCATAGAGCACGTCCACCAAATACACGCACACAGAATTCCTGCCCACTCTGCCAGCGTAAATTCACTAATGCTGTGGTACTTCAGCATCACATTCGGATGCATCTAGGGGGTCAATTGCCACCAGAGGGCAATGGAGATCTGGGAACAGAGGACCAAGCTGATCAAATGGGCAGTGTTATACTGCCAAAGACCATCCAATCTCTTCCTCTTAATATGAGTATGAGTGTTTCTCCTATTGCTAGCACACTTCACTCAAGCACTGTTTCAAGACCTAGCACATCACCTGATGCAAAACAAGCAGAAAATTCTGATAAAGATGCCTCTGACACACCTATTAGTCAAGTAAATCTGATTACTGATCAAGTCTTGGAGAAGCAAGACCCCACAAGCCCATTTACCAGTGATGGCACATCTGCTAACTCCTGTGCTTTAGAAGAAGATCTTAACAGTGATGCTATCCCAAGCTGTGTTAATGATTATAGTCTCAGTGCTCTCAAAGCTCTTCATAACAAGTCTCAAACTTGTCCTGTAGTAAGTAAGGAGGATGAGGAGAACATTCCTCTTTCCCTCTGTACCAGAACCAGTTCCCAGGATTCTTTGCCCGACAGCAGAGATTTCACAGGACCTTCTCATCTGGTGGTCAGTGAGCCAAAATCCAACCCTCAGTCTGCTGCTCTTGATCTTTCACCAGCACTCACACCACCCTCCAGCCCATCCCATCAACCTAAGCCAGAGCTCAGAGGTACACAGAAGGCCATGCCTGTTAATGGAAAGGGCATGGATTTTGAGTTAAGTGAAGGAGGTGAATCATTGCCCTCATTAGATACTAATGGAGCACCAGAGGAGGAGAGTGAGAACATAATACCTAGGGATGCTCAAGATTCCAAGAGGAAGGAAGGGGTTATCAAACCTACAGAGATAAATCATGGAAACTGGGTTAAAGATGAAGGAGAAGTTGAAGTGACCCAACCAGATATTCCAGCGATTCCAGCCCAGCCTGCACGTTCCGAGAAGCCCTACAGATGTATGCACTGTGGCAAAGAGTATGCTAGCCGCAGTGGACTAAAGGTAAGGGTTCATCAACATGTCTGTATCTGCCATTGCAATGTGTTGAAGCTTGATTTGTAACACTTTCCATATAAAAACTATAACTTGTTATTCATTTAGGGCAGGTTTTGGAACTGAATAACAAAACGTAAGAGGTTGTTATTACACAGACATTGGGAAATTAACTGTGTGTGTGTGTGTGTGTTTTCAGGGACACATGAAAACCCATAGCGGAGGAGTGACCAATGAGCCGAATGCATCAGTTGTTCCACAGTCCTCAGAGGGAAATTATAAAGACACTATGGAGGCTAGTCCTAATGCTTCCAGTGGAAACCTGCAAGAAGGCAGGATAGAAAATGGGATGGAAAAGACTCCAGAAGAATTGTCAACAGAGGATTCACTGGCTACTGCTGGGTCAGCAGATGGAGGACAGGAACCTGAGGACAGGGCCTAAAAGAATGTAAAAGAATGCAGAGACATAATGTTTGCCAGTTTTTGTTCAAACATTTTTACTATTCTTGTTAGATGTAGCTCTTAAATCTGTGATATTGTAGAATAATAGCGATTCTGTTAACATGGTAATATTAGTGCCTTTTTTTGAAGATAAGGAAATATTGATGTACACAAAGCAAGTCCTTGATATCAGATATCAGCATTCTGAGAATCAGGATCAATGGTTGAAAAAAAATGTTGGTATTTTATAGTACAAATTGTACAATACGTTGATTTCTGACCTTTTACAATAGATATAATTCCAACATAAGTAAGATTATTTCAAGACAAAAAGGGTTTGCATATCCTATATCATCAACACTGGTCAGCTCTATAGAGGTGGACAAAAATGGAATCCCAAACTTTAATTTCTTTTCTTTAATGGTTTTTTTTTTTTTCCTCTCCCTTCACTGTAACCATAATGCTTCTGTATGTACTGGATGTTATTATCTGTAGCAGCACTGATTTCAAGATGTTTTAAAGTCTTTATTATGAGGATTTATTTCAGTGACGTTACACTGTAAAATTTTGTGAACCAGGTCTTATAACATGCATATAGTACGCTCTCAGTATGTCTTTGTATGCAATTATTTTCATTGGATTCATTACTCTAGCCCTAGTCCGTATTTTACTGTAGCATTGTCCAATATTGTCCAGGTGATGAAAGTTAGGACTAAGTTTTACACACTGGAGCAGCTTCAGTAAGCATGATTGACCTGAGCAATGATGAGAATGATGATTGTTAAGGTATATCTAAACTCTCTAGGCGGAGAGATGACCTGACCTGACCTGATCATGACTTTGTTTTCATTTATAGGCATTTAGTTGGTATGCCCAAATGGTCAATTATTTTCTCTTTTGAGTTACTCAAGAAAAATGCTGCCCTTTGTCAGTGGATTGCACTGAACTCTATTTTGCTCACTCGCTATTTTACGTTGTGTGTTGCCTTTTTTT
The DNA here is from genome assembly GCF_001660625.3 of Ictalurus punctatus. Taxonomy (NCBI): domain Eukaryota; kingdom Metazoa; phylum Chordata; class Actinopteri; order Siluriformes; family Ictaluridae; genus Ictalurus; species Ictalurus punctatus. The sequence goes on along the minus strand of NC_030422.2, from coordinate 18,581,604 downwards.
TTACTTCATTGTCTTGAAGTCTTGAAGGTTAGGAATAAAAGCCGAATGAATGTCATTCAGATAAATACTTGTGTGATGTGCTTTTATGTGTGTGTGTAGTTGTGTGTAAACCTTGTAGCATACATGCCAAATATTGTACACATGTTAAGAAGAGAAAGGGTTCTGTGTTAAAAGTCCTGAATTTTAATTCAGCCCAATTTTGGTCAAATTACCAAATAGACAGAATGACTGCCATAACAGCCATTCTCCTGTCCATTCTTTTAGTCTGTGTGTTTGTGTTTTCACAGCCTCAGTACTCTGTGTATCTGCCCCAGAGATCTTTTGTGTACTTTTTTGGTGCCCTTTCAGAGTCTATTTCCTTTCATAGGGCTTAGTTCACCAGATCTGTGGTGTGCATGTTGATAGGTGTATGTGTGTATGCTGTGTGTTCATGACTCTGTGTGTGTGTGTGTGTGTGTGTGTGTGTGTGTGTGTGTGTGTGTGTGTGTGTGTGTTCATGACTCTGTGTGTGTGTGTGTGCGGACTTGTGGACTGTGATTGAGTGTGCAGCTGTAGGCACCCCCTCCACTCACTCCCTCCTCTCCAACACCCTCTCTCTGTGTCACGCTTGCTTTCATATGCTCTCTCTTTCATTTTCTCTTTCATTCTCACTCTTTCAGCCTCTTTCCATCCTCTACTCCTCCCTATGTAATGGGACTGACACACAGGAAGCTCTAATCCCTGCACAATGATCCCCTTACCCCACCCAAGCGTCTCTGAACGTGTGGTGGGGGGGGACCAACCCAGCCAGCTGTCCCCAAAATGCCTCCTAATCCTGCTTCTGCAGAGCCCTTGAAACCTTGACAACTGGTAACCAAGGAGAAGAATGTTGAGGTTGAGAGGGAGAGAGACAATGAGCCCAAAAAAATAGGGTTAGAAGTTTGTCCACACACTTTCGGAAGCGACACAAGGCATGTCTCAATCACAAGTACAGGATAGGAATAGACTTATCGCTGAATGATAAGAAAGGAGAATAAAAATTCCTGAATTCTTAAGTATGTAAACGGTGAATCATGATCACAAGTTCTCTGTGCTTGTTTTTGCCCAGGGATTTATCATTATTTACTACAATGATTATATGAATTGGTTTAATCATCCTTGAGATCAGTCATGTACCACATGGATTTGATGTGTTCACTGAGTAACCACAAAAAAGTTATTTCAAATTGGCTGTATGTGGATATGCATAAGCATATCTATATTGACTAAATCTATGGTATATAAAGCCTAACAAACATATAAACAACAACAAAAAAACCTTCAACTTAGTTTATTACATACCGGGAAGATTCTACATTTAAAACATCAACATATGTGGCTGTTTTGTTTTGTTTTTTTCTTTGGAAAACTATTTTGTTCGTAGTTTTGCTTAAGCAACAATACCAGTAATGTGCAGTAGCAGGTTTAATCCACGGGTTGGCGCAACAGGTGCACTGATGAAAATGATGGTGACGGTGCAGTGAAATCGTGGAGACTTTGAATCCTAGTAGCATTGAACTACAGAGTTAACGATTTTAAAAAGTTTCCCAGAACTAACAGGAGTAAACTCTGCTGCTTAACGTTACTGTGTGAAGGGAAATTAATATCTCTATTGTTTAAATGATAGTTTACAGTTATTCATTCTCCTTTTGCCAGCTACTGGCTTTAAAAATAAGTGTGCTACAGGGGCAATATGCTGAGAATTAAATAAATTTCTTCACGAAGTTATCACATTCATTCATTCGTTTATTTATTTATTTATACCAATTAGCCTACTATTATTATAGGGTGTGGAGAGGAAGACATGTCTGTCAGCTTTCACCAAACGTGTCTTCTTTTCCCATGTAGTCAAGTTACACTCCCCCCTTGTAGATGCTGTCATGTTTAGTATCAGTGTATGAATGTATCTATGAGTGACTTCACATGACTTCAGACGTCCACATCTGTTTTTCACTTGTTAAGTGTGGCATATCCTAAATTTCCTCCTGTTTAAGCCCATTAGGTGTGTCATGTCCTCGGAGAAAGCAGAAGTCTATCAGCTGATCAGCCTCCAGTGGCTGCACCTTCAAAACATCATCCTGAGAGGGAGGGAGAAAGAGAGCTGACAGGACAGCAGCACATGCTCCAAAGCTGACTCCACGCTTTCATTAAATTCTCAAAATGGCTTTTAAACCTCTGTTATTCTTCTTAGCCAGCGTGAATGACAAGTAAAGAGCGGAAACAAGCAGTGCTGAATCACCGAAGAACCAAGAGCCTGCAGCAGCCTTGCCGTGCCGTTATTCAAGGTAGGCTAACGTTACCATGGAAATCACCAGAGCCATGTTCTTTTAAAATAAATATCCGACACGAGAAACGAGTACAGTGAAGGCTAGTAGGCTAAACCTGGGACTAAACCTTCTCCTTTTCACCGATTTATGATAATTATATAAACTTGAAGGACATAATAGATTCGTACGCACAGGTTATGAGGAAGATAAGGATAATCTAGGGGTTAGTCAATGGAAAATATCGACTGACAATGTAAAGAAGTCAGACTTCATCACTAAGTATCTGGGTATTTTACTCTTCACCTATAGCATAGACTTCATTTATATTCCTTATACCCCTGTCTAACAAGTCATATTTTTGATTAACATATTTATTAAGCTATGTTTTGGTACAGAATGCATTTTTAAATTGCTTATCCTGTTTTACACCTGGTTTTTATAAGAGCTTGTCGGTGTTGCTGGACCTTGCCCTCACTCGGGTCTATAAGACATCCGGAAGCAGCAGCAGCACTCCTTTTCCTAGAGGCCTTACCTGTTCACCTCCTGCTGTGTAATGCATTTCTTTCTTCCTTTCTTTCCTGATATGTTTTAACATACCTACAAAACAGGATAACTCTGCATCAAATTGGAACATTACTTTCAATCAGAAATGATATTTATTATTGATATAGGCTATATTTATACAGTATATATGCTGCAATTTAAAAAAAAAAAATTCACAACCAGGAACAATGTAATAAATCACAGCAATAGGTTAGGTTTTTTTTGTTTTGTTTTGTTTTGTTTTGTTTTTACTACCGGGCCCTTCACGAGTCCATCTTTCAATATGTCTTGTAGTAGCAATTTCTCTGCATTACGACAGTGTTCACTGTATATTCTCAGTTTCCTTCAGGTTAAAGGAATAATCTCTGTGTGTTTATTGCATGTTATTCACTAATTCTTCACTGCATTAGGGTTTATGTAATGATATGAAATCATGAAATCATTCTTGGGAAACCATGTGTATAAACTGCTTACGAAGTCATTGTCAGCAGCTTATGTAGCAATGTTTAACCAAATTTCAATGAATAGTCCACTTTTTAATTAAGTCTACTGTTGTCTATTATGTTTTAAAAAAAACAAAAACTAATTATACTCAAAATACTCAAATATTGTGTGTGGTGACTGTTTACAAGGTCAGTGATACAGGCTACATGTATGTGATATATTGTCTGTGAATCGATGTAAACCTGGCAGTGAAATTTGTCAGCTTTCAGAAAAATATTTTCTGTCTTCGCACGTGTGTAAGAGAGAGAGAGAAAGCGAGAGAAAGAGAAAGCGAGAGAGAGAGAGAGAGAGAGAGAGAGAGAGAGAGAACCAGAAACAAATCAGTTTGATCCCATAATAAGATAGACAAACCTGTTAATCATGATTTAACTTGATTTGGCACAATTGATCTGCTCCTCTTCACTGATGATAAATACCCTAACAGACCGAGCAATGTGTTAACCTGTGGTACAGTATAACTGCACTGAAGAGTAGATGTTTTTCTGTCTTTCCTTTAGCATCTCTCTCTGAGCCCATTTGTTTACTCACTGGGAAAAAAGCCATTTAGCCAAGTCACTAATGGCTCCCTAATAGCTATCTGCAAGATCAAATAACAAATGTGCCTGTGGACCAAGGCCTTTATTGTAAGATTTTGTGTGTGTATGCATGTGTGTGTCTTGTGAATACTAAATATAATTTATCTCCCCCTCAGATGTTGCCTCAAGACGGATAACTTGGACATAGTCTGACTTTATTAAAACATTTGAATTTTTAAAAATAGACTGACAGCCAGTCTGTCCACTCAGCATCTCAGTCATCCTCCTTTACGATCTCATGACAAAATGGCCACCTATAGTCCTGCCTCGACACAAGAATCTTCTCCAGAGGTAACCAATGGCAACCTGAAGGAAAATGGTTCTCAGGAATCAATGAAACTAAAGAAAGAGATCTCCCTGATCAATGGTGTCTGCCTAATTGTGGGGAACATGATTGGTTCAGGCATCTTCGTCTCACCTAAGGGTGTGCTGATTTATAGTGCTTCCTATGGCTTATCATTGGTAGTGTGGACAATTGGTGGAATTTTCTCAGTATTTGGTGCTTTGTGCTATGCCGAGCTGGGAACCACCATTACCAAGTCTGGAGCCAGTTATGCCTACATCCTGGAGGCCTTTGGAGGTTTTATGGCCTTCATTCGTCTATGGACATCACTCCTCATCATCGAGCCCACCAGCCAGGCTGTGATAGCTATTACTTTTTCCAACTATATGGTGCAGCCAATCTTCCCTACATGTATTGCACCTTATTTGGCTAATCGCTTGTTAGCTGCAGCCTGCATATGTAAGTAGACACACTGTGTGTATGTGTTTGTTCCCATGTGTGCTGGTGTCTGTCTATGTATTCCAAGCAGAATAAGATGAATCTGAGAGTTCAGGAGTTTCTAGTCTTTTTGGGTCACTATAATCACTTAATATTTGGTGACCCCTTGGAGGAATTTAAGGAAATCTAAAATCAGTGGTCTCATGAGCTAGGTTTACGAAACATTGTATGCCTCTGTCTTTCAGTGCATTTGTTTTGGTCCTTGTACATACTCTATGCGACTAAGTCATTTTTATCCAGCAGTGGTTAGAAGCTTGTGAGTGCAAATCCTGGCACAGTCAGACTGCCATTACTGGGCCCTTGGTCAATGCCTTTAACCTTCATCTGCTCAGATGAATTGTAAGTTGCGTTGGATGAAAAAACATCTGCCCATGAGTAAAGGGTGTAAATGTATATGTGTCTATGGTCTTGAAAGTCAGAATGGTTTTGAGAAGAGGAAGAATACGTACACAAAAGGGTAGTGAAAAAAACATTATGATTGATCAGCCCAATGGAGAGGCTCACTGTGGGAGAATGAGAAAGAGGAACAGAAGAACTAAGGGAGACTCAAGACAAAGCTTTTTTTTATGTGTGTTTTTAGTCAGTGAGACAGACAGGAGCCAGCTCACCTGACAGAATATATGCATATTGCACCCAAAGTAGGTAATTATGACTAAAATGAAAGCGAGTGATGCTAGTATTTGGATATTACAAGATGTGGACAGGAAGACAGGAAGTTAAATGAGCATGCGAGTGGAAAGGATAAAGGGAGGGAAGGAATTACATCATGTACATTTTACTTCAGCTGACAGCAGACAAATGACTCACTTTCCAAAACTCACATGATTCCCACTCATATAACATTGAATGTCATTTCATTAATAAAGACTGGTAGTGCTTCTGTCCAATTTTTAGAAATATTTTTATAGTTATGTTTGAATCATTGAACAGTACTGAGGACAGAAGTTGTGACCTTTATTTTTTACTGGCAGAACTACAGAACAGCCTGTACAGAACAGCCTGTACAGAACAGCCTCTGATATGGGATCTCAGGAGAACGTCAGTGTTTGTGTAACCATCCAGTATTTATCTTAATTGAAACATGTTTTAGATGTAAAAGTGACTAAAGCTTGGTCAAAATTTACCTTTAAACAACATTAGTTTAGATCAGGTCAACTCTGTCTCGCTCACACACACACACACACACACACACACACACACACACACACACACACACACACACACACACACACACACACACAGATAAAAGGTTGTTCTAAGGATGTGAATGTGCTGATAGTTGGAAGGTAAAGTCCTCCACATTAAGACTCTGACCCTTGCTTTAATGATAGCTCAGCATAGATGAAAGAGGGAAAGGAAATTAGAGAGCGCAAAACAAAGTGGAGCTATCACTAGCATTTTTCTGTGCTCTCTCTTTCTCACTCTCTCTCTCTCTCTCTCTCTCTCTCTCTCACACACACACACACACACACACACACACACACACACACACGCACACACGCACACACACGCACACACACACACACACACACACACACACACACACACACACACACTCAGAGTCAGAACCAGATTTCACTTACAAGGGCACAGTTCAGATTAAAACATTACTTATTATTGCTCAATTTAGCTCTTGATGATGAAAATTCATTAACGTACAAGCAGCAGGTCAGCTAATTAGCTGTTGTTGAATAAGCCTGTATCAGAAATGGAAATGGAGGCTGTAGTAAGTATATCTTTGTGTGAATCATGCCTAATTAAACAGTAAAACTGAACATTAGTCAATGGGATTGACTCTTTAGATGGACCTTTTGCATGCACTTATGGGAATAAACACTGATAACAGTAGATGGAGATAAGATGTTACATAGAAATAACAGATAGGGTGGAGTTTTATCTTGAAGGATAGAAGGAAGGTTCCCCTCCCTAGTGTGTGTGTGTGTGTGTGTGTGTGTGGGTGTGTGAGAGAGAGAGAGAGAGAGAGAGAGAGAGAGAGAGAGAGAGAGAGAGATATCGATCAGCAGGCCAGGTCTCTTCCTATTATAAATATCCAACAAAAAAGGACAGATGTGCACAATTTGTTTTTGCATTTTAGGGCCAAATATTGAATTTTTTAGGGCTGTCAAAAAGCCAGTAGACATTGAATGGGGAAAAACAGTGTGAAGTAAGCCAGTCAGTCAATATCAAAGTTAAGTGATAATACCTGTCTGTTAAAATACAAGATATCCTACTTGGTATCTATGTAGTTTTACGTACCCATGAAAAAAACAACAACATCCACCACAACAACACGTGCACTCACAGGAATTCTCTGTCTTTGTAAACGCTGTGCTAACCATTTTTTCACTCACTAAAAAACCAGCAGGATTGCTGATGTCAGCGGGTCCACTTCCTTAGCCCAAGCAGACTACCTTACAAAAAATACATACTCAAGCACACCACACACACCACACAAAACAAATCTGTATGTATTAGCCCCATGGTCACTATTCTAACACCAGGGAAAAGATAGACATCGTGTCAGACAAAGCTTTATGACACAAACTTTTTTTTTAAAGATTATATACATGGATCAAAAAAGACAAAAAATGTATGACGTAGTGACGTAAGTGACGTATGAAAATTAATAAATGGAAATACTATTAAATGATTGCATTTGAAATCAAATTCGAATCCTTGAAAGAACATTAAAAAATAAATGGAATATATTAACATTAATATTGGTAGATTATACAGTTAGACAAATTATAATTTTATCATTCTTAGTGTGATTTATGTCCATGTAGTACGTCTATATATATATATATATATATATATATATATATATATATATATATATATATTAGAGAGAGAGAGAGAGAGATGAATTTCTATTTATTTCAATTCAAATGTATTTTTGAAGTTCTTGTAAAACATCTGTATAGTAAGCAGTTACACCATATATTTCTTTGCTGTTCTAAATGATATATATAACATATTTGAGTGTAAGAGTAATAAATGTGAAAATAATCTTCAGGTTTGCTGACCTTTGTGAACTGTGCCTATGTGAAGTGGGGGACTCGTGTACAGGACTTTTTCACCTATGCTAAAGTCATCGCTCTCATTGCTGTTATCATCACAGGCCTTGTCAAGATATTCCAGGGTAGGGAAATTATCCTCTCATTATTTACTACCTTTTATTATTAACTGCACACATTAGAGATAATTTGTTACTGTGTGTTGTCTGTGTTTATTTCAGGCTACACACAGAATTTCGAGGGGCTGTTTGAAGGCTCGTCCCAGGACCCTGGTGATGTGGCTCTGGCTCTGTACTCAGCTCTGTTCTCTTACTCGGGCTGGGACACCCTCAACTTCGTCACTGAGGAGATTAAAAACCCTGAGAGGTGAGGAGAATTTTACACTATACAAAAATATACTTTACACTGTCAGGTCTTCATAAATTAGTTAAAAGACAGAAATGTATAAACTGTCCCATGCATCCAGAAATGAGCAATGATAAAATGATGGTTTAGATCAAAAAAGTCTTTTGAATGAACTTTATTCACTGGTTTAAAATCTTGCTAGTAAGAGAACTGTGAACACACAACACTAACTGTAAAGGAGGATATACATGAGATTGTCATATATAAGAAAAGGTACAGAAAGAGGGGATGTGCCACCCTCCTTCAGTGGTTAGCTGACAGAGCATGAAATAAACAGTAGGCATGTGACAATCTGCTGAACATATGCTCTTGCCAGGGTTCCTAAGTTAATCATTTGATCTGAGGTCCTCTTTAAATTAATGTACCCGTTCACGCACAAAATGGGTTCATTAGCCAAGCTGGGTGAATTATGCTACCAGGTCAGTATTTCAGATACTTGAAGTAAGTCAGACTTGGACTTGGAAAGCCGGTCCTAAGTCCTCCTGAAAGGGTTATTGCTACGTTTTTAGTTGTATCCGGTTGATGGCACTGAAACCATACCAACACCATCTGTTGCCCCCTGGTGGGCAAATTTGTGTAATACAGGAACCTGCCACTGTCCATTGCCATCTCCATGCCCATCGTCACAGTGATCTATATCTTGACCAATGTGGCCTACTATACTGTTCTACCAATCCCTGCTATTCTGGACAGTGATGCTGTAGCTGTGGTGAGTGCTCCCATTGGAACTGCCACACTCAGAGATTAACAGTATAATATAATGCAGTGATTCTCAACTGGTTAGTCATAAGCAGGTAGGGAGTGTGTCAAGGGTATAGACTTCTTTCTATTTATAAAGTCAGACTCTAGTTATGATTATGATTATGATTAGTTTATGATATTTATCCAGGGTATGCTCTGGATTCACCACAACCCTGAGCAGTGTAAAGCAGTTAGAGATGATGAATGAATTAATTTATTAATATTGTATGTTAACAGCATTTTAGTCCTTGTTGCACCTTGTTGCAATTTTAGTTATATAGAGCAGCTTATAGCCCATTACTGCACTATTCATTTTTTGCTAAATCAATTAGAAGTGAATTAGAACAACTTATCACAACATAATGATAATGGACGTAGAGCAGTTGAGAACCACTGACACAATTATTGATGTGGAAAAAATTTGCAGAATATCACCAACTGGTCAATTTATATTTCTAGACATTTGCTGATCAAGTATTTGGGATATTTAACTGGACAATCCCCCTCGCTGTCGCATTGTCCTGCTTTGGAGGATTAAATGCATCTATCTTGGCTGCCTCAAGGTTAGTAATGTGCAAATGCATCTCTGTATGATAATCATGTATTGTGGCATTATCATCATGTACCATTGTGTCTGATGTTTCATGTGCATATTATTCTCTAGGCTGTTCTTCGTGGGCTCCAGAGAGGGCCACCTGCCCGACTACCTGTGCATGATTCACGTTAGCCGTTTCACCCCCATCCCCGCCCTACTCTTCAATGTCAGTCTCTCTTAAACACCACTGTCTTACTGTGTATGAGTGTTTAAAGTGAACAGAGCAAGGATGGGAATGAGAGAGTTTGTGTCTGAAAGTGCCTAGCAATTAATGCATCCTCATACACAACTCACAATATGCCACAGTTTGTCTGCCCATTATTCTCTGTCTACTTTCTTCTTGATTTTATTCTGGTTACAGGTCCTACTATCCAGTTATATTATCTGTAAGGAGACTACTATAGACAAGGCACCTGTGAATCCATGTGCATTTGAGTAACAGCTTTGTGATGTATTGTGCTGTCTAACAGGGTGCCATGGCTCTGGTGTATCTGTGTGTGGAGGACATCTTTAGGCTCATCAACTACTACAGCTTCAGCTACTGGTTCTTTGTTGGTCTGTCCATCCTGGGTCAGCTGTACCTGCGCTGGAAACAGCCAGACAGACCACGCCCACTGAAGGTATGCACACACCATCTGACCTTGTTATCTTCCTATGGATTTTGCTTTTTATACCCACTGTTGAATTCTTGAATCTGATTGTGTTGATTAATTTTCTTTAGCAACAGCATGAAGAGTAGTGCCAGTTGTAATTCAAATGATAGCTTTATCAGTCCCTCCAGGATTTTGTGATCGTAGAAATTAGTGCAAAATCAAGGAAACTGCAATATTCGCAGGAGTTTTCAATTTTTCAAAATTTCTGAAGATTTCCCACAGATTTGGGCCAAGACATGCCATGTAACATCATCACAACATACATTCAGCCAAAGCCCCTTTTGATTAATGTGCGCTGAACATGAGTACAGCTAAAAGGTCTCATTTACCCACAAACACTGCTGTGAAAGACAGTGTAAAAAATTTCATGCAATTGCAATTTTGCACATTCAAGTAGTTGAAATTTGGAAAACACCGCAGCAAAATCTAGCATTGTTGGCTACAACAACCACAAAAGAAACTATGTAAATTCCTGTATGGATTGGTTTATACTAATGTGCTTACTCGAATACGATATGTTCTCTATAGTAACTAATTCACAGAGATTTGCATTGTGCATAGTTAGGTTTAATGTACGACTAATAACGTATTAAAAAATTTATTTAACAAATTAAATCAACAATGAAACATAAAATGAATTTAAATCTGGCTTGTGTCAGTGCTTTGTAATAGTTAGAGGTGAAGCTGTTCCTTTCAGTTTTTTACCATGGGAAAGCGTTTGGCCTAATTAACTTCAAGACATAGAAAAAAGAGTGAGGCTGGTGGGGGAATGACTGTTTATAGTTTGTATACCATTAGGTAATTTTAGCAGATGTTAAATGAAATGTTAAATGAAACTATAAACAGTTAATAATTCATAATTAAGAAAACTGAAATCATTAGGAAATTGCTGTGGTCTTAAGAGGGACAAAACACTTTGGGAAGTGCAGTTATAAGGAACTTTCAGGCTGCACACCGCCCCACTGCTGAGCATTTTCCTATAATTGCAACTCTTGTGGTGTTTTATTCCGTACTTATGATATGTCCAGTACTTATTTCGCTTTCGTAAATAAAACCAAACTAACACATTTGCAGAATGAGATGTTAGACCCGTCATGTTCTCTCCCTCACTTTCACAGCTCAGTATTATCTACCCGATTGTTTTCTGCCTTTGCACCATCTTCCTTGTGGTGGTCCCACTCTACAGTGACACCATCAACTCTTTGATTGGCATCGCAATCGCCCTATCAGGCGTCCCTGTCTACTTTCTGTGCTGCTATACACCAGCTTCCCGTAGACCAACGTGGCTTCGCAAATTCATTGGTGAGACTCACATTACATAACTGCTGTATTTATCACTAAAATGGGTTATTCTGTTAAATAATTACAATTTTCACCTGAACTTATGCTTCTTTCTTATTTTCAGCGTCATCCGGCTTGGTGATTCAGAAGGTTTGCTTTTGTGTGCTTACTGAGATGGACACTGATGAAGGAAAAATGCAGTAGAATGGACTGATAGACTGGCTATACAGTACAGAGATTTCCCCATGATGTATTTAAAATGATTGACACACAACACCCAGTAGGTCATTTGACTGATGTAACAAGCTCTTTGGGTACGGTTTTATGCAGATTCCTGAATGACCATTCTTGAAAACATACACATTTCTTGTGGGAAAAATAAAATGTTCATGTCCTACAGCAAATAGTTGATGTTGACTTGTATATTCCCACTTGTTTTCAAGTTCTCAGGATTTTTCAGTCCATTACATTTCAATACAAGCGTGCCCAGGTTTAGGTCCATGTCCTAAATGTAGAACACAAGGCTCCAATACTCACAGCCCACAGAAATTATTTCGTCCAGCCAGTTGTTAGACATCTCTGGTTTTATACTTGAAAGCGGTAGTAAATGAACCCAAAAAGAGACCGCTAGAACAATAGCAATGATAACACTACAATTATACAGTGAAGTTCACAACATTGTGTGAAACAAGATTATGATTGTTTCAGTGTCCATAGATATTGATCATATTCTTTACAGTTGTTAATATATTGATATGTTCAGAGTACCACCAAAGATTTGATTATGATCATAAAGTTGTCAAAGATTTTAACAGAACAAAACATAATGCACTGTTACCTGAAGGGCTAAAGTGGAAAATGTAAGTGGGCAAATTTTCTTTAAGGGAAGCTAAAGGTATTGTGAGAATTGGAATAGATTTTTATTATTATTTTCTTTTACATTAGACAAAATGTCCCAAATGGACTATGACCGTTCATGATTTCACACTTAAACCAAAACAATTAAACCAGAGCCCTTAACATGCTTGATGAAGTTTAATCACTGATTCATAGACCATTGAATGTTGCATTGCTGATTGAGATTCTCTTCAACATTCCCAAAATCTGAATTCAAAATTATTTTGTATGATTTGGAAAAAGATGACTAGAATCTTGGATCAGTTTTAACACGTGCAAGTCTCATTTTATTTCTATTATCCTCTTGCATACACATCATGTTCACTCTCTGCCCACCAAGAGCCTATACGCAGGAACTGCCTAACACATGCACTATTACAAATCTATGTTCAAACAACTTGAACATTAGAAATTTATTTTCAAAAATAATTTGAAAATAATTTATAATCAAAGTAATGATAAAAACTATTTTGGCAACCCTACAGGTTATTTTGGGGCTCCCTTAATGGAATATGAAATACTACCTATATTATATTTTCCTAGTTTGTCCATTAAAATATGTGCCAACAGTGTAAGTATTGGATTATTTTGGTCAGTTGTTCAAGCAGCAGTATTCTTATGTGAAATAGAGCTAAAAAGAAACTGAGTAAAACATATATAATAATTGATTATGTAAAAATGCAAAGACTGCCATTATAATAAGGTTTGTATTGAAGCTTCAGATTTATTTACACCATATTTATGTGCAATGGATTTTAAATAAACGATCTCCTAATTATTGTCTGTGTGTCAGTTTTAAGTGACTTTTACAGAAAAAAACCCCCAAACAGCTGTTTCTCAGTCAGTTTCCTCTTTAATGAGTTAACATTTAGAGTGATCACTTTACGCTCAATAGTTACCCTCCTGAATAAATATATACAAACTTAGTTAAAAACTATTTAGAAGCTAGTTTTCAACCAATCGTTTCCTCCCAAGGCCTCTTCTTCCCACCCCTTTGCTCTACTTGTTTGGGCCTGGACGAATTTTCTGTTGACATGGGTGCAGATGGCTGCTGCAGGGGATTTTGGGTAAAGGTCTGCCTCAGTGGACCTAAAAGAGGAATTATATATATGAAAATTTGAAAAACATGTATAAACACACACACACATCATATAAAAGGCTCACCTTTAGCTGCAATGTCAAGGTGGTCCTTAATCCTCCTCTCTCTCTCCTGTAGCTGATGGGCCAGTTGGGCGTTCTTCCACCCTATGACACATACACTAATATGAGAAACACAGCACATGCACTACACCATCAGCGGTTATATGAATAGAGATAAACAGCTGCTTAAAATCAAACTAACATAATCTGACAAAGCAATATTGATTTCATGTTTGTAATGCTCACAGGTGAGATATTTTTTTACACTACTGGACCTTTATTAAGCAATATTAAGGCTTCCCATAGAATGTTTATCATAGCAAGTTGAATACATTTGGCTACTAGTTTTAATTACACAACATTGCTAGATAACTTGGGTAATGGTTTTAACTAGTGCTTGAAGTGGGGAAAAAAGTGACAGTACTCCCCTTATTCACATGTTGGTGCGTGTATCGGCTAATAATTAAGCATTACATTCTGAATTTCTACAGGCAATAAAAGATACTAGGAGATATCACTGATGTTCACAACATACAACACCAATTCCAAACAGTGCGGACACGGTAAAATGTAAATAAAAACAGAATGCAATGATGTGCAAATCTCATAAACCCATATGTTATTCATAATAGAACATAGAAAACATATCAAATGTTTAAACTGAGGAAATGTACCATTTCACAGAAAAAAATAAGGTAATTTTGAATTTGATGGCTGTAACACGTCTCCAAAAAGTTGGGATGGGGGCAACAAAAGGCTGGAAAGTAAGTGTTACAAGTTGGCGGTTGGAGGTTAATTGGCAACAGGTCAGTAACATGATTGGGTATAAAAAGACTATCTTAGAGAGGCAAAGTCTTTCAGAAGTAAAGATAGCCTAACTCAGTGTTGGCTATCATGCAATAGCTTTTATTATTATTATTTTTATTACATGATTGTAATACTTAGCTTAGAATTAGCTAGCATATTAAAGTCAAATAACTACTGTTGGAGAGGTAATATTAGTTCAACTAACTTGCTTAGTACTGAGTTTAGGTGGCTGGCTAGCTGTAGGACTTGGTAATTAAACAGTTTTTTTTTGCACTAAGTAGCCGAATACATCAAAATAAGGTTAAAGAGGAAGGTGTATAACCTAAGTAAAATGATGAGGAACAAAAAAAAAAAAAAACAATTAAGGAGAGAGAAATAGAAGGATGACCATATGAAACAAACACATTCAATAGCACATGTCCATGCTGTACCTTTCCTGACACTCTCAACAAAACCCTCACTGGGAGGCAGCGCTGTGGGGGCATGAGTGATGCGTGCTGGGATACTAAGCTTCTCTCTCACTGCTGGATGCCTCAGCAGGGCTACCTGACCCAGCGAAAAGAGATTCGATGTCATCCAGTATGTAAACACTGCCTGGAAAAAAAAACACACACAGACGGAGTTACACCTACAGGAGACGACAGTGCATGTTACTGAAGGATAAAATGGAGAGACGGAAAAAGAAGCGAGAGTCTCACTGTAGGGAAGTTAATGGTCATCGGCAAGATGATAAACGGCATAATTCTGAAGACAGTCTTCATTGCTCTCAGGTTGGGGTTGTCTACACCAGACTCTGCTCCCAACTAAAAAGTTGGGAAATTGATTCAGAGGAGGCAGACATGAACTTAACATATAGAAATCAGCTATACAACCATGCAAAAATAATAAGAACAGCTGGCTGTACCTCCAGGATGGCAAACATGGTCCCTGTGACAGCAAGGGGAAGGATGTAATACGGATCTGCTGCAGTTAAATCTGCAAACCACCACATTCCACCAGTCTGCATGCTGGGCACAGGGGCATACGCCATCTTACGCAAGGCAATGAAGAATGAAATAAAAACTGGTGCCTGAAAAGAAAAAGATAATAGCATTTAAAAAAGATAAATCTCCGCCGACGCCGGTCCCAAGCCCGGGTGAAAAAGGAGGAGGGTTGGGCATCAGGCTAGCACCCTGATCCCGTAAAATCTATCTTGCTACGGAAACAACAAGCAAAAACCAGCGGTCTAAACAATACCGGCGCGATGACCCTGTTTCTCCCTTGATGACGGTGCTGGAGCAAAGCCGAAAGGTCGTCCAGCGCCCAATGCAAAATGGGATACTCGACGCCAATACGATCACACGAATTGGAACCTGGAACGTGCGAACGTTGTACCAGTGTGGGAGACTGGAGCAGCTTCTGCACGAATTCGACAATTACCGGCTTGACATTCTTGGTGTCAGCGAAATGAGGTGGACGGGTAATGGAAAAATGATAAGCGACGGGAAGATCGTCCTGTATTCGGGAACCAAAGAACATCACGTGCACGGTGTCGGGATGGTCCTGAGCAAAACCGCGGCACAGGCACTCGTTGGATGGAAACCGATCAGTGATCGCATAATTACCACCCGATTTCAGTCTCGCCATGCTAAAATTACTGTTATTCAAGTCTACGCACCGACAAATGAGGCAGATGATGAAGAGAAGGACGCCTTCTACGACCAACTGCAAGACACAATCACGGTTATCCCCAACCATGACATAAAGATCCTCCTTGGCGACATGAATGCGCAACTCAGTAGCGACCGGCAGGGCTGGGAAAACGTGATTGGACCTCATGGATCGGCAGCAGTAACGAGCGTTAATGGAGAGCGTCTCCTATCCCTATGCAATCTTAACAACCTTTGCATCGGGAATACATATTTCATTCACAAACGGATTCACAAAAAGACGTGGCGGTCACCAGATGGGGCCACTCACAATGAAATCGACTATGTATGCATCCATCGACGGTGGCGCTCGGCTTTACGTGACGTACGGGTTTTTCGCGGCGCCGACGTCGGATCTGATCACCACTTGCTTGTGACTTCAATCCGACTAAAATTGAAAAGAGTGGCCGGACGCAACACCGTTCGGTCATTTGCCTCCGAGCAATTGAAGGACTGCGTGAACGCCGAGCACTTCCACATTGAACTCGCTAATCGATTCCAGATTCTTGACAACTCGGCCAGCATCGAAGAACAAGGGGCACAGATCAAGGATGCTGCCATAGAGACGGCAGAGAGAACGATTGGTCGACGGCGTGGAACGCAGCGAGAACGGTGGATTCAGGACCAGACATGGTCGTTGCTTGATGAAAGACGGGTCAAGAAACGTCAGCGCGATCAAGCAAAGACCGAAGAGGAGCGAAATGAAGCATCGCAGGCGTACCGAGAACTCGACCGCAGGGTCAAGAGGAGTTGCCGAGCAGACAAGAAGGACTGGCTGGACCGGAAGGGCACTGAAGCACAACTGGCTGCGGACCAGGGTGACAGCAGGACTCTTTTTCGTGTGGTCAGAGATCTCACTCGGGCCCGAAGCGGTTCCACTGGGCCGATAAGGGATACAACCGGCAGGATGCTAGTTAGCAAAGAAGAGCAGGACGCGCGTTGGGTGGAACATTTCAAAGACACCCTAAACCAGCCGGCTCCCGTAGCCAGGCACGACTTTACAGTCTTTCCTCCTCCCTGTGAGCTGGAAGTGGACATGAGCGACATCATGGATGCTGAGGTCGCTGCAGCGATTCGTCATCTGAAAAACAACAAAGCACCTGGTCTTGACCAAATCTCGGCAGAAATGCTGAAAGCGGGTGGTGATGAAGTTGTACGGGTGCTCACTACGCTGCTCAATGACTGCTGGCACATGGAACGGGTCCCAAATGACTGGAGACAGGGTGTCATCGTCAAATTACCTAAGAAAGGTAATCTCGCAGACTGTAACAATTGGAGAGGCATCACCCTTCTGTCTGTTCCAGGCAAGGTATTTTGTCTCGTCCTCCTCAAACGGATACTGCGAGCAGTCGATCAGGCTCTACGGGACGAACAGGCCGGGTTTAGAAGCGGTCGGTCGTGCACTGAACAAATCTTTGCTCTTCGAAACATCATTGAACAAAGCTCCGAATATCAGAAACCGCTCTTGGTCAACTTTATAGACTTTAAGAAGGCGTTTGACAGCGTCCACCGGAAATCGCTTTGGAACATCGCACGGCTATATGGCATTCCACAGCGGTTTATCGCCATTTTCCAGAACTTATATCAGGATTCTAGCTGTTGCATCCGGACGGACACGGGTCATACTGCCTTTTTCACCATCGAGACTGGAGTCAGACAGGGCTGCATTCTTTCACCATTCTTTTTCCTCATGATGATGGACTTCGTCATGCGACGAGCACTAACACAGCCAGCGTCTGGAATTCCGTGGACAGGCCAGGGACGCCTGACCGACCTGGAATTCGCCGACGATATTGTGCTATTGGCGCAGAATGGGAAAGTCTTACAGGAGATGACCACTAGCCTGGAGCACGAAGCAGCCAAAGTTGGGTTACGGATCAGCACTGACAAGACCAACGTCATGGCCGTCGGCCGAATGACGCCGGTGCGGATCACGGTGAGCAACCAGCTGATCGAAGAAGTCAAACAGTTCACCTACCTTGGCAGCATTGTGGCTGCGGATGGTGGGACTAACGTGGATGTCAATCGCAGAATCGGCAGAGCATTTGCAGTCTTCCAACAGCTACAACCGATTTGGGCTAGGCGAACTATCCACACCAACAGCAAACTTCGCCTGTTTAATAGCATCATCATCCCAACCGCCATCTATGCATCTGAAACTTGGAAGAGCTCGAGGGCAGTCATCCACAAGCTGAATGTGTTTCAACAACGATGCCTGAGAAGAATACTCGGTGTATCATACCGTGATCGTATTTCAAATGAAGAAATTCTAAGAAGAACAAACTCCCGCAGCCTGGCAGAAATGGTCGTAGAGCGAAGAATGCGCTTTGCAGGACACATTCTACGGATGTCTGACCACCGCCACGCAAAGATCGCGCTGCGCTGGACGCCGCCACGGGGGAAGAGAAGAGTAGGGCGGCCGCGGAATACTTGGCGACGAACATTCATGGAAGATTTACGAGCGCTCGATGTCAAGTGGGAAGATGTGGAAATCGACGCTTCCGACCGAGCCCGCTGGCGAATGCTTGTTGCCCGATGCGCCCCGCTGCGCGGACGGAACTAACTAAAAAGATAAATACCATATGGGTTTGTCATGGCGTGACATTTACAGTAAGCACTTGGGATTCTATACTGACCTGCACCAAAGGGACCAGGAACCCACGGAGAGGATTAACATCGTGCTTCTTCTGGAACAACATCATGTCTGAATATGCCTTTGAGACTGACGGAAGAAATAAAAAAAAATTAATTTTTGAAAGTAATACAAAATCAAAGGCTAGTTTCTACATTCATATGAATAAAAACTGTCAGAAATAATGTAATATTCTGGTAACTAGAAAAAAAGATGTCAGAAACTGTTGATGCTCCTGATTCGTGTACTCATCTAACACTCTCAAGACTAATAAACTTAAGTGATGAATAAAGTGTAGCAGGAGGTACAAAGGGAGACATTAAAAGAAGTGTAAAAACAGAACAGGCTATACGGTGGTAGAAACCTATCAGATACTGACATTCAAACTTGTTGCCACTCTGCTTGGCCTCATTCATGCGATTGGTGAGCTTGGTCATCTCTGGCAGGACATTGTTCAGCTTAGCTGCCTCTCGTTGACCCTTTACGATGACTGGGAACACTGCACAGCGGGCTATGATAGTACCTGCACACGAGACATATCAAGACCCAATCAATCAGAAATACTTCTCTTCAAATGACTATAAGTGCTTACTCAATACCAAAATAGTCATTGGCTACACTGCAATTTAGAGAAACACATTTTATATAAAAGTTTCAGACTTGTCCCTAAATCAACACCCTGTGTTAGAAAGAAATTAAGTATGGAAATAACAAAAATCTGTATCCTTAATATTTATTCAGCCAGAAAAGCTGTATAAATGCATTCATTTTAGGTTCGTAAAAAAAAAACCTCACCTACAACAATAGCACCCCACCAGGGCAGTCCAATGCTGACATGCATGAATTCCAACAAATTCTGAATCAGGCCTACAGGTGTATAGCTGCCTAGACCCAATTCTGCCAGGCTGAGCTCTGCTCCTGCCCCCTGCAGGACATCCATTGCCAGGACAGGGGCTTCAGTCGCTTCTGTGATCGGCTGTGTGATTATTGGAGTCAGATCAGGAGCAATAACTGATTCTGAAGCAGATAAAGGAGCAGCTACTGGAACAGATTCTGAAGCAAGTATGTGAGCAGATTCTGCAGCAGTTTCTGGAGCAGATACTAAAGCAGATTCTGAAGCAGTTTCTGGAGCAGATAACGGGATATCTGCTGTTGAACTGGTAGCAAGTACCGTTCCATCTGTTGTCTGAAAGCAAGTATAAAATAAAAAGCAGATATTAACATTTCAGAAAAAATTGAAAACCAGAGAAAAATGTTTGTTTATTGCGGTTTAGGTCTGGATCTTCATATTTCAACAAGGTCAAAGTGTCTGGCCAACGCACCTGCGAGCTATTCTGTCGGACTGCCAAGGCACTGACCAAGTATAACCGTCCATGATTATGACGTCCCAGCAGAGCCTGAACAAAAGAACCTCCACTTCCTCTGCTTGTGCGAAAATGCGATCTGTGCAAAGCATACTGACAGAGGGGTGAGGGGGATAAAAGTAAACAGAGTGTTAATGCTGGCAATGTGGGGCATATGACATAACTGAACACACAAAAACTACAACACTGAAGAATACTAACCACAGAACTTTATACTATGATTAGAAGCCTTTACTAAATCAGAAACAAAATTGCATTACCAAATAAGTGTCCACAAATATAACATGACCCTCCAACAGTGTGTAAGTGCTTTTTAAAAAATTATTTTTCATCTCATCTAATACTACACCTGTACAACTACACTAGTATTGTCTCATATACCGAGGATGAAGGTTCAACGGCAAGTTCTCCTGTTTACTCACTTCAATAAGAAATGTAGGCTAATGGACTGCATGCACTGTCTGTGAGAAAAAAAAATACTATACTGATTAACTTTATAGAAAGGCCAGCGATGTTTCGGAGGTGGAAAATGATTTATAAAATCACTTTTATGATTATTGATAGCGGAATGTGAATTGCAAGCCAGTTTCCCAGGTTTCCAAAGGTTAATATATTTTTTCATCTGGTAGATAGATAGATAGAGAGAGAGAGAGAGAGAGAGAGAGAGAGAGAGAGAGAGAGAGAAAGTGAGATGAATGTGATTATCTGTCTATCATTAATAACAATCTTTTGAGATGATTTTGGTGGAAACTCAGCCTAGATTAGTCAAAAATGTGCAACAAACATTAGGATTAGAAATGTCCTATTAAAGTCTCCAAGATAAGAGTAATAGACCATATTTACTTAACTGGTAAATAATTAACAACATCTATTTTTCACTATTTAAATATCTATCACTATTGCTAAGTGAATGTTACACCTGATGCACCACTGGTCGTGTATAAAACACACACACACATTTGAAATGCTTTCTCTTGCATAAATGTTTACATCTTTAACAACCTTTAACTGAGCTAGACTGCACGCTAGCTATAGCTAATATATCTAAAAGGGAGCATCAAGTTGTCAAAATAACTTCGATAAAGCATAATAATATATTCTATACAAATATACGAGCTACGTACACGCTAGCAACCAACCAGGATTTAATGTGCGTGTGGCTAGTTAAGAGTGCTAGACTACGGCTGAAATACAACCAGCTCTCCTTACATTATATAGCGCACTACCCACAGTGTGGAAGCCATTATGTCCTACCCTACGTAGTGCACTTATGTAGGGAGAAGAGAATCTTTTGGGATCCTGCCGATGACTTTGAGACGAGCTAGCTACACATGAACATCACCGAAACCTATCAAATAAAAAACACACACAAAACACGAACTGCAAATAATCATATAACCAAAATAACAAACCCCGTTCCGTGTCCATGTAGCGGGTAATGTGGAAATACTGGCTGTAGCCGTTTGTTTAATGAAACAAGTCGTTAGACGACTGGGGACCACTTTGCCTCTGAGCGCAGCCATATTGGAAGGAAAGATGAAATCTCGGACGGCGAGCACGAGAGGACAAATTCCGTTTAAAGATTTGCGTTTTGCACGGAAGGGAAGAGTCGGCCCTCGTCTTCAGATATACTGTCACTGCGGTCAGCTCAAAGGTGTAAAATAGTGATATTATAATCCTGATATCTAATAGGGATTTATACTACTGTCATATTTTCGAAGTAGTCGAAAGGGTTGAAATTAAAACTTCTGCCACAAAAATGTTAAAAGCGAAGGAAGAGGACAGAGACACAGAAGATGCTGCACCTATACAACATTTCCGTAACCTAAGTAAGTTTGCTATCAGTTTACTCAGTAGTTTGACTTCTTGGTATCCTAATCTTCGATTAACAAACATAATTGCAAATATGCTACATATTCAATTAGAAATGAATAATTATACAGTTACAGTACACATACACACAAAAGCAAAAGTGAAAGTTAATGTCTCCCTGTCAAAATAAACAACTTCCTTAGTATACACTCTTATAAAAATGGTTCTTCAAGTGATTTTTGTATAGTTAACGTTTTGTATCTTGTATTGTATCTAATGGGGTTCTACTTGGAAACACTACCAACTCTCCTGTTAGATTCTGTATAGACCCTTTAAGGATTCCCAAAGAAAAACTTGCTTAAACCTTTTTTTATTTGTAAGAGTATACTTAACTTCCTTTACCTTAAATACAGTTGACATGTTTGTGTTACATATGGTTACAAATTAGGACACCAACTATGTCGTTCCTCATAGTTTTTTGTTGCTTAACAACACCCCCCCCCACACACACCCCCCCCCCAACACATTTCTAAAATTATTTCCCAAATAATGCAGGACTCTCAAGTGGTGGACAGAACAAAAAGTCTGATGTCTTGCCTAGACAAACTGGTGAGTGGCCTTTACACACAATGAATATAAGCTCAAACAGGTGGCCTTCACTGTGCTATACACAAAATGACCAACTCAAATAATTTTCTTTCATAAGGTGTTTTGTCCTGTGGTCATCAGATGCCACCAGATTACTTGATTTCATGGTGCAAGTACTATCTAATGCAGGTATGTCTGTTTAGATTTCTTGAATGTGAAGCTAGCCAATACTTGACTAAATTTAGGTCCTATATACATTGCATATATTCATTTAGCAGGCCTGTCACAGTATTATATGTGTTATATATATGTTTATTATAATATTTAAATTTGTCTTGCTATATTTTAGGAGAAGACTGAATTCACTTGTCCAAGACTTGATGAGAACAAGAAAGGCATATGTGGCACAAAATTCTCTTATCAGGACTTGTGCAATACAGTTTCATTAACTTCCTCGCTGAAGGAATTCTTTGAAGAGAGACTTGGGGAGCTAACTGCATCAAGCTACTGTGAATTTAAAGCTGTAATAATCCTGTTTGTCTACTCTACTAAATATCACTTAAAATATTTCTATGAAATAAGTGTGGAGTGAAAAGGTCCGTAATGACAGAGTAAAGCAAATCAGATCAATTTTCTTTACAGTTTATACTCATAGTTTGTTTTTGTTTGTTTGTTTTTCTTCTAATGAACATCATTTATCTGTAATTAAACTAAATCAGTGTCCAGGATGCGAGTCATATGTGGAGAGAGCTGATCAGGAGAACCTGTGTGTCCACTGTACCGTATGCACTGCCAGGATGGGACGCTCCTATGAGTTCTGCTGGGACTGCAGGAGGAAATGGAAAGGAGCAGTGCAAAATACTGTGCACTGTGGCTACAGTGACTGCAGAGAGACAGAGGTATCACTGCCCAAATATTGAAGACTTTGACCGATGTATAATCTGAACAAACTCTACATTAGGATTTCTACGAAATTGATAACTCATGCTAAAATATAAGATATATTATCATGAAGGTGGTTCATAAGTAAAATATTCTACATGTAATTAGAAACAGCTTTCTATTTTAATATTTTCAGACTTTGCAAACAAAGAGAGATTTGCTAAAGTTATGTCAGCCTGCATTCAAGCAACGCAAGCTTCAGACAGAACAGGTGCTTTTCAACTCGTTACTGATGAACCATGAAGTATACATTAATGTGTGTAGTACAATCACAATACTCACTATGTAAGCATTTGCTTTTTTCACCCAGATCTATTCAACAAAGGAGAAATCCAGTGACAGAAAGCGACTGGCTATGATCATCAACAATGTTGAATTCACAGTAAGGGAGTATAATCGGAATGGAGCAGAGATGGATGAAGAGAATATGAAGACTTTGCTTGAGGCCTTGGGTTATGATGTAATCATACTGAATGACCTGTCTGCAGAGGTATGTTTATAAAATACAGTGAGGGAAAGAAGTATTTGATCCCCTGCTGATTTTGTACATTTGCCCACTGACAAAGAAATGATCAGTCTATAATTTTAATGGTAGGTTTATTTGAACAATGACAGACAGAATAACAACAAGAAAATCCAGAAAAACGCATGTCAAAAATGTTATAAATTGATTTGCATTTTAATGAGGGAAATATGTATTTGACCCCCTCTCAATCAGAAAGATTTCTGGCTCCCAGGTGTCTTTTATACAGATAACGAGCTGAGATTAGGAGCACACTCTTAAAGGGAGTGCTCCTAATCTCAGCTTGTTACCTGTATAAAAGACACCTGTCCACAGAAGCAATCAATCAATCAGATTCCAAACTCTCCACCATGGCCTAGACCAAAGAGCTCTCCAAGGATGTCAGGGACAAGATTGTAGACCTACACAAGTCTGGAATGGGCTATGAGACCATTGCCAAGCAGCTTGGTGAGAAGGTGACAACAGTTGGTGCGATTATTCACAAATGGAAGAAACACAAAAGAACTGTCAGTCTCCCTCGGCCTGGGGCTCCATGCAAGATCTCACCTCGTGGAGTTGCAATGATCATGAGAACAGTGAGGAATCAGCCCAGAACTACATGGGAGGACCTTGTCAATGATCTCAAGGCAGCTGGGACCATAGTCACCAAGAAAACAATTGGTAACACACTACGCCGTGAAGGACTGAAATCCTGCAGCACCCGCAAGGTCCCCCTGTTCAAGAAAGCACATATACATGCCCGTCTGAAGTTTGCCAGTGAACATCTGAATGATTCAGAGGACAACTGGGTGAAAGTGTTGTGGTCAGATAAGACCAAAATGGAGCTCTTTGGCATCACCTCAACTCCCCGTGTTTGGAGGAGGAGGAATGACCCCAAGATCACCAGCCCCACTGTCAAACATGGAGGTGGAAACATTATGCTTTGGGGGTGTTTTTCTGCTAAGGGGACAGGACAACTTCACCGCATCAAAGGGACGATGGACGGGGCCATGTACCGTCAAATCTTGGGTGAGAACCTCCTTCCCTCAGCCAGGGCATTGAAAATGGGTCGTGGATGGGTATTCCAGCATGACAATGACCCAAAACACATGGCCAAGGCAACAAAGGAGTGGCTCAAGAAGAAGCACATTAAGGTCCTGGAGTGGCCTAGCCAGTCTCCAGACCTTAATCCCATAGAAAATCTGTGGAGGGAGCTGAAGGTTTGAGTTGCTAAACGTCAGCCTCGAAACCTTAATGACTTGGAGAAGATCTGCAAAGAGGAATGGGACAAAATCCCTCCTGAGATGTGTGCAAACCTGGTGGCCAACTACAAGAAACGTCTAACCTCTGTGATTGCCAACAAGGGTTTTGCCACCAAGTACTAAGTCACATGTTTTGCAGAGGGGTAAAATACTTATTACCCTCATTAAAATGCAAATCAATTTATAACATTTTTGACATGCGTTTTTCTGGATTTTTTTGTTGTTATTTTGTCTCTCACTGTTCAAATAAATCTACCATTAAAATTATAGAATGATCATTTCTTTGTCAGTGGGCAAACGTACAAAATCAGCAGGGGATCAAATACTTTTTTCCCCTCACTATATATAGATGATTAATGAACCATGTATTCTCCTCCCAATAACTGCATTATTGCAAGGAATAAGACACAATTTTGCATACTATTAAAGGAAACTAATCAACAAAGGGTTGATTTTCCTGTAACAGCACTCCTGTAACAGTACGTCCAGTCGTGTTTTATTATTCTTGTACTGCAGCAATTTGTCAGTGATTACATTATATTTTAGTAATTAGAGAACAACACATGTTCTGATGTTGTATCAGTTTATAATTACATTTAATAAAATGTCAATTAAAACAAGTAGTTAACTCTTATATTATAACAGCTATAAACAGTTATTTCCTCAACAGCATCTTTTTTATACTCTCAACAATAAGGCAAAAAATGCGTCTTATCACTGAGAAACTGTGAAGCCCTCTGTCCTAAAGAACTCCCTGTGTCAGAAAACTTAAAGGTACAGCTTTACCTCTGGCTGTAACAAAGCACCCCGTTTATTGCCATTACCACCCTGGTGTGTAGTATTTTTGTATAACAGCACCACCCTTTGAGTGTTTATTCCTTACCAATCAGAATAGAGAATTCAGCAGCGCTGTGGTATGTGTATTATAACTCTGAGCATTTACATGTCTGTTTTATGGAACTTCACAGGGGATGGAGGCTGCCTTGAGAGACTTCTCACAACACAATGAACACAAAAATTCAGACAGCACATTTTTTATCATCATGTCCCATGGTGGACCTAATGGCATTTATGGCATTCATTCTGATGAAAAAGATGATGACATTTTCCCTGTGGACAAAATCTTCTACTACCTCAGCTCTGAGAACTGCCCCGGACTAACAGACAAGCCAAAAATCATTCTGATTCAGGCATGCAGAGGAGGTACAGGAACTTAAAGAATCACAACACCATTCAGAATACAGAGTTACATCATTTAAAATACTTTGTGCTTTAATATTTAAATTGATGTTGATTGAAATCATTATTGGATAGAACTGACACTGATAAACATTTTCCAGATAAAAAAGGCCATGTGTGGGTATTTGATGGTGTAAAGTCCAATAAAGGAACAAAACAACATCGTGAAAAAGATTTTGCCTGCTTAAGATCATGCACACCAGGTTTTCCACACTGACACTGCCATTCCTTCAAATTTAGAGAGCTCAAACATACAGTATGTGTAGCGTTTACATGAAAATATTAACATATATCTTCATCACAGACACTGTATCCATCAGGAATCCTGACTCTGGCACAATATTCTTCAAGATCCTTGTGGAAATCTTCAATGAACACTCTCATGAGAACGACATAGTGGAGTTGTTTACAAAGGTATGTTTGTAATAACCTAAACAACAAATGATGACTATTCCATAAAGCTCTAGTAAAGCACATAATAACATTTCCAATGATCTGTTTCCCAATATAGATTCTTCACAGGTTTGAAAAAAAAGCAAAGGAAGGTGAAATTCCTTATCAAATGCCATGTATGGACAGAACCACGCTTGTTAAGAAATTCTACCTGTTTCCTGGACTTTGACAAGAGCTCAGGTTGCTGTCACTTCCTCAGGAATTTATTTAGTCTTTGTTAAATAAGAGTACAATAAAGTTTATTTAGAATTGAAGTAACAGATCCTTATGTATACAGTAAATATGAACTGTACACACCAAATCAATGCAGATGAAATGAAACTATTAATATTGTTTTATGCTTCACAAATCTGTACCTATTTCATTAAAGAAAAGTATTTCTATATATTTAGCATCCAAGAGAAATTAATAAGATACTGTGATGTATACTCCAGCTAAGTACAGGAACACCACTCAGAGGTTTGTGTTCCTTCTTCATGTGTTCTATCATGCAGAAAATCCTTCTGCCAGTATTGTTCACTTTCACATGAATAACCTGTTTTTTAATTAATTTATTTATTTTTACAATGTGTTGTTACACTGGATTAATATTCTTACAGTAAATGGTAAATCTACAATGGTCTGAGGTTGTAGAAGGGTGAAGAAAAAAAGCAGTAAGTAATTTCAGGAACTTAAATCTATAAACATAATTTTTACTGACTGTTCACAAGATTCACAAGTATTTCTTTTTATTTTTCTTTCTCTCCTATATAAGTATATATAAACAGATTTAATGTAAATTAGGCCAGAGGTGAAGCAAAAATTAGACACTTTCAGAGTGGTCACAGTCAGTCATCTTTTATGCACACATCAAGTGAGTGACATGAAGTACAGTTTAAATGGTGTCACAATGGATTGTATGAATTGTAATGATGTAAGTGCATCTAAAATATTTTATGTTCTAGTCCAGTAGCTGGATTCCTAACCAGCTATTAGCTAGAATGTTATGTAAATAGTTGCACTGGGAATATACATAGCATCAAGTGTTTCAACATCATTGTAGAAAACTGGCTATTTGAATAGAACATAAAAACGTTATTTTCACATTTGAGATGTCTGAAATACTGGTTAATCTCTCTTGTTCTTTTTGAAAGTTTTTGAATTTCCTCATTTAGGGTTATGAACTTATATGCAACTTTTTCTTTTGCTGGAGTGCAGTTCAGCATTCTAATTCGAAAAGTATTCAGTGGGGTTTTAGGGGCATTGTGATGCTGGAACATGTTTGAGCCCCTTGGTTTCATTGAAGGGAAATTTTAATACTACACTAAACTAATTAATAGTAGCAGCCTAATTGCTACACAGCTGGCCTACACATTGCATTCACAAAATTAAAATTTGTTTGTAATAAACATTGCATTTTTAAACATAGAAATTGCTCATGACAATGAAGTTAAAATTAAATTACTAATATCAAAACCTACCCAATTTATAAGTAGGCATATTTTCTTCCTTCTTGCATAGTTGTGAGGTGAACAGTGGATGTAGCTTTACCAGCTCATCTACAGAATGACTGTTAAATGGCTTATTTGTTGAATGAACTGTTGTGATATGTTTCTTGCTTGTGTTACTTGACCTTAGTGCATTGTTTGATACTACAGATCATACTATTCTCCTCGATAGACTAGAAAATGTTGTGGGCATTAAGGGAACAGTCCTCTCCTGGCTCAGGTCTTATTTGACTGATCGCTATGAGTTCGTAGATATAAATGGCGACTTCACACATACCAAGGTTAAATTTGGTGTTCCACAAGGTTCTGTTTTAGGCCCACTGCTTTTTACTATATATATAGTACCTCTGAGTCAAATTATTCATAAACATAGAATTAACTTCCACTGTTATGCTGATGATACACAGTTGTATGTTTCAGCAAAGCAAGACAACACACAGCAGCTTAATAAAGTTGAGGACTGTGTAAAGGACATTAGACACCGCATGCTTATTAACTTCCACTTACTTAATTCTGACAAGACAGAAGTACTTGTACTAGGACCACATGCAGCTAGAAGTAAGCTTTCTGATTACGTAGTTACTCTGGATGGTCTTTCCATTTAGTCATGTGCCGCATTAAAAGACCTTGGTGTATTTATTGACCCCAGTCTTTCATTTGTAGGCTCAAATTTTGCCTATTACCTGAAGACACTTAATATAGAAACAGATACTCACATATTCAATTGGAGAAAGAAAAACAAGACACCAGCCTTCGTTCTGTTCCACCACACAAGATCCACACAGTTTGAGATGTCCCAAAATGCGATCTAAAAAAACCAGAGCTGAAGCTCTTCTATTTATACAGTTTTCTTAGGGTCAGGATGACCCAGACATCAATATGTTTTAGAAAGCGCCTTCCCACAATACCATTATGTTTTAGAAAGAGCCTTCCCCGGACACCATTAGGTTTTCGAAAGAGCCTTCCCATAATACCAATAGGTACGAGACTCAACATTTCGACCTTGGTTTCCATCTACGGTTATCTCGCGGCCCTAGCCTTTCCCATCGACGGTTATCTTGCGGCCCTAGCCGTTCCCATCGACGGTTATCTCGCGGCCCTAGCCATTCCCATCAACGGTTATCTCACAGGTGCAACTTGGCTCAAATACCCTTATAAACGGCCCGTCTTGGTTCTCTCTTAAAAATTAAGGCCTTCGTCTGTGTTACTCCTGAGTTTTTCTCGTGAGAAAAGAATCCTCCACACCTTCAAGTGCATTATGAGTAAGTTTCTTTCACATTTTTCTGTATATCTGTTTTATAATGCTTTTTTCTTTTCATATTTGCTCTACATTTCTGTTTTATATCTGGTTATACTGCTTGCAAGTATTTTACCCCCTTTTCTGTACGCCATACTTCACAATATCATTATAATATCCTTATAATCCTTATATTATCCTTATAATATCCTAATACTCCTAATATTATTCGAATAATGTTCTGTTTTCCTTCTGTATGTGTGTGCATGGTGGCATAGGCCTCTGTGTGTGTGTGTGTGTGTGTGTGTGTGTGTGTGTGTGTGTCTCTTAGTTGACCGTCCACCTACGCTGCACTAATCAAATACATGTATGGTTTTCGCCTTGCTTATCTGTGTGTGTTGTGTCTTAGGTGAACGTCAGCCCAGTGAATTTTCAATAAAATTACATACTACTCATACTAGGTCTCCCTTGTGTTTATTTTGTGTATATTTTATATACAACACATTCTACACTCATGTAGATAATATTACTAGGATAGCCATTTTTCATCTCAGAAATATTGCTAAGATAAGAAATATATTGTTACTACATGATGCAGAAATATTGGTTCATGCTTTTGTCACCTCTAGGTTGGATTGTTGTAATTCCTTACTGTCTGGATGTTCCAGTGTGGGCATAAATAAACTCCAATTAGTCCAGAATGCAGCTGCAAGAGTCCTTACTAGAACCAGAAAGTATGGCCACTTTACCCAATATCTTATCCACACTGCATTGGCTCCCAGTAAAATTTCGTACTGATTATAAAATACTACTACTGACCTATAAAGCACTAAATTGTCTCGGGCCACAGTACCTGAGTGAACTTTTGGTCTTCTATGAGCCACACCTACTTAAATCAAAAGGCGCAGGCTATTTGTTGGAACTTCGAATAGTGAAAGCTACAGCAGGGGGAAGAGCTTTCTCTCACAAAACCCGACAGTTATGGTACAGCCTTCCAATTATTTTTCAGGACTCAGACACAGTCTCTGTGTTTAAGACCAGGCTGAAAACATATTTGTTTACTCAAGCTTTCCATGAATAGACTTTCTTTTATGCAAAGTATGCAGTCTTTTCCATTACAGGATAGTAAGCCTACGTAACAATCTCTCCCTCTCTTTACCTCCCTCTCTCTCTCTCCTTCTGTCGAGCCACACATGATTTTATGGAGATGCCACTGATCCTGACCCTTTCTGCTCTCTGGACCTGCCTGATCCATCCTGATGCCCTACTTCTGAATGGAGTTCTCATCAACTGAAGGCTACATTCTGCCGCTGTGGATGAGTCAAAGCTGTACAGCCTGGAGATTGCTGAGGATTGTGCCACTTGAAGTACCAGGGAAATGTTTTGGACCTTAATTCCACATGGACATTCTCGCTGTGGTTGCTGGAATGGCCTTAGGACTGCAATTACCACACGCAGTTTTGCACTCAAGTTTCCTTTAGTGAACAGTGGATTAGTTCAACAAACAGACTCCATATGAAAACCATAATGAACTTTCACACTATCTGTTGTTACCCAGATGAGGATGGGTTCCCTTCTGAGTCTGGTTCCTCTCAAGGTTTCTTCCTCATATCATCTTAGGGAGTTTGCCCTTGCCACCGTCGCCACCGGTTTGCTCAATAGGGATCAATTCACACACTTAAAATCTGTATCCTGTGTTTCTTTGTTTCTGTAAAGCTGCTTTGAGACAATGTCCATTGTTAAAAGTGCTATACAAATAAAATTTTATTGAAATTTAATTTAACTTTTTATTTCCTAGGGAATCCTGCTATTGGAAAGGGTGTAAACCGTTTCTTGTTTTCAATGATCAGACAAAAACCTAAACATAGTTTTCACCTTAACTTTGGTGTGTGCTTACTTTATCCATCTCTGAGTCTGCTGTCCCACTATGGGGCAAGATGGTGCCAGTGTGTTTGTGGCTGGCCTTCTGCTGTTTTCAGCTTTGTTTGTGTTGTTTTCATCGATCAGCTTTAAAAAAAAATGCTGACTGGTCTATGATTGCCAAGCAGTTCT
This sequence comes from Ictalurus punctatus, assembly GCF_001660625.3. NCBI lineage: Eukaryota > Metazoa > Chordata > Actinopteri > Siluriformes > Ictaluridae > Ictalurus > Ictalurus punctatus. The sequence continues at coordinate 18,550,122 of NC_030422.2, read as the reverse complement.
TAACATTAGACCTGCCACAGAAAATATGGCAATTTATAATTTGGGTGGACAGAAAACCTCGCCCCCTCCTCTGTTCTTGTATGGTTTACCTGCTTACCTTTGCAGAATGCCGTGCCCTCCCTGGAGGAGGAAGCAACATAGGCGCCGGGGTAAACGTGGCAGGTAAAAGTTAAGTCTTGCATTTTTGGGGAAATGGCAACAATTTATTACCTACTTCAATGATATACGCACCCTGGAGGTGGATTGAGAGAAGGTAGACGGTAAATACTAATCATATTCCTTTTTTTCCCCCTTTATTTGTTTGTTTTTGTTTCTCTGGTTGTTTGTTTGTTGTTGTTTTTTGTTTCCCCCTTTCTTTTGGTTTTGGCTGTGATTATTTTGTTGGTGCCAGGTATGGTGGGGTTGTAGGATGGGGTGTTATAATATAATATGTAAAATGCGATTTTCCAATAAAAATTCTATGATAAAAAAAAAGTTAAGTCTCGTCTGGCAGTATTTCCTAAAGCTGATCTTCGTGGTCTACTGGCGGAATATGACATGGATCTTTGTCTCTTTGTTTTGATGCTCTTTGGATCCTGTGTATACCTGGTTGGTACCAATTGTCAGCTCTGGGCCTAGGGTATCAGATTGCTCACTCTCGGTCACCCCGCCTCCGTAGATGTGGAGTAAATGCCTGTTGTCTTTGGGCACTGGACCGGGAATCCCGGGGAAAAAAAGACCCGGCTCCAACCAGGTTAGCTCTGGTAAATGCTAGATCGCTAGTCAATAAAACTTTTACTTTGGATGATTTTTCACCTCCAATAGCTTGGATCTACTTTGTGTGACTGAAACTTGGATGGGTGTTGGTGAGTTTGGTGAGTTTTTCAGAGGTTTTACCACTGAATTGTACTTATTTTAATTCTCCGAGGTCCACTGGACGCGGACGAGGAGTTACGACTTTTTTCAAAAAACAGTTGAACTGCCAGCAGTTGTCATTATATTCTTACTCCAGTTCTGAACTCAATATCTTTGAGTTGGTTCGACTTCACCCGATGCTGTGCGCTGTGATATATCGCCCATGCCCACCCAAGTACAATAAAGATTTTATTAATGACTTTTCAGATTTTTTGGCTGGAATTATGCCAAAATATGATGTAATTGTGGGAGATTGTAATATCCATGTTTGCTGTCCCTCTAAGCCACTGGTTAAAGATTTTTTTAATAAAGTTTTTTTTATAAAGTCTTTTAACTTGGTACAGTTTGTGACTAGCTCCACACATGAGCATGGACACATATTAAATCTGGTTTTATCATGTGGTCTACCTGTTTGTAATATTGAATTATGTAATGCTATTTTCTCTGACCACATGCCTGTATTTTTTGAGGTCTATCCTTCTTGTATTTCTAAAACAAGTGTCCTAGCTCGTCGTTGTCGTATGTTTATCCCTTATGGTCTCAATACTGAGGAACTAACTTCACTGTTTTATTCTACCTGTCAAAACATTCTGGATATTGTTGGTCCATTTAGGATTATTCATCCTAAACTAAAAGTTGAATCATGGCGCAATGTGTTGCCATTGAAGGTACTGTGTTGTAGTGGTTTAGGTCTTATTTGTCTGACAGAAGTTTTTCTGTCCACTTTGGGGATTTTGTGTCCACCTTGGCGTCAATCTCGTGTGGAGTCCTTCAGGGTTCCATTCTTGGGCCTATCTTGGTCAGATTATACATGCTTCCCCTAGGGTCGATTTTTAGGAAATATGGCATCTTGTTTCATTGTTATGCAGATAATACACAACTGTATCTGCCTTTGAAAAGGAAATATGCTAACTCCATTGCACCACTGTTAGACTGTTAGACTTGAGGATATTGAAGCCTGGATGGGCTTACTTTTTTTTTTTTTTTAAAGTTTAATGAAGTGAAACTGAGGGCTCATGGTGGCTTAGTGGTTAGCACGTTTGCCTCACACCTCCAGGGTCTGGGGTTCAATTCCCGCCGGGGCTGTGTGTGTGTGTGTGTGTGTGTGTGTGTGTGCGGAGTTTGCATGTTCTCCCTGTGTTGCAGGGGTTTCCTCTGGTTACTCTGGTTTCCTCCCCCGGTCCAAAGACATGCATGGTAGGCTGATTGGTATGTCTAAAGTGTCTGTAGTGTATGAATGGGTATGTGAGTGTGCCCTGCGATGGACTGCCTTGTGCCTGATGCTCCCTGGGATAGGCTCCAGGTTGCCCTGTGACCCTGAAGAAGGAGTAAGCAGGGGAAACTAATCTAGTTTTTTTCAGTTAAGGCAATTATCCAAAGTCAAGTCTTTTCTGTCTTTTAATGATTTTGAAAGGGTTATACATGTTTTTATTTTGACTCGCCTTGACTACTGCAATGGGCTTTATGTAGGTATTAGCCAAGCCTCCCTAACACGTTTGCAGATGGTACAGAATGCTGCTGCTCGTCTGTTAATAGTAACCCGCAAGCGAGAACATATTACACCAATACTGGCCTCGAGCAAGGCTGAAAAGTAGGGTGCCGTGCTTTTGCAGTTGCAGCCCTAAAACTTTGGAATAATTTGCCCAGACACTTTCTGCTTTAAAATCTAGTCTTAAAACTAATTTTTACTCCTTGACATTTAACTCAGTATGAGTGCTGTTTTTATTATTTTGTTCTTGTTTTATGTGTTTACTGTTTTATTCTGATTATGTTTGTACAGCACTTATAACAAGTAATCACTTGTTGTTTTTAAAAGTACTCTATAAATAAACTTTGACGTTGACCTTGTCTCCTTCAACGTCTGACCACAAAATATCTGCACATCTGGTGGATAGTGACTTGTTTATGATGGCTGGCAGAATGACTGGCCACTGCTTTCTCCATGGAAGGCCACCCTTGTCAGGACTTAGCCCTGCTGTTGTCCATGCCATTTCAGGTGGCAGTTCTGAAACAGCTGTTTTACAAATTTCAGACTGTCCAGATTTTAATTTGCATCAGAAAATTAAGCTGGTATATATTCTGCATTTGGATATTCAATTTGTTTTTGAAGCAAGTGGGTGTAATTTAATGATCAATTTGAATGAAACAGTCATGTAATATCTTTTCATGTTTTTGTTTTCTTACTAGGTAATCGGATGAACTATGAGGCAAATCAACTTTGAAAAGGACTGAAGGAGACCATGCTGTGGCCACTTTGTTTGCATCCAGATGTGCAGCCAGTCATTTTTACACACGAGTTAAATTATGTGTTGACTCCAGCGGTAATTTTGCTAATTATCTCAAATATGTTTAATTCTGAATTTCAGGGAATAAACACTGGCTTGCCTGTCTTGTGTGATTCTTGATATTTGTATTTGATTATACTTATTATTAATTCTTGTATGTTTGTCACTTTTATTTATAGTGTATTTTAACCTGCATCAGATGGCCTTCCACAGTGGGAAACGGTGATGATGATGACGACGACGATGACGAATGCTCTTTGGAAGATAAGAGCCGGGTTGCTGGCTACCTTTGTCAGTTCATTGAAAATTGTTTAGGATTAGTTATAGTGAATGATTCAGAATCAAAAGAGTCATGTATATACATAAGTTTTGAATTGCATCTGCCTTTTCATAGCATCCACCCTGAGCTGAAGGCCCTTATTAAGTTCTGGGTGTTTTGGCAGGTTCCAACTACTTCCCTCAAACTGGAGGTAACCAAGTGTAACCTACCAAAGTCATCTACATTCTTTGAGACCCTATGGCTTCCATCCCTTTCCTTTGAGAAAGAGTTACTTGTTTGCATCAATACAGTGGATACAGGATTGGGGCTGCTGCAATTAAAATTGGTTCATAGTTATATTTCTTGTTTTCTTAACTCAATAGCCAATTTCAAGTTAATGGATATTGAGGTGGACCTTTGGATATAATCAGTACATACAGGATTTAGTGATTGTTGCAGTCAAAAATTCTTGATTTTGCTATGGAATTTTCTCTAAATTTGTGATGCAAATTGCTGAGTTTTTGTGCTTTTTTTTTTGCAGAAAATTACTTAAATTGGTAAAATTGCGGTTGCAGAAAATTGCTTTGCGTGGTCTTTCACATTGTTGTTTGTTGGTAAATGAGACGTTTTAGCTGAACTCATGTTCATCACATGTGAATCAAAGAGGGATTTGCCATGGCTGTGACACTTGTCACATGGACACACACATCTGTGGAAATTTTGGACAGTTGCATGCTCCTCTGAATATTGTTTCGAGAGTTGCTTGGTTTTGTGTTCATTTCTGCGATTGCAAAATCCTGGAGAGACTGTATAATTTCAGTTTTTGTTTTTTGTTTTGACATATGCAGGTACAGACCTTTTTCTTTTTATCTTGGTTTATTTAAAAAAAAAAAAAACTAAATTGTTAAAATATAGAGAGTTTAAAAAGAATTTAAAAAACCCTGTTATTCACTATTGGCCCAGTAGGTTCTGTATGCATTGAGTGGTTGCCAGATAGATATCTATGCCATATGACAGTGATGGTCCATTGGGATCAATGACTGCTCGTAGTGCTGCCAGTTCTTCAGGGCTCAATAAGTTGTCAGCTGTGGGAACAATGACTCCATGGTGTGGGTCAGTGGGCAGCCCACAGCCTCCCAGTCAAGGTGTTGAAGGTACAGTTCCAATTTCAAAATTGATTAATCATTTATTTTGCATCAAATCACACATGCTCATATCATTGTCCCTCAGTAGTAACCTGCATAATGAATAAACAGTCTGAATAAACACTTTATGGATGAAGCTTTTTTTGGCAAGAAATTATGTAATGGAGCTTATCTAACCGCTCATTTTCTGTTACTTTTTATTTAATTTATAATTCCAATCGTTCTGTAAAACACTTGATTAGGCTACAGTGCATCTGGAAAGTATTCACAGTGTTTCACTTTTTCCACATTTTGTTATGTTACAGCCTTATTCCAAAATGGATTAAATTCATTATTTTCCTCAAAATTCTACAAACAATACGCCATAATGACAATGTGAAAGAAGTTTGTTTGAAATCTTTGCAAATTTATTAAAAATAAAAAACAAAAAAAGCACATGTACATAAGTATTCACAGCCTTTGCCATGACACTCAAAATTGAGCACAGGTGTATCCTGTTTCCACTGAACATCCTTGAGATGTTTCTACAACTTGATTGGAGTCCACCTGTGGTAAATTCAGTTGATTGGACATGATTTGGAAAGGCACACACCTGTCTATATAAAGTCCCACAGTTAACAATGCATGTCAGAGCATAAACCAAGCCATGAAGTCCAAGGAATTGTCTGTAGACCTCCAAGACAGGATTGTATCGAGGCACAGATCTGGGGAAGGGTACAGAAACATTTCTGCAGCATTGAAGGTCCCAATGAGCACAGTGGCCTCCATCATCCGTAAATGGAAGAAGTTTGGAACCAGCAGGACTCTTCCTAGAGCTGGCCGCCCGGCCAAACTGAGCGATCGGGGGAGAAGGGCCTTAGACAGGGAAGTGACCAAAAACCCAATGGTCATTCTGACAGAGCTCAGCGTGTCTCTGTGGAGAGAGGAGAACCTTCCAGAAGAACAACCATCTCTGCAACACTCCACCAATCAGGCCTGTATGGTAAAGTGGCCAGACGGAAGCCACTCCTCAGTAAAAGGCACATGACAGCCCACCTGGAGTTTTCCAAAAGGCAACTGAAGGACTCTCAGACCATGAGAAACAAAATTTTCTGGTCTGATGAAACAAAGATTGAACTCTTTGGCCTGAATGGCAAGCAGAAACCAAGCACCAGTCATGTCTGGAGGAAACCAGGCACCAGGCAGCAGGCAGCCAGAGCCCAGACTTGAACCCGATTGAACATCTCTGGAGAGATCTGAAAATGGCTGTGCACCGACGCTCCCCATACAACTTGATGGAGCTTGAGAGGTCCTGCAAAGAAGAATGGGAGAAACTGCCCAAACATAGGTGCGCCAAGATTGTAGCATCATACTCAAAAAGACTTGAGGCTGTAATTGGTGCCAAAGGTGCTACAACAAAATATTGAGCAAAGGCTGTGAATAATTATGTACATGTGCTTTTTTTTGTTTTTTATTTTTAATAAATTTGCAAAGATTTCAAACAAACTTCTTTCATGTTGTCATTATTGGGTATTGTTTGTAGAATTTTGAGGAAAATAATGAATTTAATCAATTTTGGAATAAAGCCATGTACCAGGAAACTCTGGACTCCAGTTCCCATCAGCCACTGCACTGCACTACATGTCACATGACCACCTGCACCTAATTCACGTTTCTGTTAATGAGCACTCTTGTATATATAGCCATTGTTTGCACTGATTCTCTGTCTTTCGTTGTATTAGACTACCATGTTCCATGTTTTCTTTCATGCCACAGTATTTTGCCTAGTTGTCGTAGTGTCTGTTTTGTTGTTTGTTCATATAATAAATGTTATATATCTGCGATTGCTTCCGAACCCATCCTTGATTCGTGACAGAACGAAAGACCTTTAATCGGAAGCAGCAGATTGCTAGGATGGAGAACTGGGGCATCAGGATGCCACCGATGATTGTGGAGTGCCACGCCAACAGGAGGTGGGGTCTGTGGTTGGTGCTAATACCATCTCCCACCCTCCCTCCCTCCCCATTATGGATCTAGTTCAGCAAGCTGAGTCAGCGGAGGACGAAGGTCAGCCTCCCTGCTCGTCTGAGGACGCTGCTCAGCTTTGCGGTTCAGCTGAGGTCACCCGGGTTGGCTGAAGACGTTGCTCCGTCTCCTGACATACCCAAGTACTCCCCTCTGTTCAACAACCCCGCACTCCACGTACTTTCCTGCCCAGCTGAGGTCGTCACTCTGCCTTCAGGTTCACTGACAGATAGATAAAAGGCAGGCCGAGTTTGTTAATTTATGCACATTCTACTTGAAAAGCAATAAAATACACCGAGTACACAAATGATGCACTGTCTTGTGTTTTTTTTCTTGAAAACAATTTGCGCCCCCCTTCCGATCTCTCCCCCCTGCCTGAGAACCACTTGCCTATATAATAAATAATAATAATAACAAGAGGAAGAAAAAGAATATTCTTCTTTTTATGTTATATCCGTTGTGTATATATAAAATAGAAATTAGAAATCTGAACCTAATAAAGTTAAGAACATGATAACCTGAATACACAGATAGGAAAATAGGGAAATATTAGGTTAATTCTCCACACTAAAAATAAGACAGGAAAGACATGATTAAAAGTCCGGGGATAGGGTTAAGTCGCGGCTGTGTCGCCTGTCTTTACTCTCTTCATCCGGTTGAAGTTGCCCTCCACGCAATCTGAGACACAGATGGAAGGTGTCCTCGTTCTTGATCTTGCGCATGGCAAAAGTGTCGGTGTCCTCAAGCTGGGAACCATGGCATATTATTCTGATCTGATCTTCTGGTAAAAAGAGAGATTTTTTTTGTCAAAATTTCAAGTCCAAGTCAAAAATTTATTATCATCAGTACTATAAACTAAATAAGCCTACCAGGAGTATACGAAAATGCTTCCAGAATCTTTTCTTTGAAAGCCAAAATAGTTGTTTTGTTGAACTCATCCTCGGAGTTGGAAACGAAGATAGTTTTCACTTCCCCTTTATGAGTTTTTACAACAATATAGTAGTTGTTCTCCATGTTGAGCGAAGTTCATGCAGCATGGTTTCAGTTTCGGTTTTTCGGAAACTCGTTAGAAACTCTCGTTAGAAACTCTCGTTAGAAACTCGCGGCATGGTTGCCTCAAGTTGTGTCCCAAATGACATACTATGCACTATACACTCTGCCATCTAGTGTATGAGGCTAATATTGTCTCAAATTCTTTGCATCTTAATAAAAAAAAATGTAGAGATTGATAAAATACTGTTTGACTTCATATGGAAAAAAAATACATAAAGAAAACAGTTGTCATGAATTAATATGAACATTAATTCAAATCTAAATGTTTTAGATTTGGAAACATTAAATAATAATATACATTTTCTTCTCAGTTGTAATTATAATATTGATAAACTACCAGTGAAAATATCTGAATTTCATCGCCAGGCATTTTTTTTTTTATCATGGTCCTTGATTCTCAAACATAACTTTTCACCTCATAAGTATTACATATGGAACAATAAAGCCATATTCTATAAATGCAAATTGTTATTTCTGAAACATTGCGTTGATAATGGCATCATATTGGTGGATCAGCTGTTTAATCAGCTGTTTTAATTTTTAATGAGTTTTTGGCACATTATAAGATTCCTGTAACACCAGGGGACTATGCAAAGACTTTGGTGCAAAATAAAATAATAAACATAATAATAATAATAAAATAATTTATACTATAATAATAATAATAATATTACATTTACCTATGATGTTATTATTTAATCAGACTTATGTATGTGTGTGGGAATGCACCCGAAGGTATTGATATATGTGAAGGACTATCGATATGAATAATTAGCTAATGACTATGACCATGATATTTAGATACAGTTATGGTTAAAATGTGCATGGGACCGCACCAGATTCGGGTTTAAAGTATACATGTACATTGAAACTGCACTATAGACACAGTTTATGTGTATTTTGACCTACACCTGTCAAGATAAGGTTGATTGAAGATGACACTGAAATGACACTGAAGATGACACTTTTAGCACCGATCACGATAAGACTTTGATGGAATATGCAAACTATAACTCTCTCTCCCATCCAATAGGTTTCTTTAAAAAGCTGCTAAACTTTAAAAGAGTTTTTTAACTGATGCACTTTCACACAAAAAATCATATGCATGCTAATTATAATTAAATATAATAAATTATAAAGTATAAATAAATTCAAGCCTAACAAAAGAAAAGCCAGTCAAGTCTTTTTAAGTGCAAACATTTACAGTTACAAAAATAAATTTATTTTCCAAATTCAATTTCAAAAATCTTTGCCATTTGTTACAAGATCTGGTATCCAATGTGATTTCTCTGATATCCGATGCAGATACTGGGTATCAGTTTAGCACCATCTCTCTGCACTTGAATTCTTCTTTGAATGGTGGATTGTGATACCTTCACCCCGTCATGTAAATGTTGTTGGTGAAGTCACTAACTGTTGTTTTTGTGTTTTTCTTCACAGCTCACAGAATGTTTCTGTCAGTAGCTGCTGTTGTATTTCTTGCCCGACCTTTCCATGTCTTATTGTTTGTGCAACAGTGGTTTCTTTCTTTTTTAGGACATTCCAAATTGTTATATTGGCTATGCACAGTGCTTGTGCAATGACTCTGATAAATATTCCCTCTTTTCTCTTTTCAACTTGCTTTTCTCATATAAGCAGCTTTCTGGTTATCATGTTGTTTTATCCTTTTTAACAACAAATATAATCAAAGGCAAAACTGTGATTTTCAACAGAACAACGGCTGATAGCAGCATCTGAGTACTGTGAATACAACAAAGTAAGTACTTTATTAAAGGAGCTAATACATAGTAATATCATGCCTTCAATTGACAGTAGTATGAAGCATGTAACTGTAAGGCACTATAGAGGTCAAAGAGGTCAAGGATACATTTTAAAAAGTTACAGAGAGATGAAAACATCCCAGGAGAACTGAAGAGAAAGAGAGATGGGAATATACAGTCATGTAAAAAAAAAAAAAAAAAAAAAAAAACTATCAGATGACATAATATTGACATTTTGTAGTAATTTTCACAATTTAAAAAAAAAAACAAAAAAACTGTCACTTGGAAAAAGTAAGCACATTCCTACAGTTATCACACCTTCAAACTCATATAATTAGAGTCAGGTGTTCAGGATTGGGTGTCAGTGATTAGAACCTGTTTATGGAGTACAGGTGGAACCTGTCTTATTTATGCACCTCTCATACAGTATCTCACAAAAGTGAGTACACCCCTCACATTTTTGTAAATATTTGATTATACCTTTTCATGTGACAACACTGAAGAAATGACACTTTGCAACAATGTAAAGTAGTGAGTGTACAGCTTGTGTAACAGTGTAAATTTGCTTTCCCCTCAAAATAACTCAACACACAGCCATTGATGTCTAAACCGCTGGCAACAAAAGTGAGTACACCCCTAAGTGAAAATGTCCAAATTGGGCCCAATTAACCATTTTCCCTCCCCGGTGTCATGTGACTTGTTAGTGTTACAAGGACTCAGGTGTGAATGGGGAGCAGTTGTGTTAAATTTGGTGTCATCTCTCTCACACTCCCTTGCCAAAATTTAATCAGTTAAATTTTGGATAAACGTTTTCCCTCCACTTGGGAATGTCACACATCACAACAAATATTGAAGCATGAATGGAAACCTTTAGTATGGGAAGCCAAAAAACTCAAAAGCTAGTCCAAACTGATCTAATCATATGAACCGCGCAGCACGGACCAAATACCTGCATGACCCACTGGGTAGCCCGGCACAAACCACGCAACTGCGCAATGCAGACCAATTGATATGCGTGACCCACTGGATGGCGCGGGTGTGTTTCAACCCACTCATGGGTGGATTTAGTGATTTGGGGGCCCTAGGCAAAATATAGGAATGGGGCCCTCATTTCCGTGTTTTAACATTGATATTTAATTTTCAGCATAGGTTGTTTTGCATTAATAGCAATAATCAGGGGTGGACAGGGAACAAAAAGTGGCCCTGGACTTTCTGGGCCAGAGCAGACCACCACACCCGGCCCACAACATGCCCCATCATAAAACACAGACTCATTGATGGTTAGACCAATTTTTACTAGCATAAAAATATAACACAATACATAAACCAAAATGCTATTTAAACATATTTATTTGAAGTAGCACTAAACACACATGAAGTCATGTTTGTAAAATAGGCAAACAGAAGAACAGTGTGAGAAAGATTATAAAACAATCAAGACAGCATTTTGGCTAGTCAAGGGCATCATCTGGGTGTAATTTAGGAGAGCTGCACCACTCAGCTGTACAACTCCTGAATCAGGACTGAAACTTTATATTTTAGCACTAACATGAATCCACATCTCATCATTTACCCCCCCCCCCCAAAAAAAAAGACCACTACAACTACGACTACTACTTTTACTACTACTACTATAATAATAATACTAATAATAATATATTTTTAAATTATTAATTAATTTTATTATTAATTCTATTTCCCAATATTATTAAATTAATCTTGAAATTAGGCCTATATTAATAAATAAGTCTATTTCACTATTACCATTAACCAAGAGCAAACAATAAGTCACTGTATGGTACAGTAGGACAGCAGTTTATTAAAATATATATATTTTTTCTAAATTGTGGTAATATTTAAACATGCTTATTTGAAGTAGTTATTTGAAGATGAATCCACATCTTGAATGGCCCACTATCATCATGTGACATTAAACTTACATAACCCCAGCCTAAACAGTCTGGAAGGAGTCCAGCAAAAACGGTGCACAATCTTAAACTGTATTAGGCATATTCTTGCATCCCTATATGCTGTTTTGACATTCTTTAAAACTCTGTGCCATTCCTCGTCATTGAATGTTAGGTTCAGACCTCTTTCCCATATTTTCTTAAGAGCTAATAAAGCTCCATCATCGAGACTCTGAATCGACCAGGAGTAGTACACTGATATTTCATTACCTTCCCATTTGCCGAAATTACCATACAGTGAGTCTGCTGGCTCAGGAAGATGTGTACTTAAACCAAAAGTAGTACAGAGTAAATGCCTTAACTGTAAATACCGTAAAACTGTAAAACTGAGCTCTAGATACACCATACTGCTGCCGCAAGCGTTCAATTGACTTCAGACTAGAGCTGCAACAAATAATCGATAATCATCGATAATAATCGATAATGAAAATCGTTGTCAACGAATCTAATTATCGATTAGTTGGTCTGCGAGCGGCACGGGGGAGATTTACTCATTACGTTACTTCTCTTCCGAAATCACGCTCCGGAGAGTAAATACTAAAGTTGTGTCCCAAATGACGTACATATACTTTCACTATGCACTACCGTCTAGTGCAGTGTTTCTCATCCGGGGATCCGCGGACCCCTCGTGGTAAGTGGTGTAATTGCAGGGGGTCCGTATGAAAATTGTAAAAATGTTTAAATAATATTATGTATAAATTTTTTGTTAAATATATATATATATAAAAATATTCAAATGAGATGTTTTAAAATGAATCAATTTGGTTATTCGCAAATATCACATTAGCTGAGCTGATGATCGTTCATGGATGGATTTATTTTTTTATTTATTTACAAATGAAATGATAATTTGCAAAAACCTACGAGTGGTAGACAAGTTCAAGTGTCGCATTGATGGATAAAATAAACAAAGGATAATTCAGAGAGTCACATTAAATGTCACACCAAGAATAAAATGTAAAAAATAAAATCTTGAAATGTTTTGATTCAATTTTAATGTTCATATTATTCATGTTAAATATTAACAAAATAAAGTAACATATATAGAAATGATTGTTTAATATATACCCTATAATTGTTGTGGAGTGAGGGGGTCCTTGTGGATTGTTCAAAATATGCTAGGGGTCCAGAGCTCACAAAAGGTTGAGAACCACTGGTCCAATGTATGTATTTTAGAAAGGTAATCTCATCTCAAATGGAACACATTAGTTTTTTACTAACCTGGAAGTTCGCCCCATCATCCGATTAATCGATTAATCGAAAAAATAATCGACCAACTAATTGATTATGAAAATAATCGTTAGTTGCAGACCTACTTCAGACTACCATTTTCATAAAGGTCGCTTAATATAGCAACACCCTTCTTTATCCATTCCTTCCATAGAAAGGGAGATTTATCAATACAGAATTTAAGATTCAACCATATACTTGAACAGGCATTTACGTAAGGGTCAAAGCTATGCAGACGGGAAATCTTTAACCATACTACGTGCAAGTGTGAAATAATAGGATGTTTTTTCACCTCTCCATCCAGTTTAATGGACAGACTCTGCAATAATGAGATCGCAGGCAAGACATATTGTTCAACTGTATACCGAGGGGAAGCTCACTCAGGAGGAAGTGACCAATGAGCCAGGTGTCTACGATTGAAAGCATAATACTAAAACAAAACATTAGGCAGGCCTAGACCACCTTTCTCAAGAGGTCTCTAACTTATTAGAATGCATCCAAAGTCGCTTACCAAGTCATTACATCCCCACGCCGTCCAACGTTCCCTCCAGAATTTCACGTATCAACATACAGTTCGTCTTCGTTATGGTACCGTATACAGTTTTGGATGTTTCATTTTTAATTTTTCGAAAGCTTCAAGTGCAGTTAATTATTTGTCATGCTATATGTGCAAATTGACGACTGCTTGAAGCCGTGGGCTGCGTCCGAATCCACATACTTACCTACTATATAGTAGCCAAAATATGTCTTTTTCATCTGCTATATAACAGGTAAGTACGCGGTTTCGGATGCTGCCTCATTCTCTTATTTGCCGTAAAATGGTTTAGCACTGCTGTGTGTGTATGTGTCCTGTCGCACAATGTGGTGAAAACTCCCACAGGACATTAATAGTGTGATTAAGGTGTGTAGATGTCTGTAATACACGTTGATAATGTGACTAAATAGGAATATTCCACATGTCTTAATTCGATTCGTGTTTACTTCAAGTATGACTTTAACCGACTTAAGGTAATCAATAATACATGGAAGTTTTTCAGAGTACTGTCTTAATAGAGTTAGTATTGGAATATTGTTGTCCATGTAAACGTACTGATAAACTTCGTCTTTTTTTCATATCAAATAAGCTAGTGTAAAATATTATAACAATAATATTTAAATAATTAAAATATATCATAAAATATAGGCTAATAGTAGAGTTAAAATCAACTTTAAGTTAAACGTTATATCTAGTAGGCCAAATACCTAAAACAACAAAATGACAAATAATACTGCAGCGTTTATATTTTTGCTTGTTTGTTTGTTTAGCACTGATATAGGCCTAATTAAACACTTTTAATCATTCAGACTGGAAAACAATAAAGGCTTGAAAAATCAGGGTGCAACCTGTTACCTGAACCCACTGCAGTGTGACTTCCAAAAAGATGTATAAACTATAGAAAGTATTATTTTTAAGTATTGTAATAACTGTACTTCAGTTATTGCTGTTTTCCTGATTTTCTTTTTAATTTTTAATATAAAATTTAGACTGACAAAGCATTTCGATGATTTTGTATGGACACATTTTTAATGCTTTCAGGCATATGTTTTTGCTTACAAACATGAGAAACAATCACCTCTTTGTCTGCTATTTGCATGCTTGTTTTAGACCAGATCTACAAATATCCCTACCAGGAAAGTGCTGTTTCTGTTCAAGAACTGCAGAACATTTTTGAAAAACCAAAATATGTTGATTTTAGTGATAACTGCAGGGATCTAGAAGTTTGTGTATCAGGAATGATGAATTATTTAGTTAGTACAATGAAAGGGAAAACGGGAAGTTTGCACACCAGGAGTGGTGAATTATTTTTGGCATACTTGTTTTTGTGTGTTGTTCATGTTGTCATTTTTAGAAGCCTTTATTTGTCACATATACACTCACTGGACATTTTATTAGTATTACTATACTAACACTGGAGAGGACTTCCCTTTGTTCTCAAAACAGCCTCAATTCTTTGTGGCATGGATTCAACAAGATTTTGGAAACATTACTTTCAGATTCTGGTCCATGTTGACATGATCACATCACACAATTCCTGCAGAATTTTTAGGTGCACTTTCATACTGTGAATCTCCCGTTCATGCCAAACGTGCCAAACATACCAAACGTGTTCTGCTAGATTCAGATCTAGTGGCTGGGAAGGCCACTTAAAAACACAGAAATCTTTGTCATGTTCATGAAACCAGTTTGAGATGATTTTTGCTTTGTGACATGGTGCATTAACATGCTGGAATTAAATTCTTGAAGATGGGTAAATTATGACCATAAAGGGATGAACATGGTTAGCAACAATACTCAAATAGGCTATGGCATTGATTGATTGGTATTAACGGGCCCAAAATGTGTAAGAAAACATAAGAACAGAACTATTGTAATTTTTTGCTTCACAACTCCATACATTTTAAATTTCACTGAAATAATTGTGGATGGGGATACTGAGTCAACACAGAATATAAGATATATCTTTGAGAAATATATCTTGTCATATTCATCTATGTATAAACAAACCAAATCAAGGGAGAAAATACACCAGGTTCCTAAACAAACTCTATAAAAGGCCAGCTGGCACCCTGAGATTTAGGATTTCCCCTCATTTTAATAATTTCTGAAGTTTCTAGTTACTTGCTACTTAAGTAGTCTTCTCCTTCTCACTGGATACATTATTACTCTTACTCAAGTAATTATTATAATTATTACTTTTGCTGTTACGTCAGTGACTTCTTATAAGTAGTTTTACTTGTACTTGTGTAAACTTTTTGGCTACTCTAACCACCTCTGTTCAAGAATACCTATAACTACCTGTAACTCTCCTAAAAATTAGATGGTCTGCCAGAAAAGGTGCCATTTCTAAATTGTTTACCACATCTAGGTGTAAATATCAGGAAATTAAAGCTGAAATTCTGATAATCTTCTATTTGCAAACCCAAATGTCTTCAGTGTATAGCAAGAAAAACAGAATTGGCCATGATGTTACAATATTTTCAGAGGTACTGTATACTGCAAAGATTGGGAAATGGAATGGGTTATGGAGTGGATAATGCCTGCACATCAGAAATACATTTTTAACTCAAAGGCAGAGAAATTCAAAGTTTTGGACTGCTGCTGGGGCTGCTTCTCTTTAACTGCGACTGGGGTTCTATTCAAGAGGAAATGATGGATCACTCCAAATAGGAATCTATTTTAGCACAAATCCTGCAGGCCTCTGTTAGACTGCTGAAGATGAAGAAAATTTTCACCTTCCAGCAGAGTAACAACCTAAAGCACAAATCCACTTCAGGAAAGGAATGACTTTTGAAGACAAAAATCAAAGTTTTTAAATGGCCCAATCAGAGCTCAGCACTAAATATTGAAAACCTGTGGAATGGCTTGAAGAGGGCTGTGCACAGGAGATCCTCTCGCAATCTGAAAGATCTGTATTATTTTTGCTAAATTGTCAAATCAAGATGAGCTAAGTGGGTAGACCCTTACCCAAAAGAGCACTGTATTAAAAGCAAAAAGTGCTTTAAGAAACTATTAGTTAAAGAGTGTACACACTTATACAACCAGGTTATTGTACTTTTTTTCATTTTCTTTTTCCCCCAAAACATTTCTATTTGTTTTTCACTTGAATTTTGTTGGTTGCGATATCACATTAAATGTGGAATATGATCTGACATGATTTATCTTGATTTTTTACACATCACAAAAACCTGCAAGTTTAACAGGGGTGTGTATACCTTTAATATCCACTGAATCGTACTAATAAACCGATTCATTTATCCTCAATTAATCAGAAACATTTAACTCAAAAACCCTTTCTAATAAATGTAACTGTTTAATGATAGGGTCTTGAGATGTCTTACTAGAACTAATTTGAAATAAAAGTTAAAATGACCACAAGAAAACTACACAAAGAGACGGTTTTCACTATTTGTATCTATTGTATTTAAGCATCAAAGCTACAATTTTCCATTTATTACATGCTTTATATGATCAAATATTATTTCTACCAACATTGAACGAAAAAAACATATGCTGTTATGAATCTAATAAACAATAAAGACAAACACAATATGCTTTTCAATATAACTTGAGGATAATTGCCAAGACAGCTGTGCTTTAGTTTTAATCATATGCTGTATTATTCCACTGAAACACTTATACTAAGTTATGGCCATGAAAACTTTTAATGAGGCTGAAAGCTGTGCCTTTGGTGTTTATAATATGGCAAGATTTCAGGTACCTACTTTATCCAGGTTGGAATGGATGTTTGCCGAGGCGCTACACCATTTGAGCAAACTACAAAGTATGAGCTTGTTTTTAGGCAATCAACCGTGAGCTTTAAGCAAGAAAAGCAGAATTCAACATGGCAGATATTGCATATGATATTCTTACACCCTGATGTGTCATGCTCAACCAGGTTTCCACATGTAGGACAAGCTCGCAATGAGGGGCATTTTAGGTTTTGAACCTGAGGAAGGATTATATCTTCACATTTAACCAGTTTCTCAAGTTTGTCGTTAATGCAGCCGCTGTTGTCACATTTGTCGGAGCGAGGTGCTGGTCCTTTCCAGGTATTCAGACACTGCCAGCAGAACTCAAACCTCTTACCACTATCTGCTGAACAGATGGTGCAGAGTACACACAGGTTGGTCAAATCCTGCCTCTCAACATATGAACTGCAACTGGGGCACTTAAACAAGAAAAGAAAGATCATTATAATTATTTAATAATGAGATATAAATAGCTCAAAATACCACTAGATCCCTCTTAAATGAACTAGTATGTTGCATTTATAAATCTTAATCCATCCTAATCAATTCAATTTATTAATTCTGATCATCTACCAAGCACGGTGTAAAAAATTAAACATAAATGTGAAACTTAAGTGAAGTATCTGCTCTAAAAATGAATTTATGAAATAGTTTGAGGAAAAGACCATGCCCCAAACTCCACCTTTCCTCCAAACTAACTTTCTATATATTCTCAAAGAAACTCTCACTCCCATCTCTCGCTTCAGTTCTCCTTGGAAGTTTTCATCTCTTCATAACTTTTTTTTTTAAATTTACCCTTGACCTCTGTGACCTCTTTAGTGCCTTACATACTTCATACGAATATCAACTGAAGGCATGATATTATTATGTATTAGCTCCTTTTACAAGTACTTACTTGGTTGTATTCACAGTACTTAGCTGCTGCCAGTTCAGCCATTGTCTCCTCAAAGTGGCTCTGCTCTTCTTCAGTCAGTAAAGCAATTCTCCGCACTTCCATGTACTTCCACTCGGCCCCACACTTTTTATTGTTGTCATCTGTTATAGCTGGACACACAAACGTGTACACGGCCTGGATGTATAAAAGCAAGAGAAAAACATATAGCTCTAACATCTAGTGGCAGTGACAGTATATTTTGTTTATTCACTACAAAATTAGGAGCTCAATTCTTTGTTTACCATAATAATAATTCTATAATAATTTTGTAATCATTTACCTAGGAATTCTGGTAGGAACTCTTATAAATAAATTAGAAAATGTTGAAATCAACTTTAATGCTGTACATTTTACTTCATAAAATGTTTTTCTTCTCTTTTCTTTTCCCACTTAGCAATAAAATACTGTTATAAAAATTTTCTAAAAAGCATAACAGGGTTTCTAAACTGTGTATTTCTGTGTAAAACCTTGCATCAATTATTTAGTTGCAGGCAAGTCTTTGAAGGCCACAACATTGTCCATCCATCCATCCATTTTCTGTACTGCTTACCCTACACAGGGTCTTGGCAAACCTGGAGCCTATCCCAAGGAACTTGGGGCATGAGGCGGGACCCCTGGTCAGGGTGCCAAACCCAGACCACAACAATGTAAAAACCAAAACTAATACTCTTTAGTAGGTCTTTAGATTTTTTTAAACTGGGGTATAGTCATGTGAAAAAATAAGTATACCCTATGGAAATGGTTGGCTTTTTAAAACATATTTGGACAACATTTGATCCTCTTTCAAACAGTGCCTATTAACAAAAGTGATACACTACAGTATATCAAAGGACACATAAAATTGACATGATGTAGTATTTTTCATAATTTAAATGAACAACAAACAGTCACATGGAAAAAGTAAGTACACCCTTACATTTATCACATCTTCAAATACACAAAATTAGAAACAGATGTTCAAGATTTGGTGCCAGTTATTAGAACCTGCTTAGGGAGTGCAGGTGGAACCTGTCTTATTTCTACCCCTCTCATATCTAGTGTCTGGTGTTCCCTTTGCTATTGATGTGCGGTGTCATCAGGCCAAGATCCAGAGCTCTGTAAAGCCTTCAGAAAAAAGGTTGTGGATGCCTATGGGTCTGGCAAAGGATTTAAAAAATTTATTTGAAATACATCATTCCACTGTAAAGAAAATCATCTACAAGTGGCGCAGATTTCAAACAACTGCCAATTTGTCCAGGACTGGCCGTCCCAGCAAATTCAGCCCAAGAGCAGACCCTATTAGTCTGAACCCCAAAATTTCATCACAGGATCTGCTAGTAAGTCTTGCAACTGTTGGTGTCAAAGTGCACACTTCTACAATCAGAAAGAGTTTGCACAAATTTTATCTACATTGAAGGCATGCCAGAAAAAAGCCTTTGCAAGCCAACAGTTTGCCAATGAGCATATAGAGATGAATCAAAGATAAAGTTGTTTGACCACAGTAACAGCAGACATATTTTTCAGGATAAAGACAAGACAACTTTTCATGAGAAGCACCTCATACCAACTGTGAAGCACGGTTGTGGAAATGTCATGGTTTGGGGTTGCTTCACTGCCTCAGTGACTGGACAGCTTGCATTCATTGATACAACTATGAATTCTGCATCATATCAAAGAGTGCTTGAAGATAATATTAGGACATCTGTCCAAAAGTTGAAAAGTTAAAAAGTTGAAGTTGAAACAAAAGTGGACCTTTCAACAGGATAATGATCCTATGCACACTTGCAAATCCAGCAAGTAATTGCTCAAAAATAAGAAATATAGGGAGTAATCTAATGGCCTAGACAAACCCCGGATTTGAATCTCATTGAAATATTGTGGGGGGATTTGAAATAGGCAGTACATGCAAGAAAACCATCAAACATCTTGCAACTGAAAGAATATTGCATGGAAGAGTGGTCAAAAATTCCAGCAAGCCGATGTCAGGGACTGGTGGACAATTATGCAAAACGCCTAAAAGAAGTTATTTCTGCTAAAGGGGGCAATACTAGATTCTGAGGCCAAGGGTGAACTTACTTTTTTCACAGATGAATATCACATGTATTGATATTTCCGTTAAATAAATTATTAAAAATGTTAACTTTCCTTGTGGATTTGTTCAAGTATATCAACTTTATTAATAGGCACTGTTTCAAAGATGATCAAATGTTTGCTTGTCCAAATATGTCAAAAAAGTTAACAATTTCCATGGGATGTATTTCTTTTTCACATGACTGTATTTCCTCATTAGAAAGCATGTTTGGGCATTAAGTAGACCATTTGTATCATTATAAATATACCATATATAATGGTTTTCTACAGCAATGACTAATTTAGAAGCCTACCTGATCCAGAAGACTTCGACAGTAGGCTGTGAGGGATTCAGGTGTGACAGCGTGGCCACAAGACATTTCTATCCTCTGGGTGTTGGGATCATCATCAAGGGCTAAGTTGATATATAAGTGCACATAGAAAATATTGCTAATAGATATCATCAGGAACAAATCAATCACACACACACACACACACACACACACACACACACACACACACACACACACATGCAACATTTATTTTCCAGATGTAGTTACTAGCTGGATTTTCCCTTCTGTATGTTCTCAGGGAATTATAATGGATTTTCAGCTATATTAAATAAGGTCTCTGAAGTATGCATGTATATATACGTAGAATTATTTTTAGAAAAATATTACAAGAAGGATAGAAAAGGTTTCTCTTACACTTCAAAGGTTTGTGATCATTGTTACGTGAAAAGAAGGAGGGATTTATTAATTTTTTTTTTTTGATGAGTATTATAACGATGCAGTAGGGAATGTAGCAAGGATATCACTTATCAGCTAAAACCGGAAAAGACAACTGTTCTGTTTTCTAGTATTTGGTACTATTATATCAGCTCTGTACTCTTTATTTAGCCTGATATTTATTAGTATTATTTCCAGAGATGGCACCAATCAGATACCCAGTACTATCAGCATGGGCCCAATACCAGCAAAAATGGTGGATTGGACATCAGAGAAATCATACTGGATATTGGATCATGTAACAAATGACAAAGATTTGAATTGCATTTGGAAAATAAATTTATTTTTGTAACTGGAAATGTTTTAAGGAGACTTGACTGTTTTTTCTTTTGTTAATATTGATTTTTATTATATTTATAATTTATTCTAATTTATATTTAATTATAATTAGCATGCAATTTATTTTTGTGTGAAAGTGCATCAGTTAAAAAAGAATATTTTAAAACTAGTCGTCTTTAAAACAAACAAACAAACAAACAAAAAAAAACAGTATGCTATCGGATGTGTATTGGTATCAGCTGATACTCCAGGTTTCAGCATTGGTATTGTATCAGAAAAAAAACAACTGGTATAGTGATACTTCTAATTATTTCCTTATTAATTAGATCTGTTGGACGGTATGCTTCTCTGTCTCTGTCATGTCGTCAGATTGGCCTCTTTTCTTAATCAATAAATAAAATAGACTTCCTTAATCCAGAATCTAAGTTTATTGTGTACAACCATCTCGCAAATCTAAATTCATCAAGGGGTAACATACAGATTAGATGTGATCTTACGTTTTCTAATTGAATTAACCTCAATTAATAGAAGGAGGTTATAAACTCAAGAAGCGAAAAGAAAACTTAACATACATCCATGTATAACTCAACTTTCCATAACTTCTATCCAAATATAGCTACCGCTTAGAGTAACGATGATAATACTGTAGTCTTACTGATCTCATCCGCTCGGTCAACAAATGTCAGGGTACTGTCCCGAGGATCGTGACGCTTTTCTGGTTCCATCTTTGTCAGATCAGAGTTACTGATGTTCTGGTTCCTGCTTCACAGTTTAACTTTCTTTTTCTTGGAAACTTTCGTTTTCTCAAGACTGGTTGTAAACCAGGGCGGAGCCGCTGGATCACATGCGCACATTGTCAGTGTATGTGTCAGTGTATTTTTAATCTAAACTGTAAGCTACGACATGTCACATTATTTAAAGCAAAGTGAAGTAGGTTGGTCCAGAGAGTCTGAAATGCAACAGGACTAGATGAAGGATTTATAGGAAACCAGGTTTGTGATATGGAAGCGAAAGTAAACTTGTCTGGTTTGACCGAGGCTTTAAAGGAAAGTAAACCCAA
Organism: Ictalurus punctatus; assembly: GCF_001660625.3. NCBI lineage: Eukaryota > Metazoa > Chordata > Actinopteri > Siluriformes > Ictaluridae > Ictalurus > Ictalurus punctatus. The sequence goes on along the minus strand of NC_030422.2, from coordinate 18,528,125 downwards.
TTTGTCGCTGTTCATTTTAAATGAAAAACTCGATTGTTTAATCTAAGTTATCCAATAAGCATTTCAGAAACCCAGAACAAATGGCTTGGAATAAGGTAAGGAAATAAAACAGATTAGTCCGTCAGTGTGGACGGCGCATGCGCAAACCCTCGGGTAACGCTTTCAGTGTTAATTTGCAGTCTTCTTTTTAAGGATCCAATAGGTTGTAATTTAGTATTTAAATAATTAATATGCACTAAATGATCACAAAAATGTATAGCTTACAATATGCTGTTAAAGCAGAAATCAGCTATGTCAGTTTCATAAAACTTCAGGACGTGATAGTTAATATAATTTTACAAGAATATGACAATAAAGAAACATTTAGTGAGGCTATTTTATTTATTTGGCTTTTCCATGATAAATTTCTTACTCTTCTCCATGCTAACATAAAAGACAGGAAAGATATAATAGCTATAATATAATATAATACATATGCTGTTAAAGTAAACACAGAATGTAAGAATTTGAGTTACAGCAATTTTATGAGACATTACGAGAACAGGACAAAAGGGAAACGTGTAAGACTACTTTATTTCTTTAACATTATTTTTTTTTTTTACATTGTTTTCTATGCTAACGTAAAAGACAGGAAAGATATGATTAAAAGTCTCTGCATGTTCAGTCCGGGTGTTCAGTGCAGCTGTTCCGGACTCTCCTCTCTTCACCCCGCATTGTGTGTGTGTGTGTGGGGGGGGCTCCTCCCGGCATGCGGACGATCAGGAAGATTGTGGATTTATTCTGGATCTTGCGCATGGAGAAAGTGTCGGAGTCCTGAAGCTGGATATCAGTGAACATCATTCTGAATTCCGAACCTGATAAAAGGAGAGATTTTACTGACCGCACACGGAGTCAAATGCATTGAAAGTCCAGGTCAAAAATCACACAGGCTATGCTGTCATCATCTATATAGAGGAAATAAGCCAATACCTTTAAGCTCCGGGAACTTCACCATGAGCTTTTCTTTGAAAGCCGAAATAGTTGTTTTGTTGAAGTCATCTTCGGAAGTTGCAACGTCGACGGTTTTCTTTTCTCCCCTAAAACCAACAACCTGAATTTGGTAAATCTGCGCCATGTTGCTCATGAAGTGGAAGTCGGATTATTGCAGCTTGGTTTCATTTTCTCCTTATAGAAACTTTGCTGTATCGTCACCTGCGCATGACAGTTCACGGTCTACAAATTGCACAGCTCTTCGTTATTTAAACTGGCTGCACGCTTGACGTAATGAATAATGTTATAGTGCATAAGATAGGCTACGTTTCCTACATAGCAGTATTCTCTTAAAATCTCTCACTGACTAGGTTTAATTAGACAGCAGTAATCAAATTATTGACCTTATTCTGAATAAGACAATATTGTGATTAAGGTGTTTACATGAGTCACGTTTAGAATACTCCTTTCATGTACCCGTTTTACATGTTATAGAACATAATTAGATTAACAGCACACGTCATTACGTCAATGCGCCACGCCGTCCGACATCCCTCCAGAATTTCACGTATTAACATAGAATTCGTCTTTGTTATGATACCATATACAGTTTTGGGTGTTTTTATTTTTAATTTTTACGAACGCTTCAAGTGAAGTTAATTATTTGTCATGCTATACGTGCAAATAGACGACTGCTTGAAACCGTGGGCTGCATCCCAAACTGCATACTTACCTACTCTATAGTAGCCGAAATTCATGCATTTCACATACTATATGCCTATAGTAGGTAAGTACGCGGTTTCGGACGCAGCCATGGTCTCTTGTTTACCAAACGGTTGAGCACTGCCGTATGTGTACGTGTCCTGTCGCAAAATGCTGTGAAAACTCTCACACGATGTTAATTGTTAATAATGTGATTAAGGTGTTTACATGTCTGTTATGCTCTTCGATAATGCGACTAAAACAGGAGTACTCCACATGTCCTAATTCGATTTGTGTTTACTTCGAGTATGACCTTAATTGGATTAAGGTAATTAAGTATTGCTGTTTACATGGTAGCTTCTTAATCAGAGTATTGTCTCAATCGGGTTAATTGCTAATTGTTGTCCATGTAAATGTACCGACTGTCTCTTTGCATGAAGTTCTGCTCCCACAGCTCTAATAGGACCTTATAATCATGGAATTAGGTCCAACACTGAAATGCAGTGCAGATAATGACAATGATCAGGTTTAGGCCATTTTGGTTTACATTCCAAGTGCGTGAAAAAAATCTAAGGCAATTTAAATTGATAGATTAAAATGAGTAGCCCATAAAAACTAAATAGGCTACCATCAGTTCAATAGCTTAACCTGTATTTAGACTGCTAAAAAGACAACTGCACCGCCTGTTTTTCCAGTCTAGTTGATAAGGAAACCTCATGTATTTTTCCAGATAAATACATTATTATTGTTATGAGCTTCATTTCTATTTGAATGTGAACTTAATCATATATAATCTAAACAGGTGATGGGCTTTTATTTTCCTTACTCCTGCACTGTCTGACCTTTGAACTTTTAACATGTTTGACTTTCTTTTCAACTAGAGGGACAGAAGACAGCAAGGTGAAAAGGTAAATTCATGTTCCTGCATTCATGCTAGATGACAAACTCTCCTAGGTTGAAGATATTTCATAAAAAAAAAAAAAACTAAATATGAAAATGAATCAAGAAAAATCCAAATAAAGAATGAAGTTTCAATGAACAGTAAAGCTACATGTTGTCTTCCTCTACCTTGTTCAGTACTTTGATTATCAAATACGATTACACGTAGATTGTAATACAGATTAATAATAATACAGATAATTTAATAATACAGATTAAGTGCGGATCTGGTCCATCGTTATTTGGAACAAAGAGCAAGTTGAATTTTCTCAATATAAATTTCTTAGTGTGTAGTTTGTTGTCAGATTGTCTAGATGTACATCACCCACATGCTGAAAGAGATTTCCTCTCCCATGCTGTAATGATGGCTGGAAACTAGGAATGAAGAGCATACACAGATGCATCTAAAAAAAAAAAATTATAAAGAATATCGTGGAAAAGTACAATTTTCCCTAATTTAATTCAAGATGTGAGACTGACACAAGAGCAGACAGTCTGCAAAAAGAAGTCTCCAAGAATCCCAAAATTTCATCACAGGATCTGCTAGTAAGTCTTGCAACTGTTGATGTTAAAGTACATGCTTCTACAATCAGAAAGAGATTGCTCAAATTTGACCTGCATGGGAAGCGTACAAGGAAAAAGCCGTTGCTGTCTAAAAAGAACATTAGAGCAGGACTACAGTTTGCCAGTGAGCATATAGGCAAAGACCAGGCCTTTTGCAATAATGTGCTCTAGACAGACGAATCAAAGATAGACTTGTTTGGCCACAGTAACAGCAGACGTGTTTGGCGCAGACCAAAGACAGGTTTACAGGAGAAGCACCTCATACCAACTGTGAAGCACAGTGGTGGAAATGTTATGGTTTGGGCTTGCTTCGCTGCCTCAGGGACTGGACAGCTTGCATTCATTGATTCAGCTATGAATTCTGCATTGTATCAAAGCATCATACCTTTCAACAGGATAATGATCCTAAGCACACTAGCAAATCCACCAAGGAATAGCTCAAAAAGAAGAAATGGAGGGTTATGGAATGGTCTAGTCAAAGCCTGGATTTGATTCCCATTGAAATGTTGTAGGGGGATTTGAAACAAGCAGTACATGCAAGAAAACCCTCAAACATCTTGCAACTGAAAGAATATTGCATGGAAGAGTTGTCAAAAATTCCAGCAAGCCGATGTCAGAGACTGGTGGACAATTATGCAAAAGCCTACAAAAAGTTATTTCTGCTAAAGGGGGCAATACTAGCTTCTAAGACCAAGGGTGTACTTACTTTTTCACAGAAGAATATAATTTATATTATATATCTAAATATAATAAATATTTATAAATATATCTACTTATATTTCTGTTGAATAAAATGATTGAAAAAGCTAATTTTCCAATTATTTTCCAATTTTGCAATTCATATGTTGAGAGGCAGGATTTGACCAACCTGTGTGTACACTGCACCATCTGTTCAGCAGATAGTGGAGTGGTAAGAGGTTTAAGTTCTGCTGGCAGTGTCTGAAGACCTGGAAAGGGCCAACACCTTGCTCAGACAAGTGTGACAACAATGTCTACATTAACCACAAACTTGAGAAGCTGTTAAAATGTGAAGATATAATCCTTCCTCAGGTTCAAAACCTAAAATACCTTTCAATGTCTCAATGTCTCAGTTGTTGAATCTTTTTATGATAATACAAATATTTACACATGTTAAGAAATTTGCTGTAAATAAAAGCAGTTGAATGTTAGAGGTCATTTGTTTTTTTTGCTTAGTTTATAAACACCAAATGGCACAGATTTCAGCCTGATTAAATGTTTCTATAGCCATAACTTAATAGTTGTGTTTTCATTCAGCATAATAACATATAAATTCAGTATGATTAAAACTACAGCATAGCTGTCTTGAAAATTGTCCTCAAGTTATATAAAAAAATATTGTGTTTGATGTCATTTATATTATAATAACAATAGTTTAATACAAATATGATATTAAATTTATATAAATACATAAAGCATGTAAAACATGTAAAATTGTTGAAGTTTTACTTTTAATTGAAGTTATTTCTAGTAAGGCACCAGCTCTAGGCCCTGACTTTACATAGTCACATTTATTACAAGGGATTTGAGTTAATAGTTTCTGATTAATTTAGGAGAAATTGACTAGTTTAGTAAAACTCATATGTATTTGTCTGTCAGTGATAACAGTAATGTGTAATTTTATCTAATGGGTTTATAGTTCAGGGGTTTTGTTGATCTAGGCATTAAAATAAAAAACAAACAAAAAAAAACGTTAATTGTTCCATACTAAGTATTTGTTATTAGTTTGAGTAAATTGCTGAGGCAATAAAGTTATTGAGTAATAAGGACAGAGGTGCAAAAAGAAAAGACCCACACTGGGCAGAGACTCTAAACATTTACCTAATTACTAACTAACTCTGTATTCCTAAGTTATTTTGGCAAGCAGAAATGATCAAATAGTCACCAAAATAACGACAAAAAACCCTGCATTCTCAACAAAGGTAAGAGGCATGTGGCTACATGAGTGAAACATTATTCATACACCAGCAGCCACTAGGCCTTTTGTTAGAATACTGAAAAAAATATGAAATAAAAACTTCATATATTTTCATTCTGAGCGGACACAAATTGAAGAAACTGCACACTGCCAAGATCCTACCATTCTTACCTTTCTGTTTTGCATTGGCATACCTTTTATAGTAATCATCCCTTACAGTAAACATCACCTGACAAGTACGTGGAATTTCCCTCCGTCACATATCATCAGCTCATATGACATTTCAGACCTTTACTAAAATGTTAGTCCTTTCATGAATGCTGCCACACCTGTTGTAGACTGTGTGCAATGAGGAAAAAAATGACGAGAACATTTCCTTGAACTGTATTATGCTCCAGACCCGTACATAAAGGTGACTGTATTTTAAAATTTGCTTATCAGATAGATCATAAAAGGTATTTGATGTCATCCTGGTTGTCATATCACAGCAAACCAGCAACTCCATTTCTCAGGAGGCACCATTGACTACGAACATGACCTCTGAGGACTACACTTCCCACACACGCACACACTCGCCTCCGCCGGAGTACTAACTACACACACCTGCAACCAATCTCACATGCAGCACATATGCAGCATTTAAGGACTTTTTGTGTGAACACTCAGACTTTGTGAAGTAAACGTTCAGTTGACTTGTTCTCTGACATTATCCAAGCCTAATTCTCGTGTTTTGCCAAAGTGACTTCTGACCATTGTTTTCGTTTCAACCATGATTCTCTACCTTGCTTAGTTTTGTCTGTTTGCCTGATTGCCTGACCCCTGCCTGTTTACCCCTACCTTACCCCTTTTGGATTGTTATTGTATCTGCCTACCTGCACTTGCTTCCGTCTCTGCCTACAAAGCTTGACAGTGGTATTCAAATTATTTCAGTTTAGCTTTAGTGTAGAGTGCGTCTCAATCCTAGTCCTGGAGTAGAGCTGCCCTGCACATGTTGATGTTTTCCTTCCTATAACTCACCCAGTACAACCTAGTTCAGGCTTGATAAAGCTAAAGAGTTTTAACAGCTGAGTTAGAAGTGGGGGAAAATATGCAGGGTGGTGGTATTCTTAGGCCATTATTCAGAAACTGAATGGCATGTGGGATCAGGAACATCTTTGGAGCATCATGGACACATGGTCCATTTAACATTTATCTTTAATGATATTTTACAGCCTAGTGCATATTTTACAGCCTAGTTTATAAACACCAAAAGGCACAGATTTCAGCCTGATTAAATGTTTCTATAGCCATAATTTAATAGTTGTGTTTTCATTCAGCATAATAACATATAAATTCAGTATGATTAAAACTACAGCATAGCTGTCTTGAAAATTGTCCTCAAGTTATATCAAAAAATATTGTGTTTGATGTCATTTATATTATAATAACAATAGTTTAATACAAATAAGATATTAAATTTATATAAATACATAAAGCATGTAAAACATGTAAAATTGTTGAAATTTTACTTTTAATTGAAGTTATTTCTAGTAAGGCACCAGCTCTAGTCCCTGACTTTACATAGTCACATTTATTACAAGGGATTTGAGTTAATAGTTCCTGATTAATTTAGGAGAAATTGACTAGTTTAGTAAAACTCATATGTATTTGTCTGTCAGTGATAACAGTAATGTGTAATTTTATCTGGAAAATTGTCCTCAAGTTATATAAAAAAATATTGTGCAAAGAAACCTAATGAGTATTACATGTATACAGCACACAGAAATTGAAGTAGGTGGAATATTTATCAGGCTACATTCATTTTACAGCAGGTTTGTATTTTGGTCTTTTACAAATGATATACTTGCTACAAAAAGTCCAGATTCCAAAAACAGTGTAGTTATTGTTGAAACTGTGCCTGCCAATGTTTTCCTTTTTCTTGTGCTCATGCTGTTCATAAACAGGATATACTGATGCTATTGTTTTATATTTATTTTGTTATCTGGCTCTTGAAGATAAAATAATTGATCTGTTTAGAGCAAGCTGGTTAAATATAGACACATTATTGCTAGGGTAGTTAAAATATTTTGTGTCATGGTACATTATATTGTTTTAATTTGTGGTAAATAATTAAAATAAAATAAACATACTTACTTGGTTATACACTTATATTATAAATTAATTGAAACAATGAATAAAACACTTTAGGCATTTACTAAAATGTTTATTGTCCTGTGTAACATCTAAACAAGTTAATTACTTTCCATTTTGAATCGGGTTTTCAATATGAACCTAAGCAGTCAGCAAACAAAACAAAAAATCTATAATTTTGAACAATTAAACATTGGACCCGTTTACCAGAATTATTACAAAGTAAAATATAGAACCAATTCATCCATTTAATCAGATGAAAAACTGTTAGTGGATGGTGTCTGAGCTGAGCTGCCACTCTGAGTCTGCTGAGTCTTGAGCTTCTCATAATATTTCTGCAAGAGGAAAAAAAGAGTAAAACACTATTAGTTTCTTGAATGTATATAACAGCAGCATAGTCATGAGCCCAATGTCTCAGAATATCTATTTTGTAACAGATCTGTATACAGAAACAATTATTAATTGAGCAACAGCAAAGCTGCCAACATTTCTAACAAGAAATACCTAGCAGGCCAACTGAAAATACTATTTTATCATAAAAACCCAGTCAGTGGACAAGATGCTTCCATACTAATAGTATAATATACTATACTATCATAATTTAATAGTACAAATGACTCAGCTAATATTGGCACCCTTGGAAAATATGAGTTTTGAAAATTGTCTGTGTTTAAACTTTTGATATTTTATACACAAAATCTTTGTTAAATATAGGTGTGAAACAATTATTGGCACCCTATTAGTCAATACATTGTGCTACCTCCTTTTGCCAAGATACCAGCTCTGAGTCTTTTCCAATAATGCCTGATTGGAGAAAACATGGCAAGAGATCCGAAACCATTCCTCCAGCTGGCTACTGTTATGCTAACTGCTGTGTGTAAATACTAAAATTAGCTGAAGTGAGTTATATATGAATTAGTTGTTTGACAATTGAATGATTGTTCTTGAGTTTTTCCCCAATAGCCAATTGTCTATTCTCATTAATAAAGTATTCAGAGGAAAATTTTTGTTTTTTTCATTTATATTTATGTATTTCTGTAAATTTGGTTCATTTTGCAGATTTAAATTATAAATTAACACAATATTGCATGGTATCATGATACGATACTATACCAGCTATAGTAAGATATGTTTATGGAATCATGACCATGGTTGAAGAAGTGACAGCTCAGTGTTCAACTAGAAAAGGTTGGAGCAAAGCAAAAATAACAGCAAACATTAACTGCAAATAACAGGCTTTCATGTGCTTTCCCTTGTGTGTTCCGTATTGCCATAAAATATGGTCAAAACATACAAATGCAAGAGCTATTAATAAATAATCGTGGCTTCTTAGCGCTCTAAAATGCAGTCAACTGTGATTGAGGTCACTTCCAAATACAAACACACCCCATAGTATACTCCACCCCAACACTGATAAGTTTCTGTAGAAGTCATTGGAAATGCAAAGAGAATTGTGATTCCGCATTTGAATTTTGGGAAGCTCCATGCGTGATGCTGAAGAAATTAAATAGGAAACAGGGTAATTGCTATTTCAATATGACAGGGTCGTAAGATGGGAAATGCAAAATAATCTGCAAATTATTTCCATATAAAACAGTGCACTTCAGCGAATATAGAAGAATTCATGAGCCACTGTAATGGTTTACCTGCATGTTTTGGTAATGTTGTAAACTGCTGCAGTGGGTTTTCTTTGCAGTCTCTTCATTTCCATAAAACAAAGAGCAGAGTTTACAGAAGAAACCAGTCTTGGGCACCACAAAGTCCATACCTGAAGAACACACAAAAGCACAATATTCAAAATGTGTTAAAGTAATCTACAGCAAGGGGAAAAGGAGAGAGACCAGGCCTGAACAAATCATTCTGTTTGCCTGCCTTTTCTACAACTGCTAGTTTTTCTTATCCTTGACTATGGCATTTCTGCTCCAATATCAAGCGTTTATTCAATAAGGACAGGCAGTCTTTTTTTTTCTTTCAGTTTGTAAAGGCAAAACCTAAAAGGTAAGAATGTTATTTACATTTATCCACTGTTTGCTGATTTTCTTTGTTTGAAGTTAAACTTTTCTGAATTCCCTTTGAACTTGACAAATCAGCAAAATATCTGAAAGCCTGGTATTTGAATAATGTGTCAAGCTTTTTGCTCAACGCATTAATAAACAAAACATATGTACTCATTTAATCTCAGTGTTTAATGCAATACTACATTTATATGCTGTTAAATTTCATGACATGTTTTGAGCATTTAAATTTTTATCTTTTGTTCATGAGCTATACCTTGTTAGCCTTCTTCTGTAAAGACATGAAACCCGGGCAAGTTTTGCCTAGTTCATTTGTCTTTTTTTAAAATATATAAACAAGGCGAATTTTGTTAAGAAAAAAATACATTGTCATTATTTGTCTCAAACTAGTAGGAAATATCTGTACCATATGTGAGCTGTTTATTTTAGAACTGTCGTTGATTTTAGATAGCTTATTTCCTAAATACTTCTCCTATACCATTTCCTGTCAAGAGTGCTCAATACACACATGTCTGCACATTTTATGTTTGTAGCATCTTACCAATAGGGTTATCTGGGCTAAAGGGGGGAAGAGTGAAGTCGTTAGTTGTGGAGGGCTGTGAGCAAGGCTTCTTAGGGTCTGGCTCCTGATTTAGCTCATCCTTATATGTCTGTTTAGATTCCTCTGAAATTCAAAAAAAAAAAATACATATATATATATATATATATATATATATATATATATATATATATATATATATATATATATATATATATATATATATATATGTGTGTGTGTGTAGAAAACTAGGTAACTGTTCAGACATATGTGGAAAAGATTGGGGATATAAGGTAAAATTTAACGCTGACTTTAAATAGTAAGTCTATGCCAATGGAAATGCATCTCTTAAATACCTAATATTGCTGCTCTTTTTTCAGTTGTAGCTTCATCAGCAGTATTCTCCTTGATCGTGACTTCATCTTCCTGTTTGCTGATATTAGGCTTCCCTTCCTCTGTTCCAGCAGCCTGTGTGTTTGTTGAAGCTGAAGTTACCTCTGCTTTCAAATTTTCTTCTTCTGACTGGTGCTTCTCAGACTGGTGCTCTGCAGGAGATTTCTGTTCCTGTAGCTCAGAGTCTTGAAGAGGCTCATCCTTTAATGTAAGGGCAGAGGAATCAAATTGTTTGGGATCATGCAAGCTAGAAACTCCTTTATCTGATGTCTCTTCAATGATGAGAGCGGCCTCTTCAGAATCTTTCTGAGCAATGCACTCCTTGTCTTTATCCTCAGATTCTGCTAATTCTGGTGTTAACCTTTCTACTTCACCATATACAGTTTGGTGAACTGTCTCTTGCAGGACATCAGTAGTAACTGGAACTCCTTCAAGCTTTTCTGCCCCTTTCGCCTCTGTGACTGGCAAAGTGTTTATTGGTTTCTTTTCCATGTCTGCAATTTCCTGATCCTCTGCTTCAGTGTCAGAAGACGTTCTGGACTTTGGTGTGGCTAAAGTTGCTGACTTCTTGAACTTTTCTGAACTAGGTTCATCACTGGCTTTCCTTTCATGCGTTGGTGATGTCATGGGGGATTTCTGCTCATCCTCTGACATTTTTAATTCAGAGTGTCCTGAGCTAGGAGGCGTGTGCTCCTCTGCCTCTTGCCTCAGACAAGATTCCTCAAAAGCTTGCGCCACTTCTTTTGCCTGAAACAGATTTCCTTATTAATAAGCATCAAAACCGTATATGTAGATAAGTGGAAGGTCATAAACAATTAGATATTGTTTGACATGAAACGGTCAGTGGTGGCTCAGTGGTTAAAGGCTCTGGGTTACTGCTTAGAAGGTCAGGATTTCAAGCCCCAGCACTGCCAAGCTTCCACTGTTGGGCCCTTGAGCAAGGCCCTTAACCCTCAATTGCTCAGTTGTATAAATGAGATAATGTAAGTCGCTCTGGATAAGGGCATCTGCCAAATGCCATAAATGTAAAAATGTAATATTCATACTCACCTTTCCAGTTTTCTTTGTATCATTCCTTGAGGAACGTGTACTTCTGCTGCTACTACGGGTCTATGCAGAAACAAATGAATCAAAGTTCCAACATGCTACTGTAAAAATACTTTTATTTTGTATCTGAAACAGATTTGCAGCAGCAGAAGTCTCAAATATAGCTTTAGTCATTCTTACCTTGGAGCCATCTTCCTCATGGTCCCTTGAACGACTTACAGCTGTGCTAACCTCTGGCCTGGTCTTGCAAGATGTAGAAGTAGAAGAACTTGATCCTTCATTACTAGTGGTGGGAGACCCATCTTTTGGGGGAAAATAAAATATTAGAAAAAAAAGCAGTAGTGTTATTCGAGACAACAAAATACTCACTCATATGTATAAAATAAAATATATAATTCATGTATATAGATGTATATAGATGTAGTGTATAGATGCATATAGATTTAAAGATGGATGATTTATAATTTTTGTGAAAGAGCTAGTTGATGCTTTTGAACCTTTTGGGACGGTTCACACTGCCATTCTCCTTAAACCCATCTCGGAGGTATTGTGAATTGTGTACAATTTTTCTTTTCTTTTATTTATATGTGGTCTTTTGTCTTATTATTTTTCGCATGAAACTTAATTTTAATGAATCTTTAGCATAGATTTTCAAATGCCAGAGAAAGTTTCAAGATCATAACGAAGGTATCCATCACTCTTGTTTTTGTGAGACTCTTCATAGACTGGATCCTAGTCTGGAGATCTTTTGACCGTAAGACTTCTTTGATGATATTTTAGATCTTTATTCTTGTACTTCCGCTGCTAAGCAAAAATTGTAGGTTGTGTGATTCTTTGTGATTAGTGATCCTAAATAAATACCATAGTATGCACACTACTGTTTTACAAGTCGTTAAATTGAATAATGCTTTTATGACAGATGTTCAGAGGTTTGTGCATTACAGTTGAATGATCTACTCTATTTAGGTATATCTGATATAAGAACGCAGTATATTTTTAAAACCTTTTCTCCATTCCAGGCTTCAGTGTGTATGGAAAGGGAGGAAGATGCCAAAGCTTTGGCCAACTGTAAAGACCTGAAGCTACGTGGAAAGTTTATTGATATCTGTATGGAGAAGGCATTGTCTAAGCAGACGTTATTAGGCCTTATACATATAAAGAAAGATGAGCTGTCTCACCAAATGTGTTTCTTTGTATAGGAGGCCAGGGATGAACTAAGGGGTTCTGAACATGAGAAGAAACCTATTGCTAAGAAGTAAGTTTTATTGTTTACATTTGCTTGATTTTATCAAATAGATTTATATAGGCACCCTGCTGATTACAATGCTTCAAATAAATCACTGTCCAAGTATAATTACCATTAAAATGATTTGTATTTGCATTCAGTGTGTCTTTGAGGGGAAGAGCTCAAAACACCTGCACAACTCTCAATCATTATGGATGTTGATTGGCTCATCTACCATTTTTATTAGGGAAAAAGAAGACTGCTCTTTTGGTGTACTTTTGATTTCAGCTGTTAAAATGCAGAATTTCTACACAAAATGTGTAAAGGTTGGCAGGTCTAAAAGTGGCATTTATTTTTTCAAAAACAGTAATTTATTTATTTTTTGGTAGTTTCCATCTCACCCACACCCCACCTAGTCCTTGCAAATCTCACAATTTGAATGGATCTTAACTGATGTTTGGGTTAAGTGCTATGATCAGGGTGATTAGACTGGGTGATTATATTTTCCATTTACACTTTATATCAGTTAAAAAAATAAACTTGCTGCTTATAGAAGAGTAATACTGTAGCAGTACTGATATATGGAAAGCTTAACTGAATAGAATATCCTCACCCAAAAATGGGTTAAGCCTTAAGTTTTATATGCAGCCGCCTCACTTTCTAGATGTTGTTGGATTTCTTAAGATGCAACAGTTCTCTAATACCAACACTAAATAATGCAATCTAAGAGGCCATGCGGATTGCAGTACATTAACTTGAACTTGACGGGCCTGGTAGCTTGATCTATTACTCACCTTGTTTCATCGATTGCAGCAGGTTGTTGCAATGCTCTTTGGCATCAGTGCTCTCAGCCTGTTTTTGCTCATCTGCACCAAAGAACTCAGAGTGCTTGCTATTGCTTGTGAAGTTGCAATGGTGCTGCTTCATGTTTTGCAGAGCATTATTACAATCCTGAGTCTTAAATGAATGCAACAGAAATAAAATAAACAAGATATTAAATAGGTGTAAACTTATTAGCCATGATTCTGTTTTCACATACAATTAATAATCTTTCCAGAATAAAGTTTTCAGTACATTTTCAGTATATCCACACTTTTCCTTAAACCTGAATTAATAAATCTGTGCTAAAAAAAAGTGGCCTGCTATGATGACATAATTTCTTGATTATGATTTAAGAAACATTGGGGTTAAATTCATACTGGTATATGTAAAGAATAAAACATGACAGGCATGCTGTTATATGAAAATAATCAATGATGGGGTAATGTGATGGAGACCGACATGTCTTAAAGTCTTAAACACATTAAGTTCCTTTTGAGCCTGTGGGCCAAACAGAAAACATTCTATTATTTTGGCAAAAAACTCTACAGTCATTCAAAAAAGAAATAAAATAAAAACTGCATATCGCAGGATACAACCCTGATTTAGCCTTAAGATCTGTAAAAGGCAGACATTCAAATCCATGATAATGAAATAAATGTGCAGTAGAGGCCAAAAGAAAATACCTGGAAGTAGGTTGTGTTCTCTTTGAGGTGGGTCTCAGTGCAGCAGCAGAACTGCTGTAGGCATGTCCACTGAGTCTCTAGAGCTGCAGTTAAGGCCTACAGATGGTACAGAAAGTTGTTCTGTGTTATAAACTGTGAACTGAAGATAAAATTGTGCTATTTACGTCTCAATACATGGTTTGTAACGTAAGTTATATATCAAGCAGTTTTACTAAATGTGAAACAATATTAGAAATACATGCACAAATATTAGGATAAGAAAATACCTATTAATAACAATGAACATAACATTAGCCCACAGCATTCACTACAAAGAAGATTGTGCTGTTGCTAGTGGCAGCACATTCCTGTTTCTCTGTACTGCAGAATATAAACAATGCTACCTTAGACACAAAAGCCACCTTCTCTTTCACTATTGCAAAGAGAAAGCCTACATTTCTCTCAGCTGAGACCATAAGAAGAGAATGGTTCACATCTGCGTGAAACCAATCACTGCTACCCAGTAGCATTCAGCATGTTTATAAATAATTCAGATTTTAACACTTCAGTTTAAACACAGGGAATTGTGGGCACCAACACAAGAGCCCCAAGATGCAAACTCCATTATTCCCACTAACAATACTGGGCTTTGGAATATGAATTGTCATCAGAAATATTTGTATAGTTTCTCTTGCTGGCTATCCACCATGTGTGGAGTTGAAATCTTTGCCATATTTAGCACTGAAGATGCATAGACACCCTTTAGTGATTGTATGTTTTCTTCTACTTGTTGTTGTTGTTGTTGTTGTTATTATTATTATTATTATTATTATTATTATTATTATTATTATTATTATAGTTCCTATAGGAGTGTATGGCAGCCCATAGATTTCATATGCATTTTGTGAGACAATCCCCAAAAAAGTTTTTGGCTTGGCCATAATACACAAATTGGTTTGGCCATAATACACAAATTAGACGGTGAAGCCACCAAACAGGAAGTGAAGACATCTCAGCAACAGTGTAACATATTCCAAACAAATCTTTGGCAAGAACTCAAAGAACTCATGCTAAGGGTCTCCAAAAAGGTTTGTCTATATTCACCTCTAGGTGGCACTATAATTTGTAAAATTGCTTGTAACTTTTTAACCACTCAACATTAAATCAAGATTCTTATTCCTACGGATTCCCTTGCTGATGTTGGTATTTATGTTGTGAATGTAATGAATTTGTGATTCTCAAACAGGAAGTCAACCATTTTTATTTTTTTAACCTGTTTTTTTTTTTTTTTTTTTTTGCTTCCTCTCCTACATATTTTGTCCAATCATCACCAAATTTGGCAACTCTGGAAGACCAACCCAAACAAAAAGGTGTTTCTTGGATTTTTGATATAATGGACGGTTCATCCATAATGCGCAAATTAATTTGATGGTGAAGTTGCCAAACAGGAAGTGAGGGGATACCTCAGCAACAGTGTAACATATTTTGACCAAACCTTGTAGATGAATAAATGACCTTGTCCTAAGGGACTCCAAGACGTTTTGTCAAAATCCCCTCTAGCGGGTGCTATAATTAGCTAATTTGTTTAACTGCTCATAAATTTGAACTGTCTTCCTCCATAGCTAAGGTGTGGGAACTGAAAGTACTTGGCTCCCTTAATTGCTGCTTGCAGCTATTTTTTTTATCTCCTTCTTGTTCTTCTGAGTCATATACCAGGATATGCGGATATTTATCACAAATGGTTTTTAAGTTTAGTGCAAATGTGCACATGCAACTCGGTCTGTCCCGATTAGTAGTTTATCTGTGTTTTGTCTTTTCTTATTGTATCTCATAACATTTTATTCACCCATAAAATTCTAATTCAACTATAGGTGATGTTGATGGGATGTCTTGCCTCTATTGTGCGCTGAGCTGGATGGTCTTCCTTCAGCAATTTGTCTCCAGTGGCTTTAATAGTGCTAATTTTTTTCTTCATCTGCTCCAGATCCTGCATCAGACCCTGTCACATGACCTCTGTTACACACTGCACTCATATTTACATATTACTGTAGTTTTACTACTATTTGCAACATTTATTTACCCAATTTCCTCTTTTAATCCAATCCAGACCCCTGCTAGTGCTTTACAGTCTCCATTAAAAATATAGTACAAGTAGTCGGTACAGTAGAGACAGTCACTCCAATGAAAGTAATTATGAAACATAATCACTGAATTATGGAAGTAGGCTATATAGAACAAAAATTAGTCCTACTGAGTAGTTATCCTTCTTGGCAGTCATGTTGGTATTATCGTCACTCCAGCCATATTTCACCTTTTCCTCTGTTCTCTCACTTAGCCATATCAGTGCATTAGTGGCAGCTACAGCAAATACATGTAGCCCGGTCAAATTTTGTAGCCGAGCCACTGAGGAGTTCTATCAGAGGATCAACAAGGCAGCAAGAGATTATTAAAGACAAAAACTGTTGAAGCTAAAACCAATAAATGTAAAAACATTATGCAAATGTTAACTAGTAAAATGGTTGTGGTTCCCCCAAAAAGAAAAGACTGTTTAGAATTGCATGCACTCGTTGCCAAAGACATACCAGAAGTTCTTTGTACTGCAAGACCAACATGTCCAGGTAATTTCTGTATTTTTTTTTACTGGCATGGGATAACTGATACTGTAGAGAAAAAATAAATACATTATTTCAGACATTATTTAATTTAATCACTACTAGAAAGGCAGGTCCTTGTAAAACAGGTTAAGTAATGAATAAAATATTTTGGGGGTGTGCTGTTACAGGAAAATAATCACCAAATGTGTGGCCTGACACAAATAGGAGTTCCTGTTACATTTTGAATATTTTCACATAACTGCATGGCCCAAGTGTTTTATTCCTCTTGTACCACAGCAATTTGCCTAATGATGACGTGTTTTTATTTATAGATGTTGTACACATTAAAAAAGTTTCAATCATATTATACATTAATACTTTTATCGAGTTATAGTTACATTTAATGCTGTGGAATATTTGTGAAGTAAGTTAGTTTGTGTTATCACTAATGTTATATTACCAGCCTCTATTTTTATGTATCAGAACAAGTGCATTAATATAATTGTCATACCTGCTGTTATAGAAAATCAATCAACATTTTCTGCCCAGTCAGATTAGATCAATCAGCAGTACTGTGGTATAAATAGTAAACTTAAATTCTCTTTTTTATTTCTTATTTATTTGTTTATCAATACTACACCACATCAAATTATGTCTTAGGGTTAGAGTTTATACAAGTAATATGAAACCAATCCACAAGAAAGTTTTACCAACATAAAGAAATCAACACATTCAACAAAAACACCTCATCTGCCTCTGCATGTTGAATGTTGGATTTGAAGTCTTTGATGGACTGATGAAGTCTCTGATGGCTAGCCAGATGGGACTGAATAGAGGGCAGGTCTGCTCCCCACTCTGAGTAGGGCATATAGCTCTGGTTCTTCTTCACCCAGTTCAGCAGGTCAAGGATGTAGCAAAGCATGACTTCATCCAGCTGGGAATGTGTGAGGGGTACTCCGTACACTGACACTGTATTGCCGGACATCACGCGCATGTTTACCAGATGCTCATGGAAACAGTACACCCTGACAAAAATATGCAGCAAGTAAAATATTACTACAAAAGTCACTTTACATTTTGGTAGTTGTCACATTATCGGGGAGGGCTGGCTGGTGGATGGCATAATGGAGGGACAACTCTTTAAAAGTTTTTTTTTTTTTTTTTTTTAAAGTAAAAACCAAAAAATAAGGTAATGTGAAGACACTGTGTATGAACTGGCGGTCTCACTGTTCAAACTTGTTTCTGAGCAGTCCCTCCCACTTAATTATGGCTTCAAGGAGTTGACTCCACTTCTTCTCCACATCATTGGGGTTATAACCAGGAGGAATCTGACCAGCCTGCACTGCCCCCTGTAGAGGAAAAATGTGGGATACAAAGACAAAATTTCAGGTAGAATATCAATGCAAAAGGAACATTTTCCCTTTGAATTTTTCTACATTTGGCATAGTGCCCGTTTGCTGATCGCCTGACCTTTTGCCTGTTTATGACCACGTCTATGTTTCACGATTTGGATTTGTCTGTCTGTTTCTCACATAATAAAGCTCTTACATGCATTTGCATCCGTCCTCAACTCCATTAAGTGACAATGTGGAAGAGGGCACCTGGTGCTTTTCTCCGAGTGTGTTATGTCAGTGAAGCAACCAAGATTTTACTTCCAGGTTATAGCACAACCAAATGTGGTAAAGTTCAAAGGGGGTTGAATACTTGTGAATAATGTAATGCACTGTGAATGCACATAAGGATTTATGTGATGTGGCACTGTAATATGTGTTCATTTACTAGACCTACCACATGGTATATGGTATTTACCTGAAAGGTCTTGTAAATATGTTTAGAGCAGATTTTGTCAGCCTCTTTTGCTGGCAGTTGTATCATCTTAAATTCTAGAAACTGGTGGCAAAGGGTCTGGAACAAAAAGGTAGAAACTTTGATTCACATTATTTAGCTGCATTAAAAATGCATAATAATACAATACAATAAATAATAATACAATACTATAATGTGCATGCAACTGTATGTGTATGTTGTGTGCATGCTTGTGTCCTATTGAGCTGTTAAGAGACCTCAATTTCCTTATAACTGGTGGGGAACTTGCTCTCCTCAAACGCAGAGATATAGTAGCAGATCCACTGCAGCAGATTGGTGACCAGCTTATAGTACTCCTGGAAGTGTAACTGTAACTCCTAACACATAGGAACACATTATATATTACACCTAAAGATTATTAAATCTTATTGTTGCCACAGTGCTACTGATTTCTGATTGGTCATGGTGTACATTACTGTATTTTCATACAACCCCAATTCCAAAGATGTTGGGACAGTATGGAATATGAGAAAAAAAAAGAGTCTCTTGAAAATTTGATTCATCCTGTACTATAATGATACATTATTAACAATTATTTGATGTTTTACTTTGTGAATTTTATTTATTTTTGAAAATATACACTCATTTCAAATCTGATGACTGTAACACACTCCAACAAAGTTGGGACAGTTGACTGTTTACCACTGTGTAACATCACCTTTTCTTTTAATAACACTTATTAAGTGTTTGGGCTCTGAGGACACTAGTTGGTTAAGTTTAGCAAGCGGAATTTTCTGCATTCATCCATTATGCATTTCTTCAGCTGCGCAACTGTATGGGTCCTTCGTTGCCTTATTTTGCGCTTCATAATGCACCACAAATTCTCAATCGGAGATAGGTCAGAACTGCAGGCAGGCCATGCTAGCACCCACATTCTCTGCTTATGCAACCATGCGCTTGTAATCCAGGCAGAATGTGGTTTGGTGTTGTCCTGCTCTGGATGGCAGCATATGTTACTCCAAAATGTGTACATATCTTTCTGTATTAATGCTGCCCTCACACAGATGTGCAAGTTACCATGCCATGACAAAGGTTTACCAAAGTATTCCTGAGCCCATGTCAGGATATCCATTTTTAAGACAGTGACGTCTGAGGGATCGGAGATCATGCGCATTCAGAAGTGGTTTTCGGTTTTGCCCTTTACACACCGAGATTTGACCGGATTCCTTGAATCTTTTACTTATATTGTGCACTGTAGAAGGTGAAATGCCAAAAATCCTACTGATTTGTCTTTGAGGAATGTTGTTCTCGAAGTGTTGGATTAGTCACTGACGCATCTGTTGGCAGATGATTAGACGATTGCCTCACCTGTTTCACATCACCTTCTTATTTCAACTTGTCACATCACTATTAGTCCTATATTGCCCTGTCCCAACTTTTTTTGAATGCATTGCATGCAACAATTCAAAAATTAATCTTCAAAAAAAAAACTATGCAGTTGATTAGGTAAAACATCAAATACCTTGTCTTTATACATTTCGTTTAAATACAAGTCAAAATACATTTATAAATCACTCCTCTTTGTTTTTATTAGCATTTTCCATACTGTCTCAACTTTTTCAGAATTGGGGTAGTCCCAATCAGCATAGGTAGTCCCAGCTGTAACGTGAATGATAGGTAAATATTAAAAAGGGTTCTAATACGTTACTTTCCTTAGTGACAGCTCATGAACAGGGATTTTGTTTTTATTAAAATTTATTCCAGCTCCTCATACTTGACCTGACAATTATTAACATAACAGAAGTTTGATCACTGGTGATGAAATAAAATCCCTGGAAATGTAATACAATACTTTGAAATGTCTGCTTGAAATGTACCAAAAATCTTTGGTGTGCTAATCATCCTGCTGATTATATCAGTAAATAAATAAATAAATGAATGAATGAATATATATATATATATATATATATATATATATATATATATATATATATATATATATATACATATATATATATACATATATATATATAAACTCAATCATTACAAAATTTAGTTTTTTTTTTGTTGCCATTTTATTATAGCTAATGGAGGATAATGTGATCTTTCTGTACTGAAAAAACACTCACACTGGCAGATTTCTCATCAGGGAGGGGCCCATCCGCTTCTACTCAGAGGAAACAAAAGAGACACCCTGGATTATTTAAAGACTAGAGTGTAAATAAATAATAGCAAATCTCTATGCACTTCAGTGTGACCTTCAAATCCAAATATTCAGACAACAGAATGTGTGTCATACACTACCGGTCAAAAGTTTGGAGACACTGAAATGTTTCTCATGATCTTAAAAACCTTTTGATCTAAAGGTGTATGATTAAATGTTTGAAATCCTTCTTGTAGACAAAAATATAATTGTGCCAACATATTAATTTCTTTCATCAAAATATTTTTTTGCATGGATGACTTGGAGCAAAATATTCTGAAAAGCAGCCTGTAAGTGTCCAGCATATGAGGGAACTCCTTTAATACTGTTTAAAAAGCATCTCAGGGATTCCTCAAGAAATCGGTTGAGAAAATGCCAAGATTATTTTAATGTAATTTTGGATTTTTTATCACAACATAATTCCCATTTGTGTTATTCCAGAGTTTTGATTACTCTATTATTATTCTAAAATAATAATATAATTTTTAAAATAAATAAATAAATAAAGAATGAGAGTTTCTAAACTTTTGACCAGTAGTATGTGTATGTGTGTGTGTGTGTGTGTACACATTTTACACAATTATATATATATATATATATATATATATATATATATATATATATATATATATATATATATATATATATAATTGACATACCTTAGTCTGATCTATGATTTATCAAAAGGTTTTTTTTTTTTTCTTTTATTAAAGAATATAAGCAGTTTCTGCTGTCTGGTGAGCAAGGATAAGAAAACCCTTACTTACTTCTGTACATGAGCAAATATGCCAACCGTGAACTGCAAATATAAGTATAGCACAAAGGTCAGTCGAAAAAAAAAACATACAGAAGAATGTATTCAGAGTATTTTTTCTGATATTAATAAGATGTGAAACCATGATTCTAGTGTACTCACAGATAGAATGAGTGCTTTGAATCCTGTCAGAAAACAGGGCTTATCAAAATACCACACATAGCATAAAATTAAAACAAGTAAATAAAATAATTTTATTACCTTTGTGACAGAATAGTCATCAAAACAATACCATTCATCATCCTCAAAGGATTTGATGACAGCATTGTAATGTCCTCCACTTACTCCTCCTGAGTGGTTAATAACTGCATAAAGCTTATATCCAATATCCTGTGGGGAGAAAAGTATGTGCATGTAAAAAAACTGAGTATGAAGGTGTTACACAGATGTTTGTGCAAAGTAAGGCTAAAAAATAACATTATTGCAATAATTTTTATGGTAAATGCATTGATATTGTTATGTTTTGATAAAAAATCCAGTGATGGATGTACAGTATCTCACAAAACTGAGTACACCCCTCACATTTTTGTAAATATTTGATTATATCTTTTCATGTGACAACACTGAAGAAATGACACTTTGCTACAATGTGAAGTAGTGAGTGTACAGCTTGTGTAACAGTGTAAATATGCTCTAAGGTCTCTAACATCCACCAGCTCCGTGATGTTGTCATGGAGGAGTGGAAGAGGACTCCAGTGGCAACCTGTGAAGTTCTGGTGAACTCAATGCCCAAGAAGGTTAAGGCAGTGCTAGAAAATAATGGTGGCCACACAAAATATTTACACTTTGGGCCCAATTTGGACATTTTCACTTTGGGGTGTACTCACTTTTGTTGCCAGCAGTTTAGACATTAATGGCTGTGTGTTGAATTATTTTGAGGGGACATCAAATTTACACTGTTACACAAGATGTACACTCACTACTTTACATTGCGGCAAAGTGTCATTTCTTCATTGTTGTCACATGAAAAGATATAATCAAATATTTACAAAAATGTGAGGGGTGTACTCACTTTTGTGAGATACTGTATATCAGTACACTTAGGTTCAGTTGCAGGCTGAAAAAGGCTAAAACTCACACTTATCTGCAGTTGCAGGGGAATGTCCATGTGACAGTTATTCTTCACAAGCCTCATCTGTGTGTAGTCAAAGTCAAACCTCTTTGGGTACAGAGTCAGGATAGTAGGAAACTCCTGGATTTCATTCCACTATGATTAAATAGTCAGAGTGTGAAAGAAATGTTTGACTTACGACTGGCAGTTGTGAGTAATGATAACTGTGAGTGAGTGAGTAATGAGCGACACACAATGACGGATTAACCAATAGGGATGTTTGGGCTGTTTTCTGCAGGCCTCTAAATCCAAGGAGGCTTCAGCTGTGGCTTGTATTTTTTCTTCCAAATTTTTTTAATGAAAGGTCAATAGTTTTAAAGTGAAAAGTATATTTTGAACGTGATGAGCATAACTGGTGTAACTTACTTAATAAAAACAACACACTCTTACTGGTTATAATTTTTCTGGTGATGACATAGTCAGATAATTACTTGTTAGCTAACGATACATTTGTATGATGCCTGGGGAATATAAAAAATGGAGTAAAAATGGAGTGCTAAGAGAGAACAAAATCAGACAGAAATGACGGAGATAGCACTGTTGACTGATAATAACATATGTTAAACCATTAGATTTTAAGGAAGAACGAACAATGTGGCTAACACTACTGAAAGAGTGATTGATGCCATGGATACTATCAAGACTGCTGCCAATGCCACAAGCCTTAACATTGCTGCTTGCATTGAAGGACTCATGTAGAAGCACACATTTATGTCTTTAGCCTAGTAATGCATCACTGATCAGACTGTAAAGTAGTTATCCTTAAACATGTTTTTTTGGGGGCTGTAGCTTCATCTGTTAATCAGTTAATCAATTAATGACAGAGTTTCCAGACTGGGCTAGTTTAAAATCTGCAAATATTGGGAGAAGGTACAGTATGTGGAAAATGATCATACATCATAAATATATGTGAAATACAGTACATTCCTCCTGCAAATGTAAAAAAAAAAAAGTCTTCTTTTGATACCCAAATTTTGGGGTAATTTCAGGCTAATTTTTTTTTATGTAGTTTCTGATATGTAGTTTAGCTGGAAATTCGATGAAACCTGTCAACCCTGATTAATATGACCTCAAACACAGTTGAACCAAGTGTCTAAACTACTAGACTACATGCTGTATGACTTTATGTTAGTAAATGGTTACTCTGAAGAACCACTAGTGGTCTATAAAATTAATCAAGTGTTATAGCCTCTCGATCTTTTGATTGTGTTAGAGGTTATGTCATTATTAATGTCCTACTTCCCCACTACAATCTATGGTCACGAGCTGCTCCTGTTAAAATATTGATCAAATTTACAATTACTCCAACCAGATGTGAGTTTGTCAATACACCAAAGATGAAATTGAGAATTAAGGAAACTGTCTGTGGAATTTCCATACCCTATGCTTGTTTTACATTCAGATTTGTCTGTACACAACCTTGATTAATAAGAGCCAGCAAGTCAAGATTTCAACATGTATGGCATAAATTTGGTGTCTTACGGAACATCCAGTGAAGTACTCACAGTCTCTGTTTCAGTTTTTTTGCCACAGTGTTCACAATATAGCCAGTTGTCTTCATCTAGCATTACCTTTTTGAAAAAAGTCTGTAATCCTTTGTCCTGCAAAAAATAAAGAAATGTCCAACTAGCTCTTTGCTTTAAACAAATAATGTTGACTAGGCTAATGTGAATAATTCTATTTAAAAAAAGATAAAGATTACCACTTCGAACACATCCATGTGTCCAGATTCTATGGGTAAAGGGATAGTGAAAAAGTGACACTTCTCTTGGAATTTGTGATTATTTGTACATTTGGTTATGTAGTTCATTTTCCCTTCAAATACCTGGAAAAAACACAACTGTGTGGTGTCACATGTAATTTTGCCAAATACTGTTGAGAATCTTTGTCAAATAGATCTGCAATATTACAAAAAGAATAAAAATAGAAGTAATTGCAAACATGCAAAAGAATAATCCCACCTTGGAAAATTGTGGCCCAATTGCTTTTAGAGTTCTCTGATAGTATTCCACTGCATCCTGCTGTTCATAGACTGAAAATATGACAACATAACAAAACATAAAACATGCATTGAATCAAATATAACTCAGCATTCCTGTTGCAAAAACTTTGAGTTTTCCACTTAGTCATACCAAATGGAAGAGCTCACCATTGCTGATGCACAAACTTCGAGTTATCCCTTCAGTCGTACCATCATCATCTTTTATCTTTGCAAAGAGCTTCTGCAATTCTAGCATCAAATCAGTACTTGACTCATCAGAGTTTGGTGGATATGCTCTAAAACTAACATGCACAGAACAGACAAAAAGATGATTGTTTCTCAACAATAACATATAGTGGCCCATAGAACATTTGGACACTTAAGCCACACTTACAAATATATGAATTTCATTTTATTAGAAAACATGTCAAACAAAGGCATTTATTTTAAAGAAAGATCACCCAAGCACATTTATCAATCTAAACATTTCCTTAAAAAATTATATTATGTGTAAATGTATAAAAAATTATATTATATTATCATATTTAGACAAAAAAGTATTTGGATACTCTATAATGGCTTCATTAAAGAAAACAGTTGTTTTAATATTTAGTTAGCCATTCTTTTTTTTTGCAAAACTTTGTGACAGCATCTGGGCATTCAGTAATCCAGTTTCTGCAACAGTTGTGGTGGAAGTTTCCTCCCAATTTCAACTAACAAAACTTTCAGTTCATCCACATTATAGCATCAACAACTGACAATTTGTTCTCCATTGTGTTATCAATAGGGTTTAGGTCAGGGTTCCAAAAGGTATTCTTTTCAAAAAGTGGCTGGTATGCTTTTTATCATTATCTAGCTGAAACAAAATCCATTTCTGTCATTAATTCTTCACTCATGTTAGCATTCATATTCAAAATGCTGCTGTACACTTCTACATTCACTGAGCACTTTATTAGGAACACTATACTAATACTGAGTTGGGCCTTGCTTTACTCTCAAAATAGCCTCAATTCTTCATGTCATCATTCCACATGACGTTGGAAACATTCCTGTGAGATTCTGGTCCATGTTGACATGATTGCATCATGCAATTCCTGCAGATTTTTTCAGGAGCACTTTCCTGCTGGGAATCTCCCATTCTACCACATCCCAAAGTTCTTCTACTGGATTCAGATCCATTGACTGTGAAGACCACTGAAGAAGACTGAACTCTTTGTTATGTTCATGAAACCAGTCTGAGACAACATTTGCTTTGTGACATGGTGTGTTATCATGCTGGAAGTAAGTATTAGAAGATGGGTAAATTGTGATCATGAATGGATGAACATGGTCAGCAATAGTAATCAAATAGACTGTGGCATTTCAGCAATGATTGACTGGCATTAATGGGCCAAAGGTGTGCCAAGAAAACATTCCCCACACCATTACAACCCTGGCAGGTTGGTTCCATGGATTCATGCTGCTGGTGCCAAATTCTGACTCTACCATCTGTGTGCCTCAACAGAAATCCAGTTTCATCAGACCAGGCTATGTTTTTCCAGTGTTCAACTGTCCTTTTTTGCGGGGGCTGTGCCCATTGCAACCTCAGATTTCTGTTCTTGGCTGACAGAAGGAGAACTCGATGTTGTTTTTGCTGTTGTATCCCATCTACCCCAAATTTTGACATGTTGTGCATTCTGAGATGCTTTTCTGCTCACCACAATTGTCCTTCTGTCAGCTCAAACCAGTCTGGCCACTTTCCATTGACTGCTCTCTTGAACAAGGCATTTCTGTCTGCAGAATTGCCACTCACTGGATGTTTTTCTTTATTGCAGCATTCTGAGTAAACTCAAAAGACTGTTGTGGATGAAAATCCCAGGAGATCTGCAGTTGAAATACTCAAACAACCCATCTGGCAATCATGCAACAGTCAAAATGGTGATGGCTGATCTGAACATTACTTGAAGCTACTGGCCTGTACCTGCATGATTTTATGCATTGCACTGCTGCCATATGATTGGCTGATTAGAATAAAGGTATAAGTAGGTGTACAAGTGTTCCTAATAAAGTGCTTAGTGAGTGTATGTTCATTATGGAATTAATGAACACACGCTCACCAACACCACAGTGAGAAACAAAGCCTCTACTACCAGAATGCTTTGTAGTACACTCTCACAAAGGAAGTGTTAAGATAATACAAACTTTTTGTTAATACAAACTACTAGTGCCATGTGTTTATGTTAGCTGTGAAATATGGACTGAGGTTATTCTATAATTCTCTGGGTCTGCATCTTATCTGAGGCTCCGAGTTAGGGTTAGCTAGCTGGATGCTCTCACCAATCATAGTAGGAATGGGTGATGCTAACCTAGACACTCACCTGAGTTAATAACATTACTTTAGCATACAGTTCGCTGTAATGTTAGATATTCCCATTCCCTTTTTGAGAGTTAACGATAACGTAGCATTACAGCTGTTGACCATGATGTAATACAGAGAGTGGGTTAATGTTAACTACATTTAGTAGGTGTTTTGGACAAGGCAAGCTTATCATTACAAGGATGGGTTAGGTGTTTGTTCATGTATTCGGTGAACGTTAATGCTGGTTAACAGGTGCAGACACTCAGTGGCTAACGGAGCTTAGCTAGCTCAGTAATATAGAGGTCAAAAGTTCTTCACAAGGTTAACATGACAAAAAAGAGAGGTTGGGGGTTACAGAAGCTTGTAATGCTTTCCACTATCTCTGCAATGTTGGTTGACGTGATTAGATTGTGCAAAAAAAAAAAAAAAAAAAAAGGTGGTGAGGTGCTAAAGGCAGGAAAATAAATATTCACAAGTAAGCTAGATTTAGTTCATTATGAGAGAGAAGGTCACATTCCAAAAATTACACTATTTGGGATTCTGTAATGCAATTTCTCAGTTAAAACCCAAAGGCCAAATTTTGTAGCCAACAACTAACCAACACTCTTTTTGCTCTTTTACAGCTTTTCAAATGGAAGGGAGTGGGACTCTTCCCAGATGACAGGGAGATTTGTAAGATGCATCAACTCAAATTCATACATCTGTCAAATGTTTTAATGATTTTAATAAATGCCATCTGAATTTCATGCAATTGTTTATTTTGTAAACTTTATAGTACAATTTTAGCATACAAATAAATTGCGTTTTAGCATAATTGTAGAGAAAAACATATAAACAACACATCTCTGTGTTATTTTGTGTTGTTTTTTTTAAACACATCTTTGTGTGGGAATGTACTAATACACAGCATGTGTTAAATGTACTAAGACACTGATTGTGTTGAAAGCGGCACAAAATGTGTTGTCCTTAACTAGACACAGAGGTGTGTTAAAATGAATACATGATGTGTTAAATATTTCCACACAAAGATGTGCTAAAAATAACACACGTGTTGAATGTACTAACACATTGATTGTGTTCAAAGCAACACAAAGCGTGTTTTAAGAATGTAGCCTTCATGCAGTTTGGTTGGAATTCTTCTCCTGGCTTTCTCCACACAAGCACTACCATCAGATCCATCCAAGTTAAAATTTAACATGCTAAATTAAAGCTACTGTCTTTCTGTACATGTTATTTTGCATATTTCACCCTTGCTTTCTTATTCTTGAAGCTGTTGAATGGTTTCTGCCATTACTCTCCCTCTGTAGTCATGCTTGGTGCTCCTGTTTTGTTTGTGCTCTAGTTGTGTCTGGTAATTCTTTTCTTCTTCTTTTTTATACCGGTTTTTCTGATCTGGTAAATAGAGTGGCCTTCTCTGTGCATACAGATGAAGCTAGAATTTTTCTCAAAACTTACTTGCCTCTTCTTAATCATTTTTGTAATTACTTTTAACCAACTGGTCCCAAGGTCTTTTATAGTGGCTGTAAGTAGTCAGTTACCTTCCATTTCACACAGGTGCCCCAGACTAACCATATGGTTGTTTAAAAAAAAACAACACAAAAACAAACAAACAAACAAACAAACAAAAAGCATGACAGTAAAACTTTTGGGAATTGTTTGAAAAGACTGCTTGTGGTATCCTTCTATAAAATAAATGTCACTTGTTTTGAAATGTTGTTCTCTAATGCAGTGAAATTCATACATTTATAAATGTTTAAATGTCCAAAAACTTTTGGGGCCACAGTATGTCTGATGGGGTTAAAATGTGTTAAGATAAAAGAAGTAAAAAATATTTGTATAAATGTAATAGTCTATAAAAACATCAGAAAACAAGTGCAACAATTGAACTATAATGTGGTAAAAAGAAAAAAAGTTTAGCGTTACTTTTCTACTTCTTTTCGGAAGTCTTCGGTCATGTAGAGACACTGCAGTACTGAGTTCAGGTAGCAGGTTGCACCTTGATTTTTCAAGCCGTTGTATCGCTTTGCAGTAGATCTGAATAATTAAGTGTTTAAATGTATCAACAAGGCTTGCTACACAATAAAATAAACAAACAAACAAATTCTACTTTTTATTTATTTTCTCATTGTTTGCATTAGGCATAATAGATAAAATTCTGAACTTAAACCTAAATTAAAATTTTCTAGTATATATTAGTTTATTGAATACTATTTATGTAATGTTTTACACTAGCACACTGGATCTGAAAATAAATAAATACTGCGAAGTGAACAGTACTCTGTTCTTTCTTACCTTTTCTCTACCAAAGTCATTCCTTCTTGGTTTCTGTAATTACTGCTGGAGAACTCCATTATACAGCCGAGTTACTATCTAGCATACACTTACTGATTTTTAGTCCGAATCATTCCTTAAAAACAGATGCCTAAATCGTTTTACTTTCGTTTCAAACCTTGGTCACACCCAACATGTTTACGTAAGACATCTGGTTTCCTGTACAGCCTTGAAGCAGTCCTTCCGCATTTCCGACTGCTATCTGCAAATTTTCTCTAATAATATGAACAACTTTTTTTGGCACGGCAGCTGCTTTTCCTCCGACCGTAAAGCTCTTCAGATAAACAAACTCCCGGTGAGAACAGCAGAGCGCATCACTGGAAATAAACTCCCGGCTTTACAGTGTATGCAGTACAATTGTACGGAGCCCCCCTAGTGCCAAGTAATAAAAAAAATAAAATAAAACAGCCGTGTGTAATCCGTACCCTCGGTTTTGTAAAACGCGCTCACCGCGTTAAAGTTGGGTTTATATTGAACATTCGCTGTACATTCGAGGTTCTCTCTTCTATTTCTCAAGAAATAAACACACAAAAAGGATATAATGTGTATTGTCTTAATAATGTGTATTGAGTGGACATGGATGCAATACAACTGAATATTTTTTTAATTTTCTCCCGTTAAAACCCGCGGCTTTGGGAAGCGCAGGTCATCAGCGCCTTATAGTAATAGAGTCGGTAAGGCACCGTCTAAAAAGTGCATGACCTGGGCAACTGTATAAGATTTTTATATGGCACAATAAGTTTATATGTGTAATATAAAAGTATATCATTAATAATATATATGCTATAAAAATTATTTATCCATACTGTATCCTAACACTGCAATAAGTTAGATATCCTGTTAAGTAGACGACTATAAACTTAGTAGAATCTTATAAAGTTGCCCAGGTCCAAGCCCCCTCATCCAAAGTTTGATACTGAAAATTCACATATTTAGAACATAGTTTTAGGATTACAGTTACCGTTTAAATTCACGTCATTTCTGAGTGATAGAAGCTCCCACAGCATGGGGAAATTGTAGGGTGCTGTGGACGTCCTGTGGGCAGATGTATTCTCTGCTCCATAACCTACCATGAAACCTACCACACCAAGTAGAGGCGAGTTAAGATGTGTGCAGGCAAACTACACACGCTAACATTTAAACACGCAATCATGACTTTTAAACAAACTCAGAAAGTATGGCTACCTATGAAACTAAATTCAACACTATATATGTTGTAAATACAATTTCCCTATGGATGCTTCCAAACAATGCTGTGCTGCATTCTGACCAGGTACCATTATTTTCCCAGAAGAGCAATGACTGACTTAGATGATCATTTTAATTTGATAAACTGAATATTCTGTATGTGTAACTGGTGTCATTTATTATGTTAATGTCATCATGCTGTTTAGCTTGCTTTTCTTTGCTTGTTTTCTTTTCTTAATTCTAAAAGGCAAATTACCACAACTAGTTCTGAATGGATAACTACAACATGGCCACAACTCAGACGTTAATTCCATATCTCTCGTTGCCAAGCTAGCACATCTCAGCAATATGCTGAGCCTTATATTTGTAAAATCACTTAGTTGTCCTTAGGCCAAATGTAGTGTAAAGGAACGAAATGCTTGCAACTTTTTTCACTTTCACTCACATTTATAACAGTCGGTCACAACGTGAGGGTTCACAGCAAACTCGGTGGGAGGCTATGCAAGTGAATGTAACGTTAATGGTCATAAACTGAAACTGACGTTAGCCCAGTCTACTTTGTGGGTGTGCGAATATCAAAAGTTAATTGACGTTCTTAAGAAGAAACCAAGCCATGGTATAATGCCTTCTATACTAAGCTAAGGTTACCTACTATTTAGGTATCTAGTTACTTACTGTCTGAAAAAAGCTAGTATGTTCTGCTGCACTTTTCTACGCTTGGCTGCTGTCTCCATTTCTTACAGACTGAGCGGCTAAAATATATCAACGAATTTGCGTTGAGTATGGGCGCAACCAAGCGTACAATTGGAGGGGGGGGCACACACCTATTTTCCTTAACAAACGGTAATATATTGAAAAGGAATAGACATAAATAAATAGAATAGATGAAGAAAAGACAGATTGGCAGGGTTCATTAAAGGAGGACATATAGAAAATATTTTGTGCTGTACATTGGGGGGACAGATTGGCATTTCCTCAACATGGGGGGGGGGGGGGGGGGGGCGTGACTCCCCCAAAGAATGCATGGTTACGCCCATGCTTTGTTGGTTATCTGTCAAATATGTATCTGTTCTCTGTATTGTCCTCTTTGTATTATTGTAGCTATAAGTCGAATCTCTCATTAAAACACTAGAGTTGTTGGCATGACCACCACCCTTACTACTAGCCTACTATACGAGGCCGCCTACTACTAATACTTTTTTAACAAGAAATATTTATTTATTTATTTATTTATTATTTATTATTCAACTGATTTATCCGGGCTAAGTGCACTGTGATATAATATAATAGCTATAATACATTACATTTGCTGTTAAAGTAACAACAGAATGTAAGAATTTGATCGCAATTTTATGAGACATTACGAGAACAGGACAAAAGGGAAACGTGTAAGACTACTTTATTTCTTTAACATTATTTTTTTACATTGTTTTCTATGCTAACGTAAAAGACAGGAAAGATATGATTAAAAGTCTCTGCATGTTCAGTCCGGGTGTTCAGTGCAGCTGTTCCGGACTCTCCTCTCTTCACCCCGCATTGTGTGTGTGTGTGTGTGTGTGTGTGTGGGGGGGGGCTCCTCCCGGCATGCGGACGATCAGGAAGATTGTGGATTTATTCTGGATCTTGCGCATGGAGAAAGTGTCGGAGTCCTGAAGCTGGATATCAGTGAACATCATTCTGAATTCCGAACCTGATAAAAGGAGAGATTTTACTGACCGCACACGGAGTCAAATGCATTGAAAGTCCAGGTCAAAAATCACACAGGCTATGCTGTCATCATCTATATAGAGGAAATAAGCCAATACCTTTAAGCTCCGGAAACTTCACCACGAGCTTTTCTTTGAAAGCCGAAATAGTTGTTTTGTTGAAATCATCTTCAGAGGTTGCAACGTCGACGGTTTTCTTTTCTCCCCTAAAACCAACAACCTGAATTTGATAAATGTCCCCCATGTTGAACTAAGTTTATGAAGTGCAGTCGGGTTATTGCAGCATAGTTTCATTTTCACTTAATAGAAACTGATGATACGTAACCTGCACATGACAGTTCACGGCCTGTAACTGCACAGCTGCACACATGGCATAACATATGAAAATATGTTTTTTATAAATCGGATATGTTTTCTTTATCTTATATAAGTTATTTCTTATTGGTCTGTTAAAAAAAGTTACCCAGATATAAGGGATTAATGGATCTTTATTTGCAGAACTGTTCAACCTGGGAGAAGTGTGTTCCTTACAAGTCATTTATTTGTGATGGACATCCACATTTTGGCACACTATGGGTGGTGCCATGCATTTTCAACTTCTTAATGTATCTTCAAAGCCTTTGAAAATGTATTATATTTCTCACCTGACATGTACCTTTCCACAACTTTAGGGTTTTTTTAGGGAGGGAGAGGGGCAGTGTTTTGGAGCCTATGCCGATACCTTTGTGTGGAAAACTGATGGGCCATAATAAAGCTGTTTGCTTGAGTCCAAACAGGTGTTGAAAAAAAGAGTGACTATGTGACCTTGAAGGCAATTGATTATTCCTGACATTGTTTAAGGGATGTTCTAGTAATCAAATTACGTATGATTTAGTAGTTGATCACTCTGACATTGTTAAGTATTGTGTGTAGATTAGATAGCAGAAAAAAATAGATTTAATCTATTGTAATTCTAGTTTATAGGCCAAATAAATATGAAAATAATTATATGCTGTCATTTTCTATCCACTGTATATAGACTATATGGCCAAAAGTATGTGTACACCTGGATATCACACTCATATGTGCTTGTCCATCCTGTTGCAAAACAGTGGTCATTAACATGGAGTTGTTCCCCTACTCAATCCCCTCTGTGACCACACCCAACCCCCACTGGATACACTATGTGAAGAAGGCAAGCAGGTAGAGGAAGTGTGAAGCTCTGGGCAATG
This sequence comes from Ictalurus punctatus, assembly GCF_001660625.3. NCBI lineage: Eukaryota > Metazoa > Chordata > Actinopteri > Siluriformes > Ictaluridae > Ictalurus > Ictalurus punctatus. The sequence continues at coordinate 18,494,900 of NC_030422.2, read as the reverse complement.
TACTGCTGAATTAAAGGGCCAGTACACCGTTAAATTTAAAGGGCCATACACCGTAGATTTAAATGAATGACAAAAAAAGGTATATACAGCACAGAAAAATATTTGTAATGTAGTATATTTCATAACCAGTTAATGTTAATATGAGGAAATATTATCAACAACAACAAAAAGTTTATATTAGGCCTATATATTACCAGTTTGATGTCAATGATGAAGTTGAAATGCTTTTCTTTGTAATGAGTGAATGTGAAACTAACAGGAGGTATTTTAATATTCAGTTAGTTAATTCTGTTAGTGGTTAGCACGTTCACCTCACACCTCTAGGGTCGGGGGTTTGATTCCTGCCGTGGCCCTGTGTGTGCGGAGTTTTCATGTTCTCCCGTGCTGTGGGGGTGCTCCGGTTTCCTCCCCCAGTCCAAAACACATGCATGGTAGGCTGATTGGCATGTCCAAAGTGTCCGTAGTGTATGAATGGGTGTGTGAATGTGTATGTGATTGTGCCCTGCGATGGATTGGCACCCTGGTACCCTGCCTTGTGCCCCATGCTCCCTGGGATAGGCTCCAGGTTCCCCGTCACCTTGAAGGAAGGATAAGTGGTATAGAAGATGGATGAAATATGCATTAATAACATTCAATAAATTAAGAAATCTTACTTTAATCTTCTGAATTTAGTTAATGTGTTAATGTTAATTTGAATAATGTGTTTTCTGTTTATGAGACCAGTTACTGTGAAACAACTTGTTGAAATGGAGAGAATAAAGTTTTTATTCACATTTCCTTGAGAATTGTGGAATTAATTATTATTAATTTAAAAGAATGCATAAAAGGCAGAACTATCAGTATCGGTTATTGGTATCGACCGATATCACTCTGATTAATCGGTTATCAGTATTGTCTGAGAAATTTTGTATGGGGGCATCTCGAATTAATATCCTATATAGTTTTTGTGTTTTTATTATTTCAACACACGTTGTGATAAATTATCTAATGAATGTGTTAAAAAAAAAACGGCTTCAAAAGTGAATACCATGTATTACTTCCTTAGTGTTGGCTTTACATTACTAGTGTCATGTGTTTATGTTGACTGTAAAATATGGACTGAGGTTAGTCTATAATTCTCTGGGTCTGCATCTTATCTGAGGCTCTGAGTTAGGGTTAGCTAGCTGGATGCTGTCATCAATCACGTTATGAATGGGTGATGCTAACATAGACGCCCACCTGAGTTGATAACATTATTTTAGCATACAGCTCGCTGTAATGTTAGATATTCCCATTACCTTTTTGAGAGTTAACGATAACCTAGCATTACAGCTGTTCACCATGATGTAATACAGAGAGTGGGTTAACATTTACATTTAGCAAGTGTTTTGGACAAGGCAAGCTATAGTAATTAGCATTAGGAGGATGAGTTAGAGCCGTGTTTCCTTGATTAGGTTGTGCAAAAAAAATTGGCGGTGAGGTGCTAAAGGCATGAAAATAAATATTCACAAGTCAGCTAGATTTTCCTGGTGAGTCTACAGCGCCGTTCTGTTCATTAGGAGAGAGGAAGTCACATTTCCAAAATTACACAAGTTGGGATTCTATAATGCAATTTCTCAGTTAAAGCCCAAAGGAATTTGTCCATATTTTGTAGCTAACAATTCACCAACACACATTTAGCTGTTTTACAGCTTTTCAAATTTAAGAAAATCAACTCCAATTCTTACATCTGTCAAATGTTTTAATGATTTTAATATGTCACCTGAATTTCATGCAATTGTTTGTTTATTTTGGGAGAAAGAATTTTAGCATACAAACAAATTGCATTTTAGAATATTTTTTAACACATCTCTGTGTGGAAATGTACTAACGCACAACACGTGTTAACTGTACTAACACACTGATTGTGTTGAATGCAGCACAAAATGTGTTGTCCTTAAACACATGATGTGTTATTTTTAACACATTTGTTTTAAGAGTGTGGCATTGGTATTCCTTAATGACAGTGGCATTTCAGCAGGATAATGCTTAATAACGACTTGGAGCCAGATACCACAGCACACCCTCGGAGGTCTTATGGAGTCCAGGCCCTGACAGTCAAAGCTGTTTTAGTGGCACAAGGGGGACGTAAACAAGGCAGGTGGTTTTAATGTTATAGCTAATTGGTACAAACACACATACACACACACACACACACACACACACACACACACACACACACACGCAAACATATGTGTTTCCCAAAAGCATTAAAGATAATCGTTAAATAGATTAGAGCACTATACTAATGTCTTTCTCAGTTTTAGATTATCTAATTTTGCGATGCGATAAAATGATAGTTTAAAACTAGACCGGTACATTTCCTGAAGAAAATGTGAGTGGTGCTTGCCGTGGCAAAATTCTGAACGGGCGCCAATAGTTTCAAGAGCCGGACAGATAGTGTGTCAGCACTGTTAGAGCTGACCGTGTAGTGCGCCAATGCTTTTTGGAGCCGACCGTCAAGGGCGCCAGTACTTTTGATAGCTGGCCGTGTGGCGTGCCAATACTTCTGACAGCCGGCCAGATAGGGTGCCAATACATTTTATAGCCGAATGTGTACGGAGGCAATAGTTTTAGAGCTTTCTCTTTAGAGGGCCAATACTTTCGAAACTCAATACAAGTCTAGGGGAAATTTTCCGACTTTGAGCTTCCGTAGCGGAAATTCCGGCATTCCGATCGCTTTTAAAAGTCACGGTACACCTCTCCTCAATAAGCCGATCGATTTGACACCTCACCCGTCGATCTCCGACAAACGGTACGGGACTAGTTATGCGCCGAAAAAAAGTGTAATAATAATAATAATAATAATAATAATAATAATAAGTATGCCGAATAACAATAGTAGTGCTTTTCAAGCACCACTAATAAACAGTTCCTATTACTAAAATATACCATCAGTTCAGTATATCTGCCTAGTAGCCTTCAGTGGCTCCACCCGCCGATATTTTGCTACAGTACCAGTTTGACAGGCATAAGACTTCTAAGAAAACGAAAGTTGAACAGTCAAGCAGTAAATGACCTGACAATGACGGAGCAAGGAAGGCGCCACAATCCAAAAGACAGCACCCTGAAATTTGTCACTCGACCGGATGACATTAGTAAGTAGGATGCAGTATTATTATCATTGCTCTTAAGAGCAGTATACTTGTATTAAAGTTTATAACCACACGGATATGTGTAGCTTTCGTTTGGCTTCATTTTATAAGCTCCTCCCATTAGGTCAATGTAATAAAACAAAAATGCAATGTCAAAAATGCAATTTGTAAGCCTCTTGGTGATATTATGTATTATTTTGATTTAAGTTGTGCTGGTCTAATTTCTGTTCATGGATTCATATGAAGCAATAAACAGAAATTGGAACAGCAGTCTTTTCCTGTCAAAGTTGTAAAAATTAGGTGCTACACCAAGTAAGATACAGAAGTGTGTGTTTGTGTAAATTTGAGTCATTTATTCATTATCATATTTAGCACCAGATTCTAAATGCTCCTATATCTTCACTTAGCCCTTGACGATGATCCAAATACCCAGAGATTAGAAATGTCTTGTGGCCACGCTGTCACACCTGAATCCCTCACAGCCTTCTGTCGCAGTCTTCTGGATAAGGTGGGCTACTAACTGTGTTAACAGTCCATTTTGAGGAAAACTTGGCATATTCTGAATATAAAATGCCGAAATAGTCTGATTATTGTTTTTATTTTGCAAAATTTTACAAATAAAAATGGCAAAAGTTGTGATTGCATAAGTATTCACCCTTGTCACGTGTCATGACGCAACGGAGATAAGGACGGATGCAAGTGCAGTAGGAACAGTTTTATTTAAGAGAGACACAGGCAGGTTAATACAAATTGTGATCCAAAAACGTAATCCAAAACATGCAAGAGGTCAGGCGATCGACAAACAGGCATAAACGGGGCAAGGCAGGAAACTATGTCATGGTCACGGAAAACAGGGTCGAGATACAAAACATGAAACAATCAATCGCGAGAGACTGGGAGCGGAGAAACCAGCGTGAACTAAACAAACGAATCGAAATATATGACTATGACTATGACTATGACTATGGAAAGGACACTAAACTAATCTACTCTACTATATCTTATCTAAGATTCCACACCGTGTGCTGGGAGACATGCGGTATATATACAAACATAATCAGCGTCCTAATAGCTGACGGCTGAGGGTAATTCAGACCCACGTGAAACAATAGCCAATGACAGAACAGGGAGGAGGCATAACAGAAACATAACAAATACACGTGTCGAAATGTCATGATTGTCAACAATGGAAAAGCAGGTGCTTGCGCACCTTGCTTGTCCATGCGCGCTCACATGCTCTCCCTCGCGCTGCCATCAAACATTCATCACCATTGGCAGTCCCGGCCCCCTGGGCAAAATGTTCCAAGCTGAACCAGGAGATCGCACGGTGTTCTCAGCGCAACAAAAAAGCAGAGCGACGTTCACAGCAGAGCAGGAAATCATAGCGACGTCCTCGGCTGAACAGGAAAGCAGAGGGACGTCCTCGGCGGTGCAGGAAAGCATAGTGACATCCTCGGCTGAACAGGAAAGCATAGTGACGTCCTCAGCAGAACAGGAAAGCAGAGCGACGTCCTCGGCGGAGCAGGAAGGCAGCGCGACGTATTCAGCAGTGCAGGAAAGCGGAGAGACGTCCTGGACGGAGCAAGGAAACAGAGCGACATACTCAGCAGTACAGTGAAGCAGAGCGACGTCCTCGGCAGAACAGGAAAGCAGAGCGACGTCCTCGGCAGAACAAGAAAGCAGAGCGACGTCCTCGGCTGAACAGGAAAGCAGAGCGACATCCTCGGCTGAACAGGAAAGCAGAGCGACATCCTCGGCTGAACAGGAAAGTGGAGCGATGTCCTCGACGGAGCAGGGAAACAGAGCGATGTATTCAGCAGTGCAGGAAAGCGGAGAGACGTCCTCGGCTGAACAGGAAAGCAGATCGACGTACTCAGCAGAGCCTGCAGGCTGAACTTGGTTGTCCGTTTCAGCAAACTCGGGTGTGAGCAGAACTTGGTCGAACGTATTTTCTGACTCTGGCGTGAACATAACTTGGTTGGTCAGATCAGCAGACGTGGACATGAGCAGAGCTTGGTCGTCCGTGTCAGCTGAATTGGGCGTGAGCAGAACTTGGTCGGCCGTGTCAGTAGACTTGGGCTTGAGCAGAACCTGGTCGGCTGTGTCAGTAGACTTGGGCTTGAGCAGAACTTGGTCGGCCGTGTCAGTAGACTTGGGCTTGAGCAGAACTTGGTCGGTCATGTTGGCAGACTTGGACGTGAGCAGGGTTTGGTTGTCCATGTTAACAGACACTTGGGACAGTAACTGGGCTTTACAGTGGATCTGTGGAGCTGAGACCCCCTCCTGAAACTCAGGCTGGAGCTCTGGTGCTAGGGCCTCCCTGTTGACCTCTAGCTGGAGCTCAGCAGGTGAGCCCACCTCGTGGGTCTCAGGTTCGAGCTCTGAGGTCACCAGGTTAACCTCAGGCTGAGGCTCTGGAGCTGAGACCTCCCCGTAGGTCTCATGCTGGAGCTCTGAGGCAGCCATGTGGACCTCTGGCCGGAGCTTGGCGGGTGAGATCTCCTCGTGGGTCTCAGGTTCTAGCTCTGGTTCTGAGGTCGCTACGTTGACTTCTGGCTGTAGTGTCATAGGGGCTTTTCTGTGTAGACGCTTATGCTGACGCCAGCTGCTCTTGAAGCATTCCTTAGAGCAGAAAAATGCTTTCTGGAGATCCAGCTTCTTGCAGGTGGGACATTGGAGCTGAGTCTCTTTCCCGCAGCCCTCAGTCATACATCTCGGAGAAACCTTCCCCGCGTTGGCCGGAACCTGAAGCGGATCGGTGGGGACTGCCCTGTCAATCCCCTCATAATAGAGTTTGAATGGTAGGTCAGCCTGGGGCTGTCCATTGACTCTCCACCCCAGTAAATCCAGACCATGAAGTTGTCCTGGCTGCCTAAACTCCTCCATAAAAAGTTCCGAAAACTGAGTGACATCATGGAGGGCAGAGGACCCAGTACTCACAAGCTGCTCTGCCCAGTCACGGGCCTGACCGCAAAACCTGGACACCAAGAACCCGATCCACTGTCTCTTAGTAGGCTTGGGATATGCCAGGCTGCAGAAATATTCCTGGCAGCTGAAGAGGAATTCCAGCGGGTAGCTCCCCAATCCCGCTGTCTCTGGCGGAAGTTCAACGGCATACCTCTGAGGGAACTGCACGGACGAAATATGTGGCCAGTAGTCCGAGCGTTTCCCGATGAGGTACTGTCCTGCTACTTCCCTGGTTTCTGTAGCGTGATGTCTCCCTCGTCCTTGTGCTGCATCCATGGTAGGGCGGAATATTCTGTCACGTGTCGTGACGCAACGGAGATAAGGACGGATGCAAGTGCAGTAGGAACAGTTTTATTTAAGAGAGACACAGGCAGGTTAATCCAAATCGTGATCCAAAAATGTAATCCAAAACATGCAAGAGGTCAGGCGATCGGCAAACAGGCATAAACGGGGCAAGGCAGGAAACTATGTTGTGGTCACGGAAAACAGGGTCGAGAGACTTGGAGCGGAGAAACCAGCGTGAACTGACTATGACTATGACTATGACTATGACACTAAACTAATCTGCTGTAATATATCATATCTAATATTCCGCGCCGTGTGCTGGGACGCGCGCGGTATATATACAAACATAATCAGCGTCCTAATAGCTGACGGCTGAGGGTAATTCAGACCCACGTGAAACAATAGCCAATGACAGAACAGGGAGGAGGCATAACAGAAACATAACAAATGCACGTGTCGAAATGTCACGATTGTCAACAACGGAAAAGCATGTGCTCGCGCACCTTGCTTGTCCATGCGTGCTCATATGCTCTCCTGCGCACTGCTTAAAGGGGAAACCATGACAACCCTGTTGTTGTGTAACCCCTAAGTCCCCATGTCCAGTAGGCTACAAAGTTCTGGAAAAAGGTTTGGCTCTAAATAATAAATAAATAAAGTGGGATGCAACCTGGAGTACAAGGGTAACTGAAGAAGTTGGAGATATCCACAGCTTGGAGGTGAAAATCTGTTCACAGGAAAACATATTCTGGGCATTCCACAAAGCTGGGCTAAAGTGCTAGATTGCTCACTGCTCAAAACCCTGAGAACACCACTCCCACAGTGAATTATGTTGGTGTTAGCATCACATTGTGGAGATGCTTTCTGTTAGCAGCCACTGGGGAAACTGATCAGAATTGAGGGCAAATTGGATGGAGCTAAATACAAAAAAAAACTGTTCCAGTCTGCAAGAGACTTGAGATTGGCAAAGCTACAGTGTGTTTCAAAACCAAGAACTTGTATGAGTTAGAATTGCCCAGTCTAAGCCGAGAACCACTGGGCACCAACGGTTCAATCATCTCCATCTAATCTGACAATTTTCCCAAGAAGCATAAGCAAAAATATCAGGATCCAGATGTGCCAAACTGATAGAGCCATATCCTAGGACCTGCCAAATTGCAGCCAAAGGTGGTAAAATTACAATAAAGTCCATTTCAGTCACAGGTTGTAATGCTACAAAATACTACAATAGTTTATAGGGGTGAATACCTATGCAAGGCACTATACATTGTTAAAATTATTGCCTGCAAATTAATAACTGACACAAAGTTTTACACAGAAATACACAATGATAAGTGACACTGTTCCACTTTATAGCATCTTAATTGCTTAAACAACAACAACAGGGTAGCATGCTAGGATTTAAATAATAATAACAGAATTACTGTTAAAATGATTGTCATTTTCTGCATTTTGGTAAATGATGATTACTACATAAAATTTACTTACCTTATTTGTAATGATCAAAAATATATAATAATACTGACACTAGAGATTATATCTGCACAGCCTTATCTTAATTTTATGCATCCAGGGTCAGTACAAGTTCCTGTGTCCAGCTGTAAAACAGGGAACTGATACATGTGCGGCTGAGTGGCCATATATGGAAGTGCGGAGGATTGCTTTACTGACTCAAGAAGAGCAGAACCACTTTGAAGAGACAATGGCTGAACTGGCAGCAGATAGGTACTATGAATACAACCCAGTAAGTAGCCAACTTTATAAAAGAAGCTATAGTAATGTACACCCACTGAGCACTTTATTAGGAACACCTGTTCATCTATAGATTCATGTAATTATCCAATCAGCCAACCATTAGGCATCAGTACAAGTCATAAAATCATGCAAATATGGGCCAGCAGCTTCAGCTAATGTTAAGATCAACAATCAGAATGGGGAGGGGGATATGATCTGAAAATTGGTGCCAGATGGGCTGGTTTGAGTATATCTCTGGACCCAGTTCTTCAAAAGGTTTAATCTGGATCAGAATGATCCGGATTTGAAAATCCCATGTTTTGCTATCCAGGATCAAGTAATCCATCTTACTTTTGTGTCAGTTTTTAAAAGTAACATTGGATTGGATCACTCTGATCCAGATACACACCTTTCAAGATTACCAAATTTGGATTACTAGTGCTCTAAATCAGACTACATATCACAATGTGAGCTACTAACTGTGTAAAGAACAGCAGGCAGAGTTCTTCATGTGTGGAGAGTAATAAGGGATGCAATTGTTAGAAACAACTTTTGACTGGTTGGTCTCTTATGATTGTGTCACTGTAATTAATATACAGTGACAAATGACAGATCAAATTAAATATATTATTTTGTTTAATCCTCATTTTTTGGATAACAGGTATACCAATCATAATAAAAAGTTTTGAACAACATGTACTGAAGATTTGATCCAGATCAAAAGTAAGATTGGATTACATGATTTAATCTGATTTCAGAATCCAGAATTAGATCCAATCTGATAGCAAAAATCCGATCAGATTACTTCTGAATAACTGGGCCCTGGGATTTGATGACAGAAGTCAATGGAGAATAGCTAGACTGGTTCAAGCTGACAGAAGAGCTACAGTAACTCAGATAACCGCTCTGTACAATTGTGGTGGGCAGAAAAACATCTCAGAATGCACAACATGTTGAACCTTGAGTTGGATGAGATACAACAGCGGGAGCCCACATTGGGTTCCACTTCTGTCAGCCAAGAACAGAGCTAAGGCTGCAGTGGACACAGGCTCACCAAAATTGGATAGTTGAAGACTGGAAAACATAGCCTGATCTGAGGAATCTCAATTTCTGCTCAGGTACACAGATAGTAGCGTCAGAATATGGCACCAATATGATGAATCCATCGATCAACCTGCCTTGTGTCCAGTCTGGTGGAGGTGGTGTAATGGTGTGGGGAATTTTTTTTGCCACAATTTGGGCTCATAAGACCAATCATTGCTTGAATGCCACAGCCTATTTATTTACTAAAGTATAATTGCTGACCATGTGCATCCATTCAGTACCCCAATTTACTCATCTTTTAATGGCCACTTCCAGCATTATAATGCACCATTTCACAAAGCAAAAGTTATCTCAAAGGAGTTTCATGAAGATGACAATGAGTTCAGTGGCCTTCTCAGTCCCCGGATGTGTATCCTAATTCTTCTGAATTCCTAATAAAGTGTGCTGTGAGTGTGGTCCCCTGCAAAACTATTTAGAATTTCAGCTTTTATTTCCTGGTATTTACATCTAGATGTGTTAAACAGCATAAAACATGGAACCTTTTTTATCACACCACCAAATTTTTAGGGGAGCAAAAGTATAGTAACAAATAAGACTTGAAGTAAATTAAAGTAAATAACATTTCATATTTGGTTGCAACATCCTTGCTTGCAATAACTGCTTCAAGCCTGTGACTCATTGATATCACCAAATTGTTGGTTTCTTTTGTGATGCTTTTCCAGGCTTTTACTGCAGCCAGTTGTGGAGAATCAAAGGTCAAAACTTCCAGAGTCAAGGGGTTTAAGATATAAAAAAAATCCAAACTTTATTGAAGATAATAAAGCTGAGACCTCTGCAGGCCATCTGATGAATACAATCATAGTGCCTGTTTTTATACAGGTCCAAAACAGTCATCTCTTTTAGGCAGGGTTTTACCCCGTTCTCTCTTAGTCACATCCTGATCCTCTGCCACCATTATTTCATCATCCTATCTATAATTGTGGCACAAGCTCAGTCAGCTTATTTTTTTAAAAAAAATATTGTTGTTATTCTTACAACATTGTCACAAGTTTAATTGCTGATTTATCCTTTATGTTCTCAGCATTAACATTTTAACCTTTTACATTGTAAACATTAACATTTTTCATGATTGAAAAACACTCCAAGTCATTCTTAGGTTTTGACTATTTCTTTGTTGACTAATGCACTTCTGTGGCTATAGCTTCTAATCATCAAATCTTATATATTGGCTACATATGAGTTGGTTAGCACATTAATTGATCAAAATATTCCATATATTATTACAACATATCATGTGCTTAATATGTGTAAATGCTGATTTAGCATTAAGTCACTCTCTTCATGATTGACATAGATTTCAAAGTCATTATTATGCCTTTGATGGATTAAAACATTAATGCAAGCCCAAGCCATGACTCTAACTCCACCATATTTCACAGATGAGTGTGTTTGTTTTGTATAATATGCAAATCCTTTCTTTCTCCACACTTTGGCCTTTCCATCGCATTGGTAGAAGTTAATATTGGTTCTAGAACTTTTGTGGCTCATCTGTGGATTTTTTTTTTTTATTCCAATCTGGCCTTCAAATTCTTACTGCTGATGAGTTGTTTTGCATCTTGTGGTAATTTTGCTTAAGCCTTATTCAAATGGTGGATTGTGATACCTTCTCTCCTGCCCTGTGGAGGTTGTTAGTGATGTCACTAATTGTTGTTTTTAGGTTTTTCTTCACAACTTTCAAAATGTTTCTGTCATCAGCTGCTGATGTTTCCTTGGCCAACCCATTTGGTGTTGCTAAGTACACCAATGGCTTCTTTCTTTTTCAGGACATTCCAAATTGTTGTATTGGCTATGCCCAATGTTTGTGCTTTTCTCCCATGGAGAGCTCTATGATATTCATGTTGGCTTATCCTTTTTAACAGCAAATGCAGTCTTCACAGGTGAAACTGAAGGCTAAAACCATGAGTAGATGCTCAGAGCTATTTATGGTTTAAACAATCAATCTAACGGGACACAACCGGGGAACAGGAAACACCTGTCAGTCACATGTTCCAATATTTTTGTCGATTGGGTGGTCTGATACAAAATGTGCTATGTTCTATGTTGTTAAACACATCTACATGTAAATACCAGAAAATAAAAGCTGAAATTGTAAACTGTCTTCTCTTATAATTTGAACTCAAACCCAAATGTCTTCAGACTATAGCAAAAAATATATATTAAAAAACTGTAAGATACAAGTGGAAAGGAGAGTATTCAAATGTATATACTGATCTCTCTTCAACAATCTAGCTAATTTTAGAGGAATGCCATGGTAATTTATATTAATTATGGTTCTATTTTTATTTAAGTGCCCCAGGTGCAGTTCATATATCGAGAGGCAGGATTTGACCAACCTATGTGTACTCTGCACCATATGTACATCAGATACTGGCGAGACATTTGAGTTCTGCTGGCAGTGTCTGAAGACATGGAAAGGGCCAGCACCTCGCTCAGACAAGTGTGACAACAACAACTGCATTAATTCAAAACTTGAGAAGCTATTAAACTGTGAGGATACAACCCTTCCTGAGGTTCAAGACATAAGATGTCCCTCACTGCGAGCTTGTCCTACATGTGGAAACCTGGTAGAGCATGACACAACAGGGTGTAAGAATATAATATGTAATCGCTGCCAGATTGAATTCTGCTTTTCTTGTCTGAAGATAACTGAAGATTGTCTAGAAACAAGCTCACATTTTGAACCTTGCTCAGGTGGTGTAGCATCTCGGCAAACAATCATTCCAACCTGGAGAAAGTAGGTAATTACGTTTTTGCCATAATATAAACACCAAACAGCAAAAGAAGCTTAATAGTTTAGTAATATAGGATAATGCAATCTATATTTATTACGATTAAAACTAAGGCACACCTGTCTTAATAGTTGCCCCTAAGTTATATTGAAAAGCTTATTGTGTTTGTCTTTATTGTTATTAGTTTTATAACAATTTTCTTTTGTTCAAAATGTCAATTCATAAATTGTTCATAGGGGCATTTATGCAATATATTTGGGACTCATGAAGATCCTGTAAGTTTCTTGAAGGCTCTCCATTTGTAAACAAACCTTCTCACTTAATTTCAAATTGTTTGGAGATGGCCTTATAACCCCCCAAGATTTATGAGCAGCAACAATTCTTCTCTGAGGTCATGGCTGATGTCCTTTGTTTTAGGAATGATGTAAACACACAGGAGTGCTCCAGAACATAAACTGCCAAAAGTTCTGCTATTATAGAGGTAGTCACAATCTGTAAAATTAATTAATCTTGTGTATATCATTAGTAACTGATGGCTACTAATTACTCCCTTAATAACTGTGGTAGTAGGAAGGGTGTACCTATTTTTCCCACCTGGTTTCCGAATGTTGGTTTACTTTTTGGTTAAAATACTCTCTCTCTCTCTCTCTCTCTCTCTCTCTCTCTCTCTCTCTCTCTCTCTCTCTCTCTCTCGCTCTCTGTCTGAGTATGATAAAGAACAGTGAAATAATGAATAAAACATGCTGTAATCATTTACTAAAACATGTTTATTTGTTTAATGAATTATTTCCCAGTTCAAATTAAATGTCAACATGTATCTACAGTATGTATTCAGCAAACAAAATAATAAATTTTTTTTTTTAACCCATTTTCCAGAACTAACAAAGTTAAATAGAGCCAATTAATCTATTTAACCAAATGAAAAATTATGAGCAGATGGTGTTTGAGTTGAACTGCTTTCTCCTAGCTTTCTCGGGACTCAGACACAGATTCAGTGTTTACGTCCAGGCTGAAAACATATTTGTATAGTTCAGCTTTTTTTGAATAGTTTTTTTTTACTTAGATAAAGGTGTAGATCTAGAGTGCTCACAGGCATAGAGTGTTGTGATGAATTTGCAATTACCACAAACAGTTTTGCATTCAAGCCTCCATCAGTGAACAGAGGATAAGTTCAAAAAAACAGACTTCATGTAAAAACTGTAATGAATTTTCCTGGTTACACAACTGCACTATTTGACCATTTAGTATTAGCACATTTATAGAAGGAACTTTTTTTTTTTTTGTATAATTATACTATCCCTTGTCACCCAGATGAGGATGGGTTCCCTTTTGAGTGTGGTTTCTCTCAAGGTTTCTTCCTCATATCGTATCAGGGAGGTTTCCTTGCCACCATCGGCTCTGGCTTGCTCATTAGGGAAAAATTCATAAATTTAAAATTTATATTCTGAATTTATATATTTCTGTAAAGCTGCTTTGGGACAAAGTCCATTGTTAAAAGCGCTATACAAATAAAACTGAACTGAAGTGAACTGTGATGCCCATGACTTTGCTAAAATAGTAAATTAGTCTTAAAATATTTCATTTTTAAAACCAGTGAAAATGTAAAGAAAAAAAAAAGAGAAAAAAACGGTAATCTGTTTAAAAACAGAGCAGTCTTGGACACCATATAGTACACATCCAAATAACACAAATATTCATACAGGTTTCAAAGTTTTCATAAATTATTCAAATATATTCAAATCTGTTAAAGCAATCCACAGCAGGGACAAAGGGGGCAGGGAGTGACCAGTCCTACAAAAATCATTGTTTGCCTGCATTTGTACAACTGCTGTCTCTTCTTATCCTGACAATGATCTTACCTTTACATTATCAAGTGTTTATTAAGGATGGGCAATCATGAATAGCCTATGAAACCAGAGAAAGCTCAGCTAATTTCCTTTTTTTTTTATCACAAAGTATATTTTGTTAGACTATGAACAGATTGTCACCATTTATCCTAATCTAGGAGGAATTTCTATCAAATTTGTGATTTGTTAATTGTTTACACAAAATGCCCCTCACTGCAAGTTTGCCCTACATGTGGAAACCTGGTGGAGCATGACACAACACGGTGCATAAATATTTTATGTAATCCATACCATGTTGACTTCTGCTTGCTCAAAGGTCACTATAAATGGCCTAAATACAAGCTCATTCTTTAAAACTTGCTGAAAACTAGGCACATTATAAGCACAAAATGGCACAGATTTCAGCCTCTTTGGTAGTTCTCTGGGCATAGCGTAATAATTTTACAATACAGTATAAATTCAATATGATAAAAACAAAAGCACGGCTGTTCTGGCAATTGTCCACAATTGTCATTGAAAAGTGTATTGTGTTTTTCTTTATTGTTCATTTATTTACAGCTTTATTGTTCATTTATTTATATTAATTACATACACCGATAAGCAATAACATTAAAACCACTGAGAGGTGAAGTGAATAACACAGATTATCTCATTACAATGGCACCTGTCAAGGGGTGGGATGTACTACGCAGCAAGTAAATAGTTAGTTCTCAGAGTTGTGTTGGAAGCAGGAAAATGGGCAAGTGTAAGGATCTGAGCAACTTCGGTCAAATTATGATGGCTTGATGACTGGGTAAGAGCATCTCCAATACAGCATGACTTGTGGGGTGTTCCCAGTATGCAGTGGTTAGTACCTATTAAAAGTGGTCCAAGGAATAACAACTGGTGAACGGGCAACAGGGTTATGGGCACCCAAGGCTCACTGATGCCTGTTGGGAGTGAAGGCTAGCCCATCTGGTCCGATTCCACAGAAGAGCTATTGTAACACAAATTGATGGTTATGATAGAAAGGTATCAGACCACACAAGGCATTGCAGCTTTCTGTGTATGGGGCTGTGTAGTTGGAGACTGGTCAGAGTGCCCATGCTGACTCCTGTCCACTGCTGAAAGCTCCTAGAAGGAGCATGTGTGCATCAGAACTGGATCACGGAACAATGGATGAAGGTGGCCTGGTCTGATGAATAATGTTTTCTTATACATCATCTGCATGATCGGGTGCATGTGTGTCACTTACCTGGGGAAGAGATGACACCAGGATGCACTATGAACAGAAGGCAAGTCGGCAGAGGCAGTGTAATGCCCCAGGCAACGTTCTACTGAGAAATCTTGGGTCCTGGCATTCATGTGGATGTTAATTTGAAATGGAACCTACTTAAACATTTTTGCAGACCAAGTACACAAAGGTGTTTTGGCAGCACAAGGGGTTACCGAAACCCTATCTGGTAGGTGGTTTTAATGTTAAGCCTGATTGGTGTATTTTGCCATTGCATCATAGGCTTGGAGTGTTCTCAGACATACTGTAACAAACATTTTCACTGCATGAATTTATGCATTGTGCTGCTGAAAAATGACTGTCTGGTTGTATAATTACAAGAATGAGCAGATGTACATCACAGGTGATTGCTTCAAGACTACATGGGAAGCCTAACAATGAAAAGGTTACAAAAGTATTGATATTATTCATCAATCTTGGTGGAATTCAGAATTTTAACAAAACAAATGTTCAAATATTTCACTGCAATATCACACAATTCAGTGGTCACGCTGTGAGGTTGCAAGGGGCTGGTATAGAGTTTACACAAATTAACCTTAAGGTACTTAGCTTACATGTCTTGCATTATCAGCTATGTTATTTTTTGATGCTTGCTGTAAAAAGCAATGCTAAAGAACACATGGTGTATCATCTGGATTTTAGATTTAATCTTATTCTAGCAGGTCCATTTGAGTATAAAGCAAAGTACACAGGTTTTTTTTTAGATAACAAACACAAAGGACCCACACTGGCAGATCCATCTAAACATGTACTAAATAATTAAATACCTTTGTATTCAAAATATTTTATGACACGTAGAAATCAACAAATAGTGGACAAAGCAAAACTGTATTCTCAACAAATCTGAGTAGCATATGAGTGAAACATTGACATGCCAGTAATCACTAGGCCTGTTGTTAGTATACTGACATATTTTCTGAAGAGGTGGCACACTGCCACGAACCAACCAGTTTCTATTGTGCTTTGGCATACCTTTTACATTTACCATTCCTCACAGTTATCTGACAAGGGTGTGGAACTTCCCTGTAACGTCTCATCAGCTAATCCAAGTTTCGGTCCTTTAGTATCACTTCAGTCTTTTCTGGAATGCTGCCATACCCACTTTGTGAATTGTGAGATAACAACAAGAGAGCATTTCATTTATAGATAAGAGGTCAAAGTCCTTGCATTCTTTGCATAAATTTTTAATTTTGGTGATCAGGTAGATGAAAGAAGGCATTTGACATCAACCTGGCATTCATGAACTTGCTCTTCAATTTAGAATTAGTGTAGAGTGTATTTAAATTTATCACATGTTCCCTGCATATTTTGGTGTTTTCCTTCCTATAAATCACCCAGTTAATCCTAGTTCAGGTTTGTTAATAACCCAAGTCGAATCAGATGAGTTGAGAGCAGAAAAAAAAAATCCACCAGAATATGCAGAGCAGTAGTATACTGATAATTTAGGAACTAACCTGCATAGGGGATTAGTATAATCTTTGGAGAATCATGATGGACACATGGTACCTTGCATTTGCTTTGATTTTTGACAATATAGTGAAAAGAATCCAAATGAATGCTATGGACTATGGATGGCATACTGTAAATCAATTTGTAAGTGTATAATGTGTATATATATAAAATATAATAAGTTATAGTAACATTTCAACAAATGGAAAAAGAAAATTGAGTAGTATACAATACAATCTGGGAAAAAATTTAATGGCAATGCACAGCATATTTTATCCTGCACTTCAATTATTGACTGATTTGTTTATCAACAGAGAAATGCAAAGTGCTCAACCCTTTCATCTATAATGGCTCACAAGACCAGCGTTCACGAATTGACAGCTCAACCTAAATGAACTTGGTGCAAAGCAAAAATAACTGCAAATCTTAATTACCGTCTGTCTCCTTTCGGTGTATTGCCTTTTCTACAAGGCTAATTTCTTTGATTTGTCTGCTGCGTTATCTGAAAAAGCAGAAAAGCATAGCTGGGCTGAAATTGGGTCTTGCAACAGAACAATGATCCCAAGTATACAAGCAAATTGACATCTGAATGGTTAAAGAAGAAAAAAAAAATCAAGGTGGTGGAATGACCAAGTCAAAGATCCATCTAAACATGTACTTAATAATTCAGTACCTCTGTATTAAAAAATATCGTATGGCAAGTAGAAATCAACAAGTAGCGGACAAAGCAAAACGTCTGGGTTACGCATGTAACACTGAGAAGGGAACGAGACGTTGCGTTTATCATAACACTATGGGAGCACCCTTGCACGTGACCGGCATCTGAAGCTTGTGTAAAATCATACCTGCCGTGATCAGGTGGCAATTAAGCACATCGCGATATATATATATATATATATATATATATATATATATATATATATATATATATATATATATATATATATATATATTTATGGCACCTGTGAACCGTGCTGTTAGCCTCTATTATCTGAAGCAAAGACACAATTCATAGGCCTATCCAGGTATGACAAAGCTACGCAACGTCTCGTTCCCTTCTCACCCAGACATTCCCTTTCAAAGGGAACTCCACGTTGCATTTAGCATAACACTATGGGAACAAGAATACCTACTCCGTCATACAGTGGGTATGGCCTGATCAAAAAGACCCAAGCCCGAGGGTCACTTCAAGACACTCGAGCCGAGGGGGGAATGAATATCCAGGCTGTAATATCAAATGAATGTGTGTAGCGTAGACCACCCCGTAGCAGCACACACATCCTGTAAGGGTACACCTTTGGACAAAGCCTTTGAGGGGGCGACACCCCTAGTGGAATGAACCCTTATCACATCATAACCGATAGAGATTGCTTCCACTATCCAATTAGAGATGAGCTGCTTTGACCCAGCATCACCTCTACTGTCGCCACCAAAGCAGACCAGCAGCTGCTCCGACTTACGCCACTGGCTGGAGCGGTGGACGTAAGTACAGAGAGCCCTTACTGGACACAGCAGGTGCATTCTGTCTTGTTCCGGTGTGAGGAACAGAAGACGGCAGAAAGCCTGCAACACCACAGGCTGGGCAGCAAATGTAGCCACTTTAGGAATATAATCCGGCCTAGGATACAGAAAGGCCTTGGCTAATTCAGGGGTAAAGTCAAGGCAGGAAGGGACAACAGAGAGAGCTTGTAGACCTCCTAATCGCTTGAGAGATGTCAGGACCAGCAGAAGAGCTACTTTTAGAGTCAAAAGCTTCTCAGAGGCTGACTTTAAGGGCTCAAACAGGGCACCTGACAGACCTTCCAGGACCACAGAAAGGTCCCAGGAAGGTATTCACGGCCTGCAGATGGGCCTCAGCCTCACGCATAAACCTCAAAGTTAGAGGATGTTGCCCCACAGAGGCTCCATCAACAGGGGCGTGGCTGGCCGAAATGGCAGCCACATAAACCCCGATTGTAGAAGGAGCCCACCCCGCTGAGAAAAGTCCTTGTAAGAATGCCAGGACTGTAGCTATTGCGCAGTTCACTGGGTCTAGCTGGCATTCCACACACCACAAGACAAAAAGCCACCACTTGAGCGCATACAATTTCCTCATGGAGGGTGCTCTAGGGTTCAACATGGTCTCTACAACCTCAGTTGTGAGACCAGAATCTATGAGCTGGTGCTCCTCACTGACCAGACCCATAGTTTCCATAGTTCCGGCTGAGGGTGATAAATCAGCCCTCCGGGTTGAGACAGTAGATCCCTACAGATGGGAATCTCCGAAGAAGTGCCATCTAGCAGGGATATTATCTCTGAGAACCATGTTCAAGGTGGCCAAAAAGGTGCTACTAGCAGCAGATGTAGACTGTCTTGGCGAACTCTTGCTAGAACTTGTGGAAGCAGAGCAATTGGGAGGAAGCGTATAGATGTGACCTCGGCTACATGCGCACCATGGCATCCAGCCCTAATTGTGCGGGAGGAGTGTGGGTGAACCACAGTGTGCAGTGTGTTGTCTCCATGGAGGCGAACACATGCAGTCCCGCTTGGCCAAACCTCTGCCATATGGACTCCACCACTTGTGGATGAAGCCACCAATCCCTGGACCTCAGCCCCTGCCTCAACAGGATGTCTGCCCCCACATTCCAGTTGCCCAGAATGTAAGTTGCACTCACTGACAAAACTTACTCTCTGCCCAGAGAAAAATTAGTTGTGCCTGCCTGAACAGAGGGCATGGACATAATCCTCCCTGGTGGTCAATATATGAGACCACCGCTGTGTTGTCTGTAGACACATGGTGACCTCTCAATTGACGTTGGCTGCTGCTGGCATAAGCTCTAGTAGTCTCCCATAGAGACTGGAGGGGATGCCAAGCTTTATCTTGCTCAATGTTGATGGGATTGACCCCAAGCATGTTGGGGGATAGAAACGCCCTCATCATAACTCCTAGAAAAGTTGTCCACTGTACTGGAGAAAGGATACTTTTCTGAGGTTCAACCTGAGTCCCAAGCTCATCTTGATGTTGAGCCGCCAGTTCCCGCCAGATCCGCAAGGCTCTGAAACCCAACTTGCTTCGGCTTCCGAGAAGAGAGTGAGTCACAAGCAGAGCTGCCTAATGTAGGCATTACAATGCGCAGTCAGACGCCTCTTGAGGGTTGCCGTCGCATGCCCCAACCCTAGACACTTCACACAGAAAGTGTGCACTACTCCCCTCAATGAAACGGGAGCAAGGCATAACTCACTTCCTGAATTCTCTCACTCATATTTTTCTCTCTCACTCATTCCTCCTTTTTTTCTTCTTTTTTTTTTAAAGGGATAGAAAAGTCCAGAGATTTTTAGAAAAGATAGAGAGGAAATGAAGCATCTTTTTGTTTCTTTACACAAACAACCGACATGCAGTCTCGCTGAAGATAATAAGGCTGACAGCGCGGTTCACAGGTGCCATATTATATATATATATATATATATATATATATATATATATATATATATATATATATATATATATATATATATAATCACGCGACGCACTTAATTGCCACGTCACCTGTTCACGGCAGGCCCCCATAGTGTTATGCTAAACACAACTTGGAGTTCCCTTTGAAATTCTCAAGAAATCTGAGTGGCATATGAGTGAAACATTCACATTTCAGTAATCACTAGGGCTGTTGTCAGTATACTGACGTACTCTATGAAAGGTGGCACATTGCCAGGAACCAACCAGTTTCTATTTTGCTTTGGCATGCGTTTTACATTTACCATTCCTCACAGTAATCTGACAAGGGTGTGGAACTTCCCTGTCACGTATCATCAGAAATTAATTAATTACTTTCCAGCTTACATTCAGCTTTCAGTAAGAATGTAAGTAGTCAGCGAACAAAATAGCAATAGAAGTTTTAACAACATAATATTGGACTCATTTCCAGAATTAATTCAAAAGTAAAATATAAAGGGAATTGGTACACACACATCATATCAAAATGCAGGTCTGGCGGAGTATTCACGCAAACACAGTCAGTTATGTTTTAAGTGAATGTAAACAGTTGGGGGGGGGCAGTTGGGGGGGCAGTTGGTGGGGATCGGAGGTCTGCCAGGGGTGTAATCTGGCCTGGCCATTAGGGGCTGTATCCCCGAAGATTTTTTCCTTAGCCCTGAATAATTCTTGTCTTGGAGTGGTTTGTCACTACGTAACTGAATGTAAGTAAAAGAAGAAGGTGGTGTTGTAATTTTATATCATCAGTGACCGGAGGCGAGACCAATCAGACAGGGTTCACAGGATGCATGGTGAAAAATCTGGGCTCAGCCCCAGATAATTAACAGTTCAGCTAATGCCCCTGTTCAATACAGTATATTGGCTCTGTGCATTAGCCAAGTGACAGCAGTCTAATAAACCTGCTGCTGTCTGTGTCATTAATGTTAATCAATCAACAAAATACAAAGAGGAAATCACTCACTCACTGACTGAATAACTTTAGTAAATTTAATAAGACACTGTATATGTCATACAGTGAAATCTATTTTATTTTAAATTTAATTGCTTTGTTCAATTTCCGTAGTATTTCTTTGTATACTACTGATCTACCTGAGAAAATGTACTGTTATCATGAATTAAGATTGTAGTCATATCGCCCACCCCTAAACATTAACATTTGGTGAGTCCAATCTTGAATTTCACGTAAAAATATGGAATGTACTTCTTAATGTAGTAAATATCATAAACCCTGCTGATAGGGATTTTTATTTTTTTATTTTAGGAATTAAAATAATTGAAATGTTCTAAGTTCTACAAATACCTCTATAGCCCTCTTTTCTTTGAAACCATTTTTTGATTGGAAACTAGTTGAGGTGCTGATGACATAAAATAAAAATATTAAATGGCAATGGCAAGATGTAATAGTGGTATTTTTGTTACAATTTTGTTGCCATTGGTTTGTGAAGGTTAAATCATTAATTTAACAGAGCTCAGTGTTGAGTTTACAATTGCAATTTCAAATCTTTTTTTCAATTTAATTACTTTCTGGCCTCGCCCAGACTCAACTCAGACTCTGCCATCTTCAAAGGCAAATTAGAAAAAGTGACATGGAGATGGACCTTCTACACCTTCAAATGGAGGTTAACAATTTGAGCATGAAAAAGACCAGGCTTGAAATTGAATTGCTGAAGCATTGGTTAAAGGTGGACAAAGTGTTTGCCTGATTATTATTATTCTGTCAATTATTGTTGAATTGTAAAGCAATTAATTCAAATGTCTTTTTCAATTACAAAAAAAATAAGAAACAATGAACGTCTACTGTTCACTTTGCGCATTAGTCATTTAATTAGAAATGATATGGGCAGATCACATATTGTAACACTCTCTTGTAACAATCTCTTTGGTTCACGTGTGGTTCCTCTTGTCATCTTCATCAATGGTTCATCATGATTTATGGCCAGGGAACTGCACAAAATTATGTAGGAACCGTTTGAGTGCAAGTCATACTATATGAACCCTACACACCGTTGCCTTTTCCACATGCTCTGCATCACCCAGGTTATATACCGAAAACTCCCTGTTGGTGATGTGAGGTTTCAAAATGTTACAGTAATGATTCTTGCGAAAAACTGCAACACACCCGCAAACATTCATTTGGGTGTGAAAAAGATTTTGTATAAGCTGTGCTTCCTCGTACACTGGATCTTCTTCAAAAGGGCATGCTTTGCTCCATCAGCTCTCTGAAACAAACTAAACCTAGACAACCTGCTCCAGAGCAGGTTATGTTCAGAGAGTAAGTTGCTATGGCAACTTACATACCCTGAAGTTACCTGCATTTTGGAACCGAAAGTTGAGGTTATCCGTTTACTATGAGTAAACTTACCCAGGAAAGTCACATAACCTGCTTTCTGGAATACCCCACTGATGACGTTTGTGACTTAAATGCCTCGTGTGTCTACAGTGAGGGAAAAAAGTATTTGATCCCCTGCTGATTTTGTACGTTTGCCCACTGACAAAGAAACGATCAGTCTATAATTTTAATGGTAGTTGTATTTGAACAATGAGAGTCAGAATAACAACAAAAAAATCCAGAAAAACGCATGTCAAAAATTTTATAAATTAATTTGCATTTTAATGAGGGAAAAAAGTATTTGACCCCCTCTCAATCAGAAAGATTTCTGGCTCCCAGGTGTCTTTTATACAGGTAATGAGCTGAGATTAGGAGCATACTCTTAAAGGGAGTGCTCCTAATATCAGTTTGTTACCTGTATAAAAGACACCTGTCCACAGAAGCAATCAATCGATCAGATTCCAAACTCTCCACCATGGCCAAGACCAAAGAGCTCTCCAAGGATGTCAGGGACAAGACTGTAGACCTACACAAGCCTGGAATGGGCTACAAGACCATTGCCAAGCAGCTTGGTGAGAAGGTGACAACAGTTGGTGCGATTATTCGCAAATGGAAGAAGCACAAAAGAACTGTCAATCTCCCTCGGCCTGGGGCTCCATGCAAGATCTCACCTCGTGGAGTTGCATTGATCATGAGAACAGTGAGGAATCAGCCCAGAACTACACGGGAGGATCTTGTCAATGATCTCAAGGCAGCTGGGACCATAGTCACCAAGAAAACAATTGGTAACACACCACGCCGTGAAGGACTGAAATCCTGCAGCGCGCGCAAGTTCCGCTGCTCAAGAAAGCACATATACATGCCCGTCTGAAGTTTGCCAATGAACATCTGAATGATTCAGAGGACAACTGGGTGAAAGTGTTGAGGTCAGATGAGACCAAAATGGAGCTCTTTGGCATCAACTCAACTCGCCGTGTTTGGAGGAGGAGGAATGCTGCCTATGACCCCAAGAACACCATCCCCACCGTCAAACATGGAGGTGGAAACATTATGCTTTGGGGGGTTTTTTTTCTGCTAAGGGGACAGGACAACTTCACCGCATCAAAGGGACGATGGACGGGGCCATGTACCGTCAAATCTTGGGTGAAAACCTCCTTCCCTCAGACAGGGCATTGAAAATGGGTCGTGGATGGATATTCCAGCATGACAATGACCCAAAACACACGGCCAAGGCAACAAAGGAGTGGCTCAAGAAGAAGCACATTAAGGTCCTGGAGTGGCCTAGCCAGTCTCCAGACCTAAATCCCATAGAAAATCTGTGGAGGGAGCTGAAGGTTCGAGTCGCCAAACGTCAGCCTCGAATCCTTAATGATTTGGAGAAGATCTGCAAATAGGAGTGGGACAAAATCCCTCCTGAGATGTGTGCAAACCTGATGGCCAACTACAAGAAACGTCTGACCTCTGTGATTGCCAACAAGGGTTTTTAAACCAAGTACTAAGTCACATGTTTTGCAGATGGGTCAAATACTTATTTCCCTCATTAAAATGCAAATCAATTTATAACATTTTTGACGTGCGTTTTTCTGGATTTTTTTGTTGTTATTCTGTCTCTCACTGTTCAAATAAATCTACCATTAAAGTTATAGACTGATCATTTCTTTGACAGTGGGCAAACGTACAAAATCAGCAGGGGATCAAATACTTTTTTCCCTCACTGTATGTACTTCGTGAAGAATTGAGTGTATTCACCATACCAAGCCGGTGTTGTTTTGTTCTTGTTTCTAGTTTTAATCTCGATTCCAGTGTCTCGTTTTGTGCTTTGCCTTGCCTGTTTCATGCCCGTTTGCCGATCGCCTGACCCTTTGCCTGTTCTGACCACGCCTGTGTTTCACGATTTGGATTTGTCTGCCTATCTCTCGTCGAGTAAAGCTCTTATTGGCACTTGCATCCGTCTCATCCTCCATTACGTGACACTGCTGCATTATCTGAAGAAGCAGAAAAGCATAGCTCAACAAATCATTCTGTTTGCTTGTCTTTTCTACAACTGCTGCCTTTTCTTATCCTGACTGTGGTATTTCCCTTCCATCAGCAAGTGTTTATTCAATAAGGACTAACAGTAATTTTTTTCCTGAAGTACAAAAAACCACCAAAAGAAATCAATATACAGTGGGGAAAAGAAGTATTGAACACATCAACATTTGTTTCAGTAAATATAATTCCAATGAAATTTTCACCAGACTTTAATATTAACTCAAGAAATCCACACATTAAAGTCCATAAATGAAGTTATGTGTAGTAAAGCGGAATGACACAGAAAAAAGTATTGAACACACTAACTGAAATGTATTTAATACTTAGTGGAGAACCCTTTGTTTGTAATGACAGCTTCAAGACGCTTCTTGTATGAAGAAATGAATCGGTCGCAGTATTCAGGTGTGATTTTTGGCCCATTCTTCTAAACATGTTGTCTTTAAATCTTGTTCAAATGGATTCAAGTCAGATGATTGACTGGGCCATTCTAACACCTTCATTTTTTTCTCTGAAACCAATTGAGAGTTTCCTTTGCTGTATGCTTTGGATCGTTGCCCTGCTGGAAGGTCCACACAGGTCTCATCTTCATCATCCTGGTGGATGGCATCAGATTCTTCTCAAGAATCTCTCAGTAAAGGGTTCCACTTGTCGTTCCTTCAATTATATGAAGTCTGTCAGTAACATGCGATGAAGAACAGACCCACACCATGATGCTTCCAACTCCAAACTTCACTGTTGGTGTAGTGTTTTAAGGGTGATGTGCAGTGCCATTTCTTCTACCAACATGGTGTGTAGTATGACAGACAAAAAGTTGCTCCCATTTGACCAGACTACACTCTCCCAGTATTTCATAGGCTTGTCTAAATGAGTTGTAGAAAACTTCAAAGAGATTCGACATGCCTTTTCTTTAGTAATGGAGTCTTGCAGGGTGAGCATGAGCAGTGGAGTGCATTGCCTATTGTTTTCTGTGTGATGATGGTACCTGCTGCCTCCAAGTGTTTCTGGAGCTCTTTCCATGTGGTCCTTGGCTCTTGGGCTACTCTTCTGACTCCCTGGTCAGAAATCTTGTAAGGAGCTCCTGTGTGTGGCCGGTTGATGACGGAGTGATGTTGCTTCCACTTACGGATAATGGTGTTTACTGAAGGATTCAGAAGTTTTGAAATACGTCTGTATCCGATTCCATCAATGTTTCACAACAGTAAGGTTGGGAAGGTCTTGTGAGAGCTCTTTACTTTTACCCATCATGAGATGTTTCTTGTGTGACACCTTTTTTTTTTTTTAGACCTTTTTTAGACTGTTTTATAGACCATCAATTTACTAACTCAGCTGATATTAATTTGCACAGATAGGAGGTATAATTACTTACTTATTTCAGCTGAATCCTTGTCTTACCTTGCCTTGGAGAACTGCTTTTTCTTAGCGTGTTCAATACTTTTTTCCTGTGTCATTACACTTTATTACACACAACTTTATTTATGGACTTTAATGTTGTGAATTCTTTATATTTCTTTAGTTAATACTGATTCCTGGTGGAAATATCATGTGAATAGCCTTATTGGAACTATATTTACTGAAAAAAATACTTATTTCAATACTTATTTCCCCCACTGTAAGTATTAGGCATTTAGCAGACAGCAGACAAATCTCACTCGATAAGTATTTAATCATGTCACACTGATGTTTCCAAAGCATCTAAAACAAGAGACTGAGCAATATAAAAGAAAAAGTGCATGCAGCATCCTCATCTTCCTCCTCAACAATTTCCTCAAGCATGACCAGGCCCTGGAGTGTTTTCTCCAATTGTTCCTCTTCAGCTTAATCATCTCCCACCTCCTCGACATTTACATATAGTGCTTCTGGATTCTCACCAGTCAGGTGTTTCAGAAGCTCTTCCTCATCAACTTCATGAGCAAAATCTCCATCTTCACTACCCACCTCAATTTTTTTTTTGCATTCTAGTAGTTCTAGAACTATTTTGGCTATTTTCTGGAACTACTAGAGTCTGGGTTTCATTTCCTTTTCAATTTGAGTTTTTTGACTGTCAGTTTTAGTTATGTTCCTGTCCACCTGTGAGACATTTTTGTCTGAAGAATTCTTCTCCACCTCAGTGTTTCAACTGACTTCTTCTTCAGTACATTTCATGGAGGACTACAGATGGCACTGATGTACTGCTGCTTCCAGAGCCTTCAAGATCTCTTGTCTAACAGGTGAAAAGCCCAGTGTCATGTCATCAACTAGAAGAGCCCCTTGCTGAGCCCCTTGCTTGGTCAGAAGACTGCAGAATGGTATCAGTTAGAACTGGTTCACACACCTTCAAGTCATCCTTAAACTGAACCTTAAATTGCCCTGAGTGGCCTCACTATACTGGGTGGACTCTTCTATGGGAGCCCGCTGTGGTTTATTTTCCAAAACCTCAGGTTCCATGGTGCTTTCTTCAGTGTCACTCCCAATCAGTGTTGCTGTCTGTGTCATCTACTGATGGAAACTGAGCAACACTGCTGTCAGTTATTGTCTTCAACTTCCTTCTGTTCTGTAGACAAGTCACCAGTCTTTGAAGCATCTTTTGGGTGTGAAGGATGCTGTCCCTCCAAGGATGTTTGTTTTTGATTTTTCAGCATGCTCATTTGTTTCCATTTGTAAATTTTCAGCATACTCAGTTGTGTCCATATAAGACATTAAAGATATCTACAACATAATTATGACTAGTCATAATATAGACTGATGGTATCTACAGTGTTATTTTGACTAGTCATATAATTCCATTGACTTACATTGGAAAATATTTTCTGATCTCTACAAATGAGTTTTGACTAGTATAAGTTGTCAATAAATATATCTATAAATAATTTTGTACTATGTATGATTCTAATTAGAGATATCTCTAATTGAATTCTCACTAGATATCTCTACTTGGTTTTTGACTAGTCATAATTCAGATTTAAGATATCTTTAATTCCTCATCATTAAAGATATCCAAAAATAATTTTTAGATATCTGAAACTAACATATACCTAGTCAAAATACAAAGATATCTTGAATTCAATTTATTACTAGTCAAATCTTATTTAAATATATCTTTAATGTAATTATAGATATCTTAAATAGATTTCTGACTAGGGCAATCTTTATTTATAGAGATCTGCAAATGTCATTCTGACTAGGACAAATCTCAATAAACATATCTTGAATCAACATTCTGACTAGTCACAATTCCTTTATACATATCTAAATTGTGTATTAAAATCACCCCGTTGCTAATCCCCACCTCTCCTTTTCTAACCAATCAATTAGTGCAGTTCGGATAAAGATAAGACAAAATAAAACCTACATACCAAATTAAATGTGCCTATTAATCTGAAAATAAATAATCTAGAATAATGTTTGAAGAAATGCTAATCTACAAAATCTTTGAATTGAGAAAAAGCTGTTGAAAAGTGCCACACACGTCAAGTTCATCAATCCATAAAAAAAATAATTTGTATGTTTACAGTCCACATTTCGTATCACACACCAGTATATTCTTTAACAATAACAGAGAAACAGCAACTCCGAGAGGCCAAAAGGTTCAGAATAGCAGTTGCCATGGTTTCCAAATCCCAATCACGTCATAAGAAAGCAAATTGTACTAGGACAAAACTCAATTCAGATAACAGAATTAATAATTATGACCCATAAAAATACAATTGTAACTATCTAAAATATAATTATGGATAGTCAATCTAAAGTTTTATATGGTAATTCTGCTTGGCATAGGGGCCTGCACTGCAATTGCTATTTCATTAGTAGATGTAGCACTGGTGTCCTTCTCTGTCCTTCTATTTCAGTTTCTTTTGACATCATTTTCAGTGCCTTTCATGAGACCAGCCTCTGCTTTAGCTCTGTCTACATCAGTATCAATATCTACTTTGACTGAATTAGGTGAGGGAGCTGTAGTTGGAGGGGTAACTGCATCTATACTCTGAATTTTGGCAACCCGTTTAAACCTAAATAGAAGACAAATTTACATTTATTTATAGAATTCTAGACTTTCTGTTTACTAAATTTACTTATGGTGAGCAATATATTTGACAATTATTATTTTAGATCATTATCATGATTCACTTCTGAAACCCCTAAAAAAGAGGTAGTGAGCATGCTGTTCATTCACATACCTTGTAACATCAGTGAAAAAGTTTCATAGCCCTATAAATATCATACTCTGCACTTACTGATTGGAAGTTCCCTGAAAATGTACCCTGGTCATTAGAATATATACAGTTATGTTAAAAACAAGTACACCCCATGGAAATTGTTGGCTTTTTTGACACACACACACACACACACACATATATATATATATATATATATATATATATATATATATATATATATATATATATATATATATATATATATATATATATATATATATATATATATATATATATGTATGTATGTGTATGTGTATGTGTGTGTAACATTATATATTCTTTATTTAATGGGCAGCTGTGGCTCAGGTGGTAGAGTGGGTTGTCCACAATTCCCGGCCCACATGACTCCACATGCCGAAGTGTCCTTGGGCAAGACACTGAATCCCAAGTTGCTCCCGATGGCAAGTTAGCGCCTTGCATGGCAGCTCTGCTACCAGTGGTGAGTGAGTGTGTGTATGTGAATGGGTGAATGAGACACAGTGTAAAGCGCTTTGGATAAAAGACTACATAAGTGCAGACCATTTACCATTTATCATTTATACCCCTCTCATATCTAGAGTCTGGTGTTCCCTTTGCTATTGAGGTGTGTGATGTCATCATGCCAAGATCTAAAGAGCTCTGTAAGACCTTCAGAAAAAAAAGTTGTGGATGCCTGAGTCTGGCAAGGGATTAAAAAAGATCTCCAAATGATTTGAAATACATCATTCCACTGTAAGGAAAATCATCTACAAATGGTGCAGATTTCAAACGACTGCCAATTTGTCCAGGACTGGCCGTCCCAGCAAATTCAGCCTAAGAGCAGACTGTCTGATGCAAAAATAAGTCTCCAAGAACCCCAAAATTTCATCACAGGATCTGCCAATAAGTCTTGCAACTGTTGGTGACAAAGTGCACGCTTCTACAATCAGAAAGAGATTGCACAGATTTGATCTGCATGGGAGGTGTGCCATGAAAAAGCCTTTGCTGTCTAAAAAGAACATTAAAGCAAGAGTGCAGTTTGCCAATGAGCATATTGGCAAAGACAAGGCCTTTTCGAGGTATCTGCAGGTATCAGCAAATTCAATATTTTTTAATACAATATTCAAGACATTTCCCAAAAATGTTAAGACTGCACGTCACTTCAATCATGCACAATACATCAGCTATAATGGATTGTGTTCATGCATACGTAAGTAAACTATAGCAGGGTAAACTTCTATATAGAGGAATATGGGAGACAATAGCAAATATCTTTTTTGCATTACCATGTACTCCAGACTTTCCAAGAGAGGGGAAAAAATATAGAGAGATGGATTACAGCAGTCAGAAGAGACAAAGATGTCAAATCACTCCCTCAGCAGCTTATTAGAAACCTCCTCACAGCAATGTTTACTAGATGTTTTTGTAATTTAATGCCAGGGTAGTAGTGTTATAAATGTACATACACTTTTGTAAAGAAAAAAAAAATTTTTTTAATCTTTGCTATTTTGTAATATTACTATTGCACTGAATAATAATAATAATAATAATAATAATAATAATTATTATTATTATTATTATTATTATTATTATTATTATTATTATTATTATTAATATTATTATTATAATTATTAATTTATTTATTTTTATTTCAGAGAACAAATAGTTATATAACAATAGTAATGTATTTCTGATTTAATTCACTTTTATGCGTTAGACCGTGTGTCTTTTATTTTGGCGGAAAACCGCAGGAAGACCTCCGTTTAGTTGGCAACAGTATTTTTAATTCACTTCTCAATGCTGAAATGCTGTAAATGTTTGAGATTACTCTAACGTAAAACCTAAGTGAATCTGGCAGGTGTTGTCTTCTAAATGCACCTTATAAGCGACTCAAACTTATTTTTTCACATGAGTGTATATTTAGACATTGTGCTGCATTATTTACTTTCCTTCCCATTGAGGACCACAGACTGCTTGTAGGAACCAAAACGTTTGATAAGATTGTGAATTTCAGTGACTGCTCTTATAAGGTACGTTAGTGACTGTGAGGAAACGTTGAAAGTTCCTTGGGCCACATTTTAGCAAATGGGGTAACTTATTATTGTTTATACTTTGTTTCACTATTTACTGAGTAATTTCTGCAGAATGCATCTCTGCTCAAGCATGCCTTTGATTTAACTTGTCACTTGTGATCACAAAGCAATGATATACAAACACAAGACAATGGTCTGAAAGCATTTAAAACATCCAGTAAAGATGAAAACCTGCAGAAGAAAAAAGGCTTGTGTTTTTTTACTCACAGACATGTCCAATCCCATCAGTACTCTAAATAATGATTCCTGGGCAAGGAAGAGAGACAGAAATTTATTCTTATGACCTAAAACCAATCATAATTCCATTAAAATGTTCATTATGTCCTCCACTGCAGATCGGAATTAAAAAACCTAAATCCACAAATCAAGCAATGCTTTGGGTATGCACTTGTGTAATTAAGGTCAACAGGCTTGGTCATCATTGTGATGCTTATCTCTTTCTGCTGTAATTTTGCTGGAGACTCAATCTCTTAGCTCTTGTGGCTGAATGGGCAAATCCCCACAGCCAAACTCTAGTAAAAAGCTCTACAGTGGAGTTTATTATAACAATAAAGTGGGACTCAATCTGGAATGAGATGTTCCACAAGTACATATGGGTGTGATGGTCAGGTGTCCACATAGTTTTGGCGATATAGTCTATATTACAAAATGAATGAAAACCGATGTAAATATAAACATTCAAGAGAATGCCTTGGAAACGTGTGGCCAATTGCTTTTAGAATTTTCTGATAGTATTACACTGCATCCCGCTGTTTGTAGACTGAAAATATGAGCACATGAACAACACACAAAAATGACCATGGAGAATTTTTTTCCCTTTAAGTCATACAAATTGAATAACTCACCATTCCTGATGCACAAACTTTGAGTTATTCCTTCAGTTGTACCATCAACTTCTTTTAGTTTTCAAAGAGTCTAACCAAAACAGCATTTTCCTTCTGTGTGTGTGTGTGTGTGTGTGTGTGTGTGTGTGTGTGTGTGTGTATATATATATATATATATATATATATATATATATATATATATATATATATATATATATGAGGTGACACACAGGCCAAATTCCCTTAGTCATTCATAGCAATAGGCAAGACCAAGGAATATAGCTGTGATGTGTGGCAAAAGGTTACTCTCCACTGTACACTATATGGACAAAAGTATGTGGACAAATATATTCCACTGCAAATCCATGGGCATTAATATTGAGTTGTTCCTATGTTGCTGCTATAACAATGTCCACACTTCTGGTAAGGCGTGGCTGTGGAGATTTGTCCATTCAGCCACAAGAACACAAGTGGTTTGCCACTGATCCTGTGCGAAGAGGCCTGGTGTGCATCCTTGATTCCAATTTATACTAAAGGTGTTCATTGAGGGGCTCTGTACAGTTCCTCAAAACCAACCTTATCAAACCAGTTCTTCACAGACCTCACTTTCTGCAGAGGGGCATTGTCATGCTGGAACATGTCTGGGCCCCTTGATTCAGGTAAAGGAAAATCTTAGTGCTACAACATACAAAGCCATTCTGTACAATTGAGTGCTTCATTTGGAATAGCTATGAGGGTCAGAGGTATACTTTTTTAGGCCTAGTTTATATTAATTTATATTAAAACTTTTGCAGTTTCAAATAGTCAAATTTTTATTCTGATCTCCCTTCAGCATACTAGATAATTCGAGAGGTATGTAGTGATATTTTGAGCTATTCATAGCTATATGTTATACATATACATACTTATAATAATGTTTCTTTTCTTGTTTAAGTGCCCTGGTTGCAAATCATATGTTGAGAGACAGGATTTAACCAATCTGTGTGCACACCACACCATCTGTCTATCAGATAGTCATAAGGCATTTAAGTTCTGCTGGGAGTGTCTGAAGACCTGGAAAGGGCCAACAGACAAGTGTGACAACAGCAGCTGTGTTAAACACAAAATTGAGAAGCTGTTAAAATGTGAAGATATAATCCTTCCTCTGGTTCAAAACCTAAAATGCCCCTCATTGCGAGCTTGTCCTACATGTGGAAACATGGTAGAGCATGACACATCAGGGTGTAAGAATATCATGCAATTGCTGCCATGTTGGATTCTGCTTTTCTTGTTAAAGCTCAAAAACAAGCTCATACTTTCAACCTTGCTCAAATGATGTAGCGCCTCGGAAAACATCCATTCATAGGTAACTGAAATCTTGGCATTTTTTAAACACCAAAAGGCACAGATTCAGCCTCTTTAAACGTTTCTATGGACATAATTTAATGGTTGTGCTTTCATTCAGCATAATAAAAATATAAATTGCCTATGATTAAATCTAAAGCAAAGTTGTCTTGTCAATTGTCCATCCATCCATCCATCTACTGCTTACTCCTTTTCGGGGTCACAGGGAACCTGGAGCCTATCCCAGGGAGCATAAGGCACAATGCGGGGTACACCCTGGACAGGGTGCCAGTCCATCGCAGGGCACACAATCACACACACATTCACACACGATGGACTCTTTAGACACGCCAAATCAGCCTACCACCTTTGGACTGGGGGAGGAAACTGGAGTACCTGGAGGAAATCCCCGCAGCACGGGGAGAACATGCAAACTCCGCACAAACATGGCCCCGGCAGGACCTGGAGGTGTGAGGCGAGTGTGCTAACCACTAAGCCACCGTGCGCGTCTTGTCAATTGTCCTCGAGTTATATATATAAAAAATGATGTTTGATGTCATTTGTTTTATAACAGTTTTGTTTAGCACAAATACGATATTAGACAGAGCTTTTTTGTTCAGTGTTGGTAATTTTTTAAAAAAAATATACAAATATAAATACATAAAGCATGTAGAAGATGGAAAATTGTACTTTTGATACTTAAATACAGTAAATAAAGATATTGAAAAACCTCACTTTGAGTAGTTTTCTTGTGGGTCACTAACTTTTATTTTTAATTTTATTTATAGTAAGGCACCAGCTCAAGGCCCTGTCATTACACAGTCACATTTATTAGAAGTGATTTGAGTTAAAGTTCAACTTGATTTGTGTTGGTTTCTGATTGAGAATAAATTGACCAGTTTAGTATTTGTTTGTCAGTGATAACATCAATGTATAATTTTATATAATGATTTTATGGTTCAGGGGTTTTGTTGATCTAGGAATATATATAAAGTTAATTGTTTTCCAAACTGGATATTTGTTATTAGCCTTGACAAATTGCTGAGATAACAACATGGAGAAATAAGAAGTGTTTTTTTAGACTGCCTATAGACAATTGAACTCAGATTCATACAAAAATGTTCATTCATGCCCAATTATATTGAAAACATTTATACATTTCACACAAATTAACACAAGATTATATTTCATGCTATATCATCCATCTGTTGATGCTTGGTATAAAAAGGACTGTTAAAGAATGTGTTATATTTTCTGGACTTATTTTGTCATTTTCTAGCAGGTGCTGCTGCTTATGAAATCCAAAGGTTTATATATATATATATATATAAAAAGAAAAGACCCACATTAGGCAGAGCCTTTAAACATTTACTTACTTATTAACTATCTCGGTATACACAAGTTATTTTGGCAAGCAGGAATCACAAAATATTGCCATAATTTTGACATAACTTTTACAATTATCATCGTTTACAGTAAACATCACCTGATAAGTGTGTGGAATTTCCCTCAGTTACATATCAGCAGCTCATATGATGTTTCAGACCTTTAATATAACTATAATCATTTCCTGAATGCTGCCACACCTGTTATAGACTGTGTGCAGTGAGATTTAAAAAATAAAGAAAGAAAAAATAAAAAAAAGAAGAGAACTTTTCCTTGATGGCTAAGAGGTCAAAGTCTGTGTGTACTATGCTCCAGAAATGTTCACAAAGCTGATTGTATTTTAAAATCTGGTCATCAGGTAGCCCATATAAGGTATTTGATGTCATCCTGTATTCATAAAATAATTTCAATTTAGGTTTAGTTTAGTTTAAAGTGCTTCTCAATTCTGGTCCTGGAGTAGAGCTGCCCTGCACATGTTGGTGTTTTCCTTCCTATAACTCACCCAGTACAACCTACTTCAGGCTGGACTAAGCTAATGAGTTTTAAGAGCTGACTTAGAAGTGGAGGGAAAATACACAGGGTGGTGATAATCTTAGGCCATTATTGAGAAACTGAACAGCACATGGGATTAGGGACATTTTTGGATCATCATGATGAACACATAGTTCATTTAACATTGATCTTTAATGATATTTTACAGTGTAGTGCAAAGAAACATGAATGTTTCTTATACATATTACATGCACAGAAATTAAAGTAGGTGGAATTTTTATCAGGCTACAGTTTACAGCAGGTTTGTATTTTGGTCTTTTACAAATGATATACTTTCCACAATAGGACCAGATTCCAAAAACAGTGTAGTTATTGTTGAAACTGTGCCTGTCAATGTTTTCCTTTTTCTTGTGGTCTTTATGCGGTTCATAAACAGGATTTACTGTTGCTATTGTTTGATATTTATTTTGTAATTTTTCTAACTGATCTGTTTAGAGCAAGCTGGTTAAATATAGACACATTAAACATACTGGTATGGTAGTTAAAATTTTTTAATGTGTCATGGTACATTATATTGTTTTAATTTGTGGTAAATAATTAAAATAAAATAAACATGCTTACTTGGTTATACACTTAAAGTGTGAATTAATTGAAACAATGAATAAAACACTTTAGGCATTTACTAAAATGTTTATTGTCCTGTGTAATGTCTAAATGAATTCATTACTTTCCATTTTGAATCAGGTTTTCAGTATGAACCTAAGCAGTCAGCAAACAAAACAAAAAAAAACAACTATAATTTTTAACAACTAAACATTGGACCCGTTTACCAGGATTAGCAGAAAGTAAAATATAGAACCAATTCATCCATTTAATCAGATGAAATATTATTAGTGGATGGTGTCTGAGTCTGCTGAGTCTTGAGCTTCTCATAATATTTCTGCAAGAGGAGGAAAAAAAAGGCAAAACACTATTAGTTTCTTGAATGTATATAACAATGACAATCATGAGCCCAATGTCTGGGGATATCTATTTTGTAACAGATCTGTATACAGAAATAGTTATTAATTGAGCAACACCAGAGCTGGCAACATTTCTAACAAGACAGTGGACAGGATGCTTCCATACTAATAGTATAATATACTATATCATTATATAGTACTATTATAATTTAATAGTCCAAATGATACAACATGTATTGGCATCCTTGGTAAATCTGAGCAAAGAAGGATGTGAAAAATTGTTTTTAATGTTTAAACTTTTAAGACTTTGTTTAAAAAAATAAAATTCACAAAAATACTCTGCTCAAAAAACAATTGCAAACAGGTTTATATAAAAATAATAATAATAATAATAATAACCTGTTAAATGTATGTGTGCAACTAATATTGGCACCCTTTTAGTCAATGCTACCTCCCTTTGCCAGGATAACAGCTCTGAGTCTTTTATAATGCCTGATGAGGTTGGAGAATACATGGCAAGGATCTGAGACCATTCCTCCAGATCCTTCGAATTTTGAGGTCCACACTGGTGGACTCTCCTCTTCAGTTCACCCCCCAGTTTTTCCAATGGTTTTCAAGTCAGGGGACTGGGATGGTCATGGCAGGACCTTGATTTTGTGGTCAGTAAACCATTTTTGTGTTCATTTTGATGTATATTTTGGATAATTTTCCTGCTGTAAGTTCGAACCACGGCCAATTTTAAGCTTTCTGGCAGAGGCGGTCAGGTTTTCAATTAAATATCTGTTGATATTTGCTAGAGTCCATGTTGCCATATATCCTAACAAAATGTCCAGGTCCTCTGGAAGAAAAAAAGCTCCAAAATATTAAAGAGCCATCACCATATTTAACCGTGGGAATGAGGTACTTTTCCATATGGCTACCTCTGTCTGTGCACCAGAACCAGCTCTGGTTTTTATTGCCAAAAAGCTCTATTTTGGTTTCATCTGACCTGATTCCATTTGAAGTTCCAGTAGTTTCTGGTAAACTGAAGACACCCGAGTTTGTTTTTGGATGAGAGTAGAGGGTTTTTTTCTTGAAACCCTTCCAAACAACTTGTGTTGATGTAGGTGATTTCGCATTGTAGTTTTGGAGACTTTCTGACCCCAAGATGCAACCAATTTCTGCGATTCTCCAACTGTGATCCTTGGAGATTTTTTGGCCACTTGAACCATCCTCTTCAAAGTGTGTTGAGACAATATGGACACATCCAATTCAAGGTTGATTCATAAAATTTCCAGTTGACTCAAATTTCTTAATTATTGCTCTGATGGTGGAAATGGGCATTTTCAATGCTTGTGCTATTTTCTTATAGCCACTTCCCATTTTGTGAAGCTCAGCAACCTTTTGCCACACATCACAGCTATATTCCTTGGTCTTACCCATTGTTATAAAGGACTAAGGGAATTTGGCCTCTGTGTTACCTCATATTTAAACCCCTGTGAAACAGGAAGTCATGGCTGAACTCCTGTTCCTAGTCACCCAGGTGTACTAAAAAAAATTGAAATATTACTGGGAATTGTATTAATGTGCTTCTCTGTTTTGAGGCTCTGACCGGGTTAGAGTTTTGGTTTATTTAATTTTATTAGCGTTATCTCCTCGGCTTTACATGCTACACTGTTATATTATTTGTTACAAGTCTTTAAAAGGTAAGGACATTATTATTGTGTGCAGACTGTTTTTCAGTCTTGGTAATTTTGTTGGTTAGTTCAGTTTACTCTCAGAGTTGTTTTCACATTGTGGACAACGTTCGGTTTTTGTAGGATACACTGCTGTCTCATTTGTTTATGGAGACTTTGGGTGTGGGAGTTTGGAGGATTGTGATAGTAAGCAGAACATGCCAATGCTTTGAAGGATGTAATGTTATTTAATTGCGAATCTGTTTTTAGAGGATTTAAACCTAACATGGTGAACAAATTATATTATAGAATTCAGGCAATTTTACTGGGGTTATCTCATACAGTGTAGCAAGTAATAATCTGCAAAGACCTTTGTAATATCACAAAGGTCTTTCCAGTCTAAAACTGGATTTAAAGAGAAGCAAATTAGTAAATGAATCACATGTAAATGTATCACTTGAATATGAATCTCATGAATATGAATCTCAAAATGAATCACATGTAAATGAACCATATGAAAATGAATAAATAAATACTATTCTAAATAATAAAGACAATTCTGTGCTAAAAAAAAAAAAAAGAAATTACTGGGAAATACTTCAAATATAAGGGTGCCAATAATTGTTGCACACACATTGAACAAATCTTTCTTTTTTGTATAAACCCATATGTTTGCAATTGTTTGATATTCTTGAGAGCAGAGTGTTTGTGATTTTTTTTTTAACAAAAAGATCAAAGGGTTAAACAATAAAGGCAATTTTTCACAGCTTTGTTTGCTCATATTTACCAAGGGTTCCAATATTGGTGGGGGCTTGCATTTGATTATAAGCATCCAGCTACATAATAGGGTTGCACAGTATACTGGTACTATGGTAGTATCCAGATAATAAAACTTCAAAATACTACCGATGCCACTGTGTATATTTTATTTATATATATATATATATATATATATATATATATATATATATATATATATATATATATATATATATATATATATATATATATATATATATATATATATATATAGATATATATATATATATATATATATATATATATAGATATATATATATATATATATATATATATATATATATATATATATATATATATAGATATATATATATATATATATATATATATATATATATATATATATATATATATATATATCTTTATACGGTAGTACCGTAATTAATAGTGTATGTGCGGCAGTTAATACTATTTTCGCTCAAACGACACAGCTCACTGCTTCTGCAGAATACACAAAGGTTAGTGAGATTTCTTTTAAACTAAATTCTTTATCTTAACCTTTAAAGATTTCTTGTTTGCGAGTAAGCTAGCTACCGTTACACGAACTGCAGTGTGTAAATACCAAAATTAGCTGAACAAGCTATATATGAATTAGTTGTTTGCCAATTGTATGATTGTTCTTGAGTTTTTCCCAATTATTCATTCTCATTAATAAAATATTCAGAGGAAAATTTGGTTTGTTTTCACTTACATCTATGAATTCCTGTAAATCTGGTTCACTTTGTACATTTAAATTATGAATTAACACAATATTGCAAAGTATCATGATACTTCAGCTGGTATAGTGTTGTAAGATATGTTTATGGAATTATGACAACCCTACTGCGTATATAAACGTACTTTATACAACTGATACAACATTAAAATAAATGCATGACCAGTCTGCAGTCTAGTGAGATGCTGCACATAAAAAGATGCAGTTATATGCAATAAGTTTTAATTGGACAGCAAACTAAACATTTCTGGCCAAACAGAATGACAATATGTCAACACATGAAAAAAGAAAATTGAGTATAAAAAAAAATACAAAATGGAAAAGAAAATGAGGATGCACAGCCCATTTCACCCAATGCCTTTATGATTGACTGATCCATCTATTGACACAGAACTGCAAAATACTCATATGCATGTCTCACAAGACCAGGGTTCAAGTTTTAACTAGAAAAGGTAGGAGCAAAGCATAAATAATTGCAAACGTGAACTGCACATAACAGTCTTTCATGTGCTTTCCCTCGTGTGTTCCGTATTGCCATAAAATGCAGTCAAAACATACAAATGCAACAACTAAACCATAAATGTTGGTCTCCCTACAATAATAAATAAATAAATAAATAGGCTCATAGTCAAGGCATACACAGACCGTCTATAAGTGAGAGTAGCCGACTTCTTCGTGAACGACGCATCACTATTGTTGAGGCTTCTTGGTTGCTCTAAAATGCAGTCAACTGTGATTGAGGTCACTTCCAAATACAAAACACACCCCATAGTATACTCCACCCCAACACTGACAAGTTTCTGTAAAAGGTATTGGAAATGCAAATGCAAAGAGAATTGTGATTCCCCATTTGAATTTTGGGAAGCTCCATGCGTGATGCTGAAGAAATTAAATAGGAAACAGGGTAATTGCTACTTCAATATGACAGGGTCGTAAGATCCGAAATGCAAAATAATCTGCAAATTATTTCCATATAAAACAGTGCACTTCACCGAATATAGAAGAATTCATGAGCCATTGTAATGGTTTACCTGCATGTTTTGGTAATGTCGTAAACTGCTGCAGTGGGTTTTCTTTGCAGTCTCTTCATTTCCATAAAACAAAGAGCAGAGTTTACAGAAGAAACCAGTCTTGGGCACCACAAAGTCCACACCTGAAGAACACACAAAAGCACAATATTCAAAATGTGTTAAGGTAATCTACAGCAAGGGGAAAAGGAGAGAGACCAGGCCTGAACAAATCATTCTGTTTGCCTGCCTTTTCTACAACTGCTACTTTTTCTTATCCTTGACTATGGCATTTCTGCTCCAATATCAAGCGTTTACTCAATAAGGACGGGCAGTCTTTTTTTTTTTCTTTCAGTTTGTAAAGACAAAACCCAAAAGGTAAGAATTTTATTTACATTTATCCACTGTTTGCTGATTTTCTTTGCTTGAAGTTAAACTTTTCTGAATTCCCTTTGAACTTGACAAATCAGCAAAATATCTGAAAGCCTGGTATTTGAATAATGTGCCAAGCGTTTTGCTCAACGCATTAATAAACAAAACATATGTACTCCTTTAATATTGGTGTTTAATGCAGTACTACATTTATATGCGGTTAAATTTCATGAAATGTTTTGAGCATTTAAATTTTTATCTTTTGTTCATGAGCTATACCTTGTTAGCCTTCTTCTGTAAAGACATGAAACCCGGGCAAGTTTTGCCTGGTTCATTTGTCTTTTTCTAAAAATATATAAACAAGGCGAATTTTGTTAAGAAAAAAATACGTTGTCATTATTTGTCTCAAACTAGTAGGAAATATCTGTACCATATGTGAGCTGTTTATTTTAGAACTGTCGTTGATTTTAGATAACTTAATTCCTAAATACTTCTCCTATACCATTTCCTGTCAAGAGTGCTCAATACACACGTCTGTACATTTTATGTTTGTAGCATCTTACCAATAGGGTTATCTGGGCTAAAGGGGGGAAGAGTGAAGTCGTTAGTTGTGGAGGGCTGTGAGCAAGGCTTCTTAGGGTCTGGCTCCTGATTTAGCTCATCTTCACGCCTCTGTTTAGATTCCTCTGAAATAAAAATAAAAAAAAACATACATGTGTGTAGAAAACTAGGTAACTGTTCAGACATCTGTGGGAAAGATTGGGGATATAAGGTAAAATTTAACGCTGACTTTAAATAGTAAGACTATGCCAATGGAAATGCATCTCTTAAATACCTTTTATTGCTGCTCTTTTTTCAGTTGTAGCTTCATCAGCAGCATTCTCCTTGATTGTGACTTCATCTTCCTGTTTGCTGATATTAGGTTTCTCTTCCTCTGTTCCAGCAACCTGTGTGTTTGTTGAACCTGAAGTTACCTCTGCTTTCAAGTTTTCTTCTTCTGGTTTGATGTTTTTGTCTACTGAAGGTGTGACTGAGGGGGGTATATTATCGACGGAAGCTGGTTCCTCCTCTGGGGTGTTCTCAGGGAGTTCTTCTACCTGGTTACTAGACCTCCCCCTCTTTCCTCGGGTAGACTTCCTCACTACAGACAAAACCAGAGAAAATTCTGCTAGATTAACTGCTAACTCATGCATATACTTACATGGAACAATATAAAAATGCTTGATGTCGTTTCATTAAGTAACTAAGCTGATTAATTTAGTAACGTTTTTAAGCAACCAAGAAAAGCTTCTTAGATGACCTGGTGTCTGCCGAGATCTCTTCTTAGGCCTTCCACCCCTCCTGGTGATGGGTTTCTCCTCCTCCACCTTCTGTTCAAGCAATGGCTCATGCTTTTCCTCCTCTTCCTCACCCACTTCATCCACAGTCACAAAATTCATTCTGCGTAGTTCTTCTATATTACAGGCATCCGCCTCATGGACAGATGATTCCACAGGAACCTCAGGCTGAGCTGATGTATCAACTTCAGAGCTGGTGGGATTAATTTTAGCCTGTTCGCTCTCATCCATTTCCTCATCACCTCTCGCCTCATCCAGCGTAACAAGAGTCTGCAGAAAGCAGTGTGTAAACACAAAGCAGAACCAAACCAATTAAAGCTGAAAACTGAGAAATGGAAAAAAAATACTGACCTCAGGGTTAAAAGAGCATGCATCATCCTCATCTTCCTCCTCAACAATTTCATCAAGTGTGACCAGGCCCTGGAGTGCTTTCTCCAGTTGTTCCTCAGCTTCATCACCTCCCACCTCATCGACAGTTAATAGTGCTTCCGGATTCTCACCAGCCTGGCGTTTCAGAAGCTCTTCCTCATCAGCTTCATCAGCAAAATCTCCATCTTCACCACCCACCTCATCAAGGGTTACCAGGGCATCTTGGGATGGAAGTTCCTTGTTCTCTCTCTCATGTAGTGCAGGGTCTGACGTCTCAGACTGGTGCTCTGCAGGAGATTTCTGTTCCTGTAGCTCAGAGACTTGAAGAGGCTCATCGTTTAATGTAAGGGCAGTTGAATCAAATTGCTTGGAATAGTGCAAGTTAGAGGCTCCTTTATCTGATGTCTCTTCATTGATGAGAGCGGCCTCTTCAGAATATTTCTGAGCAAGGCACTCCTTGTCTTTATCCTCAGATTCTGCTGGTTCTGATGTTAACCTTTCTACTTCACCATATACAGTTTGGTGAACTGTCTCTTGCAGGACATCAGTAGTAACTGGAACTCCTTCAAGCTTTTCTGCCCCTTTCGCCTCTGTGACTGGCAAAGTGTTTATTGGTTCATTTTCCATGTGTGCAGTTTCCTGTTCCTCTGCTTCAGTGTTTGTAATCGGTCTGGACTCCGGTGTGGCTAAAGTTGCTGGCTTCTTGAACTTTTCTGAACTAGCTTCAGCACTGGATTTCCTTTCATGTGAAGATGAGGTCATGGGGGATTTGGGGTCATCCTCTGACATTTTTAATTCAGAGTGTCCTGAGCTAGGTAGCGTGTGCTCCTCTGCCTCATCTCCAACCTCATCCACAGTTACAAACTCATCAAGGTTGAAAGGAAAAGGTTCCTCAAAAGCTTGCACCACTTCTTTTGCCTGAAACAGATTGCCTTATTAATAAGCATCAAAATCATATATGTAGATAAATGGAAGGCAATAAACAATTAGATATTCATACGCACCTTTCCAGTTTTCTTTGTATCACTCCTTGAGGAACGTGTACTTCTGCTGCTACTACGGGTCTATGCAGAAACAAATGAATCAAAGTTCCAAGATGCTACTGTAAAAATACTTTGATTTCATATCTGAAACAGATTTGTAAAAGCCGAAGCCTCAAATAAATCTTTAGTCATTCTTACCTTGTAGCCATCGTCCTCGCGCTCCCTTGACCGCCTTACAGCTGTGCTAACTTCTGGCCTGGTCTTGCGAGATACAGAAGTAGAAGAACTTGACCCTTCATTACTGGTGGTGGGAGACCCATCTTTTGGACTACGCTTGGCTCTCTGTCTGGAAGAAAGCTCCCTTTCTGTTGACTCAGTTTTTCTAGTTTGGCTTCTAGTAGTTCGTGAACTCTGGGGTTTCGTTCCCTTTTCAACTTGGGTCTTTTGACTGTCATCTTTCTCTGCAGAATTCTTCTCCACCTCACTTTTCCGACTGGCTTCTTCAGCACGTTTCATGGAGGACTGCAGACGGCACTGATGGACTGCTGCTTCAAGAGCCTTCAGGATCTCTGGTGTAACAGGTGGAAAGCCCAGTGTCATGTCATCAACTGGACGAGCCTCTTGCTGAGTTGTAGCTTTTCCAGCCTGGTTTTGGTCAGAAGACTGCAGAGTGGCATCAGTTAGAACGGGTTTACATGCCTTCAGGTCATCCTTAAACTGAGCCTCATTCTGGTTTATAGTACTCTGTGGACTCAAATTGCCCTGAGTGGCCTCACTCTCCTGGGTGGACTCCTCTATGGGGGCCTGCTGTGGCTCATTTTCCAAAACAACAGGTTCCAAAGCCCTTTCTTCATTGTCATTACCAGTTAGTGCTGCTGTCTCAGTGTCCTCTACTGATGGCAACTGAGCAACACTGCCAACAGTTAGTTTATTGTCTTCAACTTCCTTCTGTTCCACAGACAAGTCACCAGCCTTTGCAGCATCTTTTGGTTGTGAAGGATGATGTCTGTCCAAAGATGATTCTTCTGTATGTTTAGTTGTCTCCACAGGGGCATTTTCAGCCTGCTCAGTTGTATCCATTTTTGATTTTTCAGCATGCTCATTTGTGTCCATTTGTAAGTTTTCAGAATGCTCATTTATGTTCATTGGCATATCTTCAGTCTGCTCAGTTGTGTCCATAGAAGAAAGAATGTCTTCAGTTGTGATTGCAAGCACATCTCCATGCACTAACTCTGGTTCTTTGGTGTCCACAAAGGTAATGTTTTCCATTTGAAGGTCAATCTTATTTTCACTTTCAGAGATGTCGATTTTGGATTCACTGCCTTCAAGTAAAGCTGTTTCATTAGGTGGGATGTCCATTTGAGAGTCATTAGAGTCACATGGAATTGTTTTGCTAAGTAAGTTGGATTCACCCCCAGGGGCCTGCACTGCAATTGCTATTTCATTAGTAGGTGTAGCACTGGTGTCCATCTCAATCTTTGCTTTAGTTTCAGTTTCATTGAC
Source organism: Ictalurus punctatus (assembly GCF_001660625.3). Lineage (NCBI taxonomy): Eukaryota > Metazoa > Chordata > Actinopteri > Siluriformes > Ictaluridae > Ictalurus > Ictalurus punctatus. Next base: position 18,450,582 of record NC_030422.2, on the reverse strand, counting down.
ATCATTTGCAGTGCCTTTCATGAGACCAGCCTCTGCTTTAGCTCTGTCTACATCAGTATCAATATCTACTTTGACTGAAGTAGGCGAGGGAACTGTAGTTGTAGGGGTAACTGCATCTGTACTCAGAGTTTTGGCAACCCGTTTAAACCTAAATGGAAGACAAATTTTATCTTATTTATATACTTAGACATTCTGTTTACCAAATTTACTTATGGTGAGCAATTTATTTGACAATTATTATTTTAGATAAATAACATGAATCACTTTTGAAAACCCATAAAAGAGGTAGTGAGCATGCTGTTCATTCACTTACCCTCTAACATCAGATTTCTTTTTAATCTGTAATGCAAACAAGACAAAATTGTGCATAATTTCAACACTGATCAATATTGCATCACATTAGCAAAACTAATTATTCACAGATCATCTTGAATTGAAAGCCAAAAATACCTGGTCAGCAGCCCTGGGCATTTTAGCAAGGGTGAATGAGAGGGAATTATTCTGTATGATGCAAGGAAACTTTAGGAACCGACTATAGACCGACCTGGCAACAGCAGCACTATCCATTTCAAAAATGATCTAGAAATAAAAAGAGAAAAGTAATAAGTGAAAAGGTTTCCTAGACCTATGAATATCATACTCGCCACAGTGAAAATGTACAATGACCTCAGTCATTGGAACATATACCGATAAGCCATAACAGTAAAACCACCTGCCTTATATTGTACAGGCCCCATCTGTGATGCCAAAACAGCTCTGAACCGTCGAGGTATGGACTCCACAAGACCTCTGAAGGTGTGCTGTGGTATCTGGCACCAAGACGTTGATGCAGATCCTTTAAGTCCAGTAAGTTGCGAGGTGGGGCCTCCATGGACCGGACTTGATTGATATGTGGGGAATTTGGAGGCCGAGTCAACACCTTGAACAATTTGTCATGTTCCTCAAACCATTCCTGAACAATTTTTGCTGTGTGGGCACATTATCCTGCCAAAAGAGGCCATTGCCATTAGGAATACCATTGCCATGAAAGGGTGTTATTGGTCTGCAACAGTGTTTAGGTAGGTGGTATGTATCAAACATCCACATGAATGCCAGGACCCAAGGTTTTCCAGTAGAACATGGCTCAGAGCATCACACTTCCTCCGCCAGGTGCTTTCAGCAGTGGACAGGAGTCAGCATGGGCACTCTGATCGGTCTGCGGTCACACAGCAAGCTACGATGCATTGTGTGCACTGACACCTTTTTATTATAGCCAGCATTAACTCTTCAGCAATTTGTGCTACAGTAGCTCTTCTGTGAGATCAGACAAAATGGGGTAGCCTTCGCTCCCCATGCCAATAATAATAATAATAATAATAATAATAATAATAATGAATCTCTATTTATCATATATACATATGCACAGTGAAATTCTTTTATTCGCAAACCCCAGCATGTCAGGAAACTGGGTTCAGAGCGCAGGGTCAGCCATGATACAGCACCCCTGGAGCAGAGAGGGTAAAGGGCCTTGCTCAAGGGCCCAACAGTGGCAGCTTGGCAGTGCTGGGGCTTGAACCCCCCAACCTTCTGATCAGTAACCCAGAGCCTTAACCGCCAAGCCACCAATGCCCCCACAATAATGTGCCTTTGGTACTCATGATGCCGTCGTCATTTTACCAGTTGTCCTTCCTTGGACTACTTTTGGTACACACTAACTACTGCATACCGAGAACACCGCACAAGACCTGCTGGAGATGCTCTGACCCAGAAGTGTAGCCATCACAATCTGGCCCTTGTCAAAGTCGCTCAGCTCTTTACACCTGCCCATTTTTCCTGCTTCCAACACATCAACTTTAACACACAACAACAACAACAACAACTGACTGTTCACTTGCTGCCTAAAATATCCCACCCCTTGACAGGTGCCATTGCAACGAGATAATGTTACTCACATCAACTGTCAGTGGTTTTAATTTTATGGCTGACCGGTGTATATTTAGAAATTGTTCTACATTAGCACCAACAGATCTGAGTGACTTTGACAAGGATGAAATTGTGATGGCAAGACAACTGGGTAAAAGTATCTCCAAAATGGCAGGTCACTGCCACACTGCAAAAACTGTTCAGGAATGGTTTGAGAATGAGTTCAAGGTGTTGAAATTCCCTTCAAATTCCCCAGATCTGAATCCCATCAAGCATCTGTGAGATGTGCTGGGCAAATAAGTCTGATTCTTGGAGGCCCCTTACAGGACTTAAAAGATCTGCTGCCAACGTCTTGGTGCAAGATACCACAGCACACCTTCAGAGGTCTTACGGAGTCCATGCCTTGACAGGTCAGACTTGTTTTGGCATCACGGTGGGACCTACACAATATTAGGCAGGTGGTTTTAATGTTACGGTGATCAGAATATATACTTACCCTTCCATTGAGGACCAGAGACTGCTTATAGGAACCAAAACGTTTGATGAGGTTGTGAATTTCAGTGACTGCTCCAGTCTTATAAGGTACGTTACTGACTGTGAGGAGACGCTCAGGGAGCATTGCAAGTTCCTTGGGCTATGCAAATGCAAACAAAAAATAATAATTAAAAAACCCAGACTTGAACTTCTAGTACTGTTTAGCAAATGGGGTAACTTATTATTGTTTATACTTTGTTTCACCATCTAGACTACTGAGTAATTTCTGCAGAATGCATCTCTGCTCAAGCATGCCTTTGATTTAACTTGTCACTTATGATCACAAAGCAAGATTTGTATCATTAGCAACAGCAAAATTGGAAGTCTACGAAGTACTTTAAGTTTCTAAAGTCATTAACAACTTCCAATGTATAAACACAAGACAATGGTCTGAAAGCATTTAAAACATCCAGTAATGAGGAAAAACTGCATAAGAAAAAGCGGCTTGTTTTTTTACTCACAGACAACATATCCAATCCCATCAGTACTCTGAATAATGATTCCTGGGCAAGAAAGAGACACAGAAATTTATTCTTATGACCTAAAACCAATCATACTTCCATAAAAATGTTCATTATGTCCTCCACTGCAGATCGTTTTGCCCACACACAAGGTCTTAAAAAAATATTCCATGAATTAAGCGATACTTTGGGCATGAGCTTACTGTATAATTAAGATCAACAGGCTTGGTCATCATTGTGATGCTTATCTCTTCCTCCTGTAGTTTTGCTGGAGTCTCTGCATATGCTTTAACCAGTGCCTCAGCTGCCGCTGTATTAGGCATTTCCAGGTATGCCTGATCAAAGAACACATTTTTTCATCAGGAAACCATTCCACTGAAAAACTTTATTAGATCATCATTAATACTACCCATGTACACTCTGCCGGTCTGTATGGTATCTGTACCTTGTGCTGAGTGACAGCAATGACCGGTGTTGAAATGAAACCATGGGGACTAGCAAGATTTGTGAGATCCTCTTCAGTGATTTCTTTCTCTGGAAGACCAGTTATCTCAACTATATTTTTCCTCCATGGGACTTCCTGTGGGTGTAGAAAACAGAGTTTTAATTTAAGACCTCTCTTATTATTAGTTTTGACTATGTATTACTTCAGTAATATGTAAAGTAATTCAGTAATAATAAGTACTTTTTATTATTTACATTTGATCCACAATATGAGGATTAATAATCCACAATAATAGGATTCACCATGATAAATTACAAATGGCATACTCAAAAGTTAATTATTTTGCTCCAGTGAAAACTGATTATTGTAAACAAAAGCAAGAAGCAAATGAGAGTGAGTAAACTGCCATACCTTCTTTATAATCTTTTTTACTGGAGTTGCTCCTAGATAACAAAAAATAAATAAATAAAAATAAAAAACTGTCACTCACAGTAGCAGTAGAACAACAGTAGAAAAAACAGTGATGGTAACAGTTGGTGAAACTGACCTGGACCTTTTGTAGAAGGCTTGACCTTGACATTCTGTTTCCCTCTTGCTGTCTGCGGCTTAGGAACCTCCTTAAGCTTAGACACTTGTGGAGTCTTAGATACATCTTTAGCTTTAGTTGTTTGTGATATCTTAGGCACATCTTTAGCTTTTATTGCTTGTGACATCTTGCTTGTGCCATGTTGGGTCTCCTTTCTGTGGTGCACAATTAAATTTTAATATCACAGGATTTTAATCAGCAGGGTTTCTATATAAATCTATTTGATAAAGTCAAGCAACTGTAAACAATAAAACTTACTTCTTAGCAATAGGTTTCTTCTCATGTTCAGGACCCCTTAGTTCATCCCTGGCCTCCTATACAAAGAAACCATTTGGTGAGACAGCTCATCTTTCTTTATATGTATGAGGCCTAATAACGTCTGCATAGACAATACCTTCTCCATACAGATTTCAATAAGCTTTCCACGCAGCTTCAGATCTTTACAGTTGACCAAAGCTTTGGCATCTTCCTCCCTTTCCATACACACTGAAGCCTGGAATGGAGAAAAGGTTTTAAAAATATACTGCCAGTTCTTATATCAGATATACCTAAATAGAGTAGATACTTCAGCAGTAATGCACAAACCTCTGAACATCTGTCATAAAAGCATTATTCAATTTAATGACTTCTAAAACAGTAGTGTGCATACTATGGTATTTATTTAGAACCAGTAATCACAAAGGATCACAGAACCTACAATTTCTGCTTAGCAGCAGAAGTACAAGAATCAAGATCTGAAATATCAAAAGAAGTCTTATGGTCAAAAGATCTCCAGACTAGGATCCAGTCTATGAAGAGTCTCACAAAAACAAGAGTGATGGATACCTTCGTTATGATCTTATAAATTTCTCTGGAATTTAGAAATCTATGCTAAAGTTGTGTTTTAATGCTAAGCGCAACTGAAAACACAGTAAACAGCTGAGCTTAAAAATCATAAGACACAATTCACAATACCTCCGAGATGGCTTTAAGGAGAATGGCAGTGTGAACCTTCCCAAAAGGTTCAACAGCATCAACTAGCTCTTGGTGAGTAGTCAGAAAAGGAATACCCTTAAATCTTAACAGACAGGTTGTCCCAGGACCAGCTGGCTTCTTAGGTTTCACACTCTACACATCACAGAACATGAATGGGGGAAAAAAATTATACATCAACCATCTATAAATCTATATACACATACACTATATATAATATACAGTATCTCACAAAAGTGAGTACACCCCTCACATTTCTGTAAATATTTGATTATATCTTTTCATGTGACAACACTGAAGAAATGACACTTTGCTTCAATGTAAAGTAGTGAGTGTACAGCTTGTGTAACAGTGTAAATTTGCTGTCCCCTCAAAATAACTCAACACACAGCCATTAATGTCTAAAAAGCTGGCAACAAAAGTGAGCACACCCCTAAGTGAAAATGTCCAAATTGGGCACAAAGTGTCAATATTTTGTGTGGCCAAAATTATTTTCCAGCACTGCCTTAACCCTCTCAGGCATGGAGTTCACCAGAGCTTCACAGGTTGCCACTGGAGTCCTCTTCCACTCCTCCATGACGACATCACGGAGCTGGTGGATGTTAGAGACCTTGTGCTCCTCCACCTTCCATTCGAGGATGCCCCACAGATGCTCAAAAGGGTTTCGGTCTGGAGACATGCTTGGCCAGTCCATCACCATCACCCTCAGCTTCTTTAGCAAGGCAGTGGTTGTCTTGGAGGTGTGTTTGGGGTCGTTATCATGTTGGAATACTGCATACTGATCATGCTCTGCTTCAGTATGTCACAGTATATGTTGGCATTCATGGTTCCCTCAATGAACTGTAGCTCCCCAGTGCCGGCAGCACTCATGCAGCCCCAGAACATGACACTCCCACCACCATGCTTGACTGTAGGCAAGACACACTTGTCTTTGTGCTCCTCACCTGGTTGCTGCCAAACACGCTTGACACCATCTGAACCAAATAAGTTTATCTTGGCCTCATCAGACCACAGGACATGGTTCCAGTAATCCATGTCCTTAGTCTGCTTGTCTTCAGCAAACTGTTTGCGGGCTTTCTTGTGCATCATCTTTAGAAGGGGCTTCCTTCTGGGACGATAGCCATGCAGACCAATTTGATGCAGTGTGCGGCATATGATCTGAGTGCTGACAGGCTGACCCCCCCACCCCTTCAACCTCTGGAGCAATGCTGGCAGCACTCATACGTCTATTTCCCAAAGACAACCTCTGGATATGACACTGAGCACGTGCACTCAACTTCTTTGGTCGACCATGGCGAGGCCTGTTCTGAGTGGAACCTGTCCTGTTAAACCGCTGTATGGTCTTGGCCACCGTGCTGCATCTCAGTGTCAGGGTCTTGGCAATCTACTTATAGCCTAGGCCATCTTTATGTAGAGCAACAATTCTTTTTTCAGATCCTCAGAGAGTTCTTTGCCATGAGATCCCATGTTGAACTTCCAATGAGCAGAATGAGGGAGTGTGAGAGCGATGACACCAAATTATCACACCTGCTCCCCATTAACACCTGAGACCTTGTAACACTAACAAGTCACATGACACCGGGGAGGGAAAATGACTAATTGGGCCCAATTTGGACATTTTCATTAGGGGTGTACTCAGTTTTGTTGCCAGCGGTTTAGACATTAATGGCTGTGTGTTGAGTTATTTTGAGGGGACAGCAAATTTACACTGTTACACAAGCTGTACACTCACTACTTTACATTGTAGCAAAGTGTCATTTCTTCAGTGATGTCACATGAAAGATATAATCAAATATTTACAAAAATGTGAGGGGTGTACTCACTTTTGTGAGATACTGTATAATAGCAAATATTATATATATTGTGTAAATATATTTACACGGACACACACATACAGTGCCCTCCACTAATATTGGCACCCTTGGTAGAAGGCTGTGAAAACGTCATTGTTTAACCTTTTGATCTTTTGTTTAAATAAAAATAAAAAAAAAAATTTAATCACAAAAATACTCTGCTATCATGGATAAACAATTGCAAACAAAACAGGTTTATCAAAAAAATGTAACATTGGTGTGCAACAATTATGGGCACGCTTTTAGTCAATACTTTGTTCTACCTCCCTTTGCCAAGATAACAGCTGTGAGTCTTCTCCTACAATGCCTGATGAGGTTGGAGAATACATGGCAAGGGATCTGAGACCATTCCTCCATACAGAATCTCCTCAGATCCTTCACATTTCGAAGTCCACACTGGTGGACTCTCTCTTCAGTTCACCACACAGGTTTTCTATGGGTTTCAAGTCAGGGGACTGGGATGGTCAATTACAGGACCTTGATTTTGTGGTCAGTAAACCATTTTTGTGTTGATTTTGATGTATTTTGGATCATTTTCCTGCTGGAAGATCCTACCATGGCCCATTTTAAGCTTTCTGGCAGAGGCAGTCAGGCTTTCATTTAATATCTGTTGATATTTGACAGAGTCTATAATGCCATGTATCCTAACAAAATGTCCAGGTCCTCTGGCAGAAAAACAGCCCCAAAACATTAAAGAGCGACCACCATATTTAACCGTGGGCATGAGGTACTTTTCCATAATGGCTACCTCTCTGAGTGCGCCAAAACCAGCTCTGGTGTTTATTGCCAAAAGCTCTATTTTGGTTTCATCTGACCATAGAACCCAATCTCATTTGAAGTCCCAGTAGTGTCTGGCAAACTCAAGATGCTCAAGATGTTTTTGGAGTTGTCTTTTTTTTTTTACTCAAAACCCTTCCAAACAACTTGTGGTGATGTAGGTGATTGCGGATTGTAGTTTTGGAAACTTTCTGACCCCAAGATGCAACTAACTTCTGCAATTCTTCAACTGTGAACCTTGGAGATTTTTGGCCACTTGAAACATCCTCTTCACAGTGCACTGAGACAATATAGACACACGTCCAATTCCAGGTTGATTCATAACATTTCCAGTTGACTGGAACTTCTTAATTATTGTCCTGATGGTGGAAATGGGCATTTCAATGCTTGTGCTATTTTCTTATAGCCACTTCCCATTTTGTCAAGCTCAACATCCTTTTGCTGCACATCACCTCTATATTCATTGGTCTAACCCATTGTGATAAATAACAAAGGGAATCTGGCCTTTGTGTTACCTCAGATCTCATATTTGTACTAAAAAAATTTAAATATCAATGGGAATATACTCCAAATATATTTTTCTCATATTAATTTATCCATTTAGATACATGTAAATATATTTTAGAGAGAGAGACAGAAAGAATGATTGTCTTAGTCCTTTTTTGATTTGACCTCTTCTGCATACATGAACTCCGAGATACCTTCAGAAATTGACTAGTTGCTCTGATTGACAGCCAATTTTGCTCTCTTGGACTCCCAGCCAGCATAATTTTGGCAAAATTTCAGACCTGTGATCTCCTGACAACAGGGTGGATAATTTTCTGTTGCACAACTTGGAGCTCTCAAATCAGCCCTATTCAAATTCAGGCAAAATACACAAATGTCATCGACTACCTTGGAGGAAGTAGTCCTCACGACCGAGGAGTTGCTTGACTTGGAGGATTCACTTCTTTTAGATGGAGATGATGACCGTTTTCTACTGCTACTACTCTTCAATGAAGATGACAAGGAACTGTTTCTCTTCTTGGCTAATTCAGCCAACAGTGCAGGGGCCAATGATTCCACCATTGCCTTCAGAGTACTACTGTCCGATACTGAAGATAATTCTGTAAAAAAGGCAGATGTACGGTCAATGTGATTAAGAATTGACTACAATTGACATAAAACAATAAAATATGTAATATAACTAATAAAATAAAACACACACAGTTACACCATGTGCAAGACAGTACTGCTTCATTTTACCTGAAGACTCAAGAAGTTTTTTTGCTAGTCTTTCACTGCTGCTTGATCTCTGCAAGCGAGAAGGACTGCTCCTTCGGGGGCTTACTCGCCGAGCACTCCGTGGAGGAGAGCGCCTACTACTGCTGTAGCCCGGTGACCTTGACCGCTGGCATGGCGGGCTGCGAGATCGCTGGTGTGGGGGGCTGCGAGATCGCTGGTGTGGGGGGCTGCGAGACCTCCGTCGGTATGAGGGTGAGCCACGGGTTTTCCTAGGGGGGGACCGGGAACGGCTTCGAGAACGTGTGCGGCGATACCTCCGAGGGCTTCGTGACCTTGAGCGAGACCGCTGACGACGACTAGATGAACCATGGTGGTGTTTGGGGCTAGGAGTTCTAGAACAGGAAGTGTGAACAAGTTTAATGTTTTGGACTGTGATGTTATAACTTTGGCTCAGTCCTATAATAGGGCTTTATATAACTATGGCTCAATATATCAGTGTAAAATGAAGACACAGAACAGTATCATTTACCTTGTAAGGGGAACTGTCTCTGCATTCCAATCAGGATATCTACAAAAAATAATGCAAATTTGTAAACTCCAACTAAATACCAAGGAATCTTTAAAATAATCAATAAAGAAAGTTTGGAGAAAAAAAAGGTATTCATTTATTTATTTCAGACTCACTGTTTTCTGAGACGTCTACAACTCTCAATGTGAAGGGGTGTGTTCTGATGTTTGATCCAATCCTGTCATTAAAAAAAGAGTATACTTCAATATACAGTGCATAGCCATAGTCTGCTGCTACTTAAAGCTTTGGAAAGATATTATAGCAGTAAAAAGAAAGTTAATAATAAAAATATGAATTAATAAATAATCTACAATTAATAAATAAAATACAATAGCACGATAAACAGACACTGTTATAAATCAAATATTGTTAAGAAATAATTGCCATCCACAAAAACAAAAAAACAACAACAACACATTTATACACTGAAACCCATCTTAATTGTAATCTTTAAAATGGGGGGGGGGGGGGGGGGGGGTCCTTGGAGAGATCTTCTCACAGGTCATCAACTTGTTTGCATGTTCTTCATCATCAGTCACATACAGTCAATAACCCAGGACTCAGATCAGACTGTTCCAGCACGGTTCATCCGTTCAGTGGCCCGTTAACATCTTCGGGAAGTATGTAGCAGTCCTCTTTCCAAAAAGAACCGAAGCGTAGTAATTCATGAATCGTATCTTCAACTTCATTTCACTTAGGATGATCACACCTCAATCATTGGCCTCTTCTAACTGCTGTCATTATTTCAAACTTTGTATTGGCAAAATCACAGCAATTCTATTTATATGTTTCCAGTTAACTTAAAGGTACATTTATTTTATTACTACATTTTGGGCTCACTTTGATGCAACATACTGAAAAACAATGAGTCACTTCACACAAACCACAATTTATACAATAAATTTAATAGAAATCCTTCAAGAATGAAACAGTACAGAAAGGGAAAATACTCACCTTAGTCTGGACACATTCTATGTTACATAGAGAGCATGTATGAGGAAAGATTCTTGGGCTAGCAGCTGAGTAATCATTCATCATGGTCGGCGTTGGTAACCTCTTTGCAGTCGAAGTAGTAATCAGAGGTGGAGCAAATGCAAATGAACTTCCAGAGATCATCGGGACCAGAGAAGGTAGAGGACCAGCAGCTGCGGGTGGAATCTGTGGTGGCCGAATGATGGGCGATGGTACAGCCGTGGAAGGAGGCAGTCTTCTTGGAATTGTCTTGGCACCTTGGATGTCCAGGCTTTGTAAAGTAGGTCTTGGAGCCATCACTGGAGGTTGAAGCTTTGGAACCATAATTGAAGCCTGTGCAAGAACTGGAGCAGCCAGGTTTTGCTGTGGACGCTTACTTTTGTCAGCATTACTGAAGGAGGAACTTGTAACTTCCCTCCCATACTTGATGGATTCTTTAGTAAGGTGCTCATGTGAATAGCTGTCAGGTTTCTCCTCAGGAAAATCATATTTACTAGAATGTCCATAATCAATAACTTGGCCTTGTCGTGCATCAGAGACCAGAAGATCAGATGATCTTGTATCACGGTCAGAGATGTTCCTCTTGGCCTTGCGCATGCGGATGTCTCGCAAAATAAAAGGCAGGTTGTCTGGAGTTAGTTGATCATCAGGATAGTGGCTAAGAAGCTCAAGGTCCTCACTTGAGAGTCCAAAGTTTGCTAATATGCTGCTGGCACTCTCTGGTGTGTAACGTGTAGGGTGATGTTCTGAAGGAGATTGGCTGTCCAAACCACTCTGTCCTGCACTGCTGCCAAAACCCGAAGACTGAAACCGCTGTGAAGAACTGGAGGAATTACCTATACTTGGGGAAGAAAATTTTTTGCTGGGAGCCTGGTATCCAGTCCAGTCCCCATCGTCAGACCTTCCTGGAATGCTGGCTGCTGCATAACCACCACCTCCTGGAGAAAGTACTTTATCTCTGACATCTTTCTTCAGGCGGGGATCTGTTTTTGGCTGATGCAGCATTTGGGAGACCAGACGCACTTCCTCAAGAGCTTCACGAATGTTCATATCTATAGATGAATCAAGGTTGTGGGAAATCTGCGGCTGACGCTGACTCAAAGGAAACGTCATCTGCTGGCTTGCCGTCATTCCCCCACGAGGACTAGACATGGAGTCAGGGGCAAGGCGAGCTCCTGCCAGGTCCAGGCCAGACTGTGACCCAATAGCGTACTGCCCTGCTGGAATGGACCTCTGGCCACTGGAGAATGGTCCCCCACGGGGATTATACATGGGATGGGACATGGTAACCTTGATCAAGTCAAGCAAGGCCAGGGCAGGTATACCAGTAAAAGGAGGAGTGAAGTTTCTGGCAGTAATCACATTCAGCTGGTGAAGTGCCAACTGAGCCTTTATATGGGCCAACTGGAGGGAGACAAGGCCAAAGAAAGGCAGACTCCCAAAGCTGCTCAGGGAATTCGTAACAGGGGGCACACAACTTTCCAAGAACAATGCAAAGCTGAAAAAGTTGAAGGGAAAAAAAACAAACAAAAAAACAAACACAGACAGGGTTACTGGCTTGCCGTTTTTAACTCCAGAAAGAGTAACGGAAAGAAGGTTGTAATCCCTGACCCTACCCCCACCCCTGTTTGCGTCACATATATTTAAGTTTTATCTTCCCACTGTATCCAGAATCAATGTAGACTCTCTTTTACTGGTCTTCACTGAAGGGGAAAAACACCAAATGTAAGCAGAGAATGGACAGGGGAATATTTTTGCATGATTTTATGAATAAGATGACCTCAAGCTTAGGGCATTAACTGGAAAATATACAGGTTTTAAAAGTTGTGATCGAATACGCCCTAGATCAATTAAATAAATCAAATAAGTTTTGCAGTCAAGCAGATCATTGAATGTCTAGTAGGAAGCATATTCAATGTAATGTAGTTTTGAAGACATTTTGGCACTCATCCATGGGGCTTCAAAAATGATGACATTCTAAGAAAGAGTGCTAGACCTGCCTTCATACTATCAAGCAACAGGTAACCATTAATGTTCTAGACAATTGTGTGACATGAAGACAAAACAACAATTAACAGCCAAATTGAGATTCTCAATTCTATGCAAATCATCTATGATGCCTAAAACCAACCAATCTTTAGGATTGATTTCAGGGAATTCCTTTGTCCATTGAGTTTGCGTGCAAGCATGCGCACACATTATTAGCCGTAGGTTTGCATTATTAGTGCCAGTTTTGTATACACATACTTAGCGGCCTGTGTTTTGAATACTATTGTGTTTGGTCCAAAACTGTTAGCATCGTAACTTATCAGGAAGCCGAAGTGTTCCCATACACCAGACCTTAAAGATTTGGGGGAATTTTCCAGCTCCTGCTTGCTGCTAAATGTAGCATTGCTGTTTATCTAAGCTAATAAAAGCTCGTTCTTTCAAAACCCCTTAAACCTCTCCTAATTCGAAATAAGTTCCTTTTTTCAGATATGGGAGTGTGGGCTTGATTTAAAAGTTTATTTCACCTCATGTAATATAAGGGCTGTTTCGTTTTATTTTATGAATAGCCTAGTTTAATTTGAAGCCTGTTGAATGTACTGTTCAATATCCAGGTGTATTGAATCAATAGCCTTGTATGAAATGAAACTGTATCATATGCATTGTCATTACACTCCTAATAAGGACATAAATTGTATGGCCAAACGTATGTGGACACAACTCTTAATTATTGAGTTCAGGTGTTTTAGCAATACGCACTGCTAACAGGTGCATAAAATAAAGCACATAGCCATGCAGTCTCCATAGACAAACTCAACTTTAAGTTCTATTATTGTGAAACAGAAACTACTAGGAGCAGTAACAGTTCAGCCATGAGGCGGCAGACCATGCAAACTCACAGAGCAGGGCCACCAGTTTATGTGCTAAAGCTCTGTTATCATTCGCAACAGAGTTCGAAATGCCTCTGAAAGCTACATCAGCACAAGAACTGTGTGTTGAGAGCTTCATTAGATGGGTTTCCATGGCCGAGCAGCTGCTGGTGTTTTTTTTAGGGTTTGTGCTGGGCCCCTTAGTTCCAGTGAAGGATAATGATAATGCTAAAGCATACAAAGACTTTTTAGATAATTGTATGCATCCAACTTTTTGGCAACAGTTGTGGGAAGGCCCTTTTCCCTGTTCCAGCATGAATGTGCCCCTGTGCACAAAGCGAGGTCCATAAAGTCATATTTTTGATGAGTGTGGAGTAATCCATTGACCTGCACAGAGCCCTGACCTCAACCCCAATGAACATCTTTGGGATGAATTAGAATGCTGACTGCAAGCCAGGTCTTCTCATCCTACATCAACGTCTGACTTCACCAATGCTCTTTTGACTAAATCGGCACACATTTCCACTGACACACTCCAATCTCTTGTAGAGTGCCTTTCCACAAGAGCGGCGGCCGTTGTAGCCGCAAAGTAGGGGGCCAATTCCATACTAATGCCCATGATTCTGGATTGGGATTTACACCAAGCTCAAATAGGTGTGATGTTCAGGTGTGCACATATTTTAAGCTATATAGTGCATATATAAAATCCAGGTAATGTTCTTACAAATAAACTTAGGAAGCCATTTGATCGGAAACACCCACTGATTTGTTGGGGGGGGAAAGCAGAACAGTATACAAAATAAAATGAGTGACAAAGTAACTCAGAGACAGACTGAAAAATACATGGAGAAGACCTATTTGATTGAAAACTTAAATTTAGTTTAAAATGCTATTTACCTTTGATCACTAATATGGCAGCCAGTGTTTCATTCCAATCCATATCAAACACACATGATCCATCCAATCAAAATGTTGCAGCATACTTTAATGTTGGAATGGTCAATGTTAAGGATCAGGCTAGGCATTCCTTTTATAGCACCAAAGTCTAATACAAGTGAAACATCATCTTTTACCGCTTTGGAAAAACAATAAACTCCATTTTTGAGGTTTCAGTATTCATGATAATGAACAACCAACAGGTCTGTTCTCCATCACCCTTTTATACTATTATATGTGAGGACAAATACCCTCATACAGTAGGTTATTCTTACTTGACTCAGTGTACTCCACTTAACCATGGTTTACAAGAACCAGGGTAAAATAAGTACTATAGTTATATTCACTGGACTCAGTACTCAGACCTCTTCACTGTTTGTATGCTTTAATGTATTATAGATTTACTTTAAAATTTATTACATTTAATTGGTCATTAATCCACATACAATAATCCATAACGACATTAAAAATCAAAAACTGAAATTTCTCATTTAACTAAGTATAAAGATCCTTGGCTATGGCACTCCAAATTGAGTTCAGGTGCATCCTGTTTGCTTTTATTATCTTGAGATGTCCATAGAACTTGACTGCAGTCCACCTGTAGCAAGTTCAACTGACTGGACATTTAGAAAGGCACATGCTTGTGTGTATAAGGTCCCAAGGTCACAGTGCATGTCAGACCAAAAACCAAGCCATGAAGTCATTTTTTGTTCCCTTGCAGACATCCACAAACAAACTGCGTCGAGACACAGATATGGGCAAGGGTATAAATGGTATAAATGAAAGAATTCCGGAACCACCAGGACTTCCTAGAGCTGGCCATCTGGCCAAGCTCAGTAGCCGGGCTAGAAGGGTCTTGGTCATGCAGGTGACCAATGGTCACTCTAACACGGCTGCAGAAGTCCTCCACAGAAACAGCAGAACCTATAGTAAGGACAACCTCTCAGAAATACTCCATCAATCAGGCCTTTACGGTAGAGTGGACAGACAAAAAGCACTCCTGAGTAAAAGGCATATGGCAGGCATTTTCCGAGAGTCTGAAGAAAAAGATTCTCTGGTCTGATAAGGAAAAAAATTTACTTTTTGGGCTGAACCCCAACACTACATTTGGCAAAAACCCAGGTAGTGCTCTGGAGGTGCTTCTAAGTAGCAGGAACGGAGAGACTGCTCAGAAGTGAAGGGAAGGATGAATGCAGCAAAAAAACAGAGAGCAACCCGAAGACAATGAATGTTGGAGTAGCTTTGGGACAAATCTCTGAAGGTCCATGAGTGGCTCAGCCAAAGCGCGGACATCAACTCCATCTGTGGAGGATGGTCCCCATCCAATCTGATTGAGCTTCGGAGAATCTGCCAGGAAGAATGGGAGAAACTGCCCAAATCCAGGTGTGCAAAGCATGTAGAGACTTACCCAAAAAGACTCAAAAGGTGTTTCTACAGAGTACTGAATAAAGGGTCCAAATACTTTCAGTTTTTGATCTTTAATACATTTGCAAAAATTTCTAAAAACTTGTTTGCACCATTATGGATTATTATGCGTAGACTGTTGGCCGAAAAAGTTAAATTACAAGCATTTAAAATTCAATCTATAACACAATAAATTGTGCAAAAACTGGATGGGTCTGAATACTTTCCAAACCCCAATGTCTTAACAGTTAAAAATTGCAGTGTTAAGTGTGCACTACACGACTCTCAAATTGCTGTCCCCTTTCACACTACACACCTTTAATCAGTTGTTTGGTGGACAGAGGGGTGTACACACTACACAATCATTTGCAGAGGGGGGTCACACAGTACACCATGTTTCACCTGGAGAGATCCCCACTGAAGCATACCTGATCCCTAAATCCCACTCTCAGAAAACTAAATGTGAGAACTCGAACATGTGACTGCTTGACTGAGTCACTATTTTATAATAATACCTCACATTTATATAGCACTTTTCTAGACACTCAAAGCACTTTACATGGGGGGAAGGTCTCCTCAACAATCACTAGAGTGTAGTTATACAAAAGTAATAATAATAATAAAAAACTCTGGAGAAAATACTGTTAGGCGACATGCACACAGTGAGGACTGTCTGAAATGTTAAAAGAGCTGGTGGTATTGTACAAGAAAGTAGCTATTTTTATACCACACGCCAGCAGGAATCATCGCGTTTATTTATATTTAATCGGGTATTTGCCGAGTCAGGAAAAATTTACAACTGAGAAATTCAGGGCTAAAATCCTGTCATATGCACTAGGTTTTATGGACACTTAACACTAACCTGAGCAAGCAAAAACACAAAAAGCTATAGTTTATAAGTCGTAAGATATTTAAGTGATACAAAAACAACAGATTTGGGCTCATTTTTAAATAACACATTGTTTACATTATTGACATTAATGCTACAGACACATTATTGTAACCAGAGAGTTTGCACTATAGACTGATTATTTTTATTCACACAAACAATCACCTACGCAGATGAAGTAAAGGAGAAATCACTGATAACCTCAAACACAATGAGTCTCAGTTTGAGGTAGACATGAGGCCACCAGTAAGATTTTAAGGCTGTGTGACAAGTTAAATGGTTTCTTGCTGGGTTTGACATGCACGCTGTCAGTTTACCCGGAGGCACAGTATTGTGTATCAGGCAGAAAAGCTTCACTCAGCCAAGCTGTCTGCCTCGCTGTGTCCTCAGCTCCATGCGCAACAACATGGATCACTTCATACACTCTCTACACACTCAACATCTGGAAATTAATCAGAATGTTAAATGCAGTGGAATCATTGCGAGTCATTGAACTGAACTACTAACAGAAAAGCTGCGTGGTCACAGGGCTAATGCTAGCGCTAGCTCGCGTCTTAATAACTAGCAACTCTATACAGCTGGCTCGACCCAATAATACAGGTATCCACGACAGCAGTTATTCATGTTCGTATATATATATATATATTTTTTGACAAGTTATACAGAAACAAGGCGGCACAAAACACCCAGAGGTGGTTCATACAAAACAGGAAAGATTGAACCATTGGCAGGCCTGTAGGTCTGGCCTACTCAGGCAGGCTCTTCACCAGGCCGTGGACAAGACCTCGGACATGTTATGTTCCCGTCGCTGGTAAATAACATCTACACACAGGTGGCTCGGCCATCATGCGCTGTGTTTTTTCTATAAGACATACCTCGTGTTTAAAACCTGTTAGGGTGAAATTTTCCCCAAATTGCAGTCGCTGAAGATCCACATTTCCCGTGCGCAGGAATTATTCAGCCACTCGCTCCTTTCTCAGCGCAGAGTCTTTCCTCCGCTTACACCGAGCAGGGAAAGGCGCTGCAGCAGACCAGATCAAACGATCACAGATACATATGTAACCGGGTACCACGGAGATATAGATAAATATATAACTTCTTCCCCTCCCCCTGCTTCCCCATGTATCGGGATTGTTTGATCTGGTCTGCTGCAGAGCCGCTCTCTGCGCGGAGGGAAGAGCGAGTGGCTGAAATATATATATATATATATATATATATATATATATATATATATATATATATATATATATATATATATATATATATATACATACATACATACACACACACACACACACACACATATATATATATATATATATATATATATATATATATATATATATATAGATAGATAGATAGATAGATAGATATAGAGATATAGATATAAACAATAAATATTATAAAACGCTCTCGTATTTCTCCTTTGGTTGTTTTCCAACATTTCAGATACATTTATTTTGCATCTGGTCTTTTGTTCATTTGTCACGTGACGTAGCATGTTGCGTATTGGTTACAGAAATTAGTTCATAATTCCCAACCCGGTAGTTAGGTTTTATTTTTACACTTACAGTTACACAACGCATTTTTCGTCTTAAATTTTGGTTAGTTTTTTTTCTCATAAGTTATAAATTTGTGAATTTCTGATAGTCCTCTTCCACAACATTGAATCTGGTAATAAAGGGTTTGTTAATGCTTTAAACTTGTTTAATGTTTTATTTGTATGATGTGGAAAATCACGTTGATAAATAAAGATACCTGCTTACAGTGGATTTACTTTTATCCTTTCCTCAGAAAATATCATATAATACAAAAGGTATGAGGAAAGAGGCTACAGGAGCCTAGGGTTGCGTGGTATACCGGTACTACGGAAGTATCGAGATAGTAAAGCTTCAAATACCGCCAATGTCACTGTATTCTTTAAACGGTAGTATTGCCGATACGGTAGTACCGTACATAATGTTGTATGTGCAGCAGTTAATACTATTTTCACTAAAATGACACATCACACTGCTTTTGCAGAATACACAAAGGTTAGTGACACTTCATTTAACCCAAATTCTTTATCTTAATCTTTAAAGATTTCCTATTTGCTACCAAGCAAGCTAACCTTACGCTGACCGCTGTGAGTTAATAATTAAATGAACCGTGTTTCAAATTCAAACTGAATTTCTAAATTCAGTAATTTATTCCTAATTTGTGTTCATTCTCATTTCTCTGAGAACAATTTCCATTTGCATGATTTCATATGTTTTCATAATAGATTAAATATGTGGCACATTGAATTAGTTGCTTCCCAATTGCATGACTGTTCTTCAGTTTTTCCAACACCCAGTTATTCATTCTCATTAATAATGTATTTAGAGGAAAATCTGGTTGTCTGTTTACATTTATATCTGTGTATTTCTGTAAATTTTGTTCATTTTGTAGATTTGAATTATGTATGAACACAATATTGCATGATATTGTGACACTACTTAATATTGTGATACTTCAGCTGGTATAGTATGGTAAGAAATGTTTATGGTATCATGACAACCTTTCTGGCTGCTGTCATGTGACAAAAGAACAAACGACTCAGACCAGAAGGCCCAGTTGAATGGTGAATTAGTCATTTTTGTTTCTCATCATTTGTCCTGGGCTGTATTCTAATTTTTTCCTTATTTAGAATCTGACCAAAGTTTGCATAAGTAGATGTGTTGGCTATTGAAAATGTAACATTTTAATTTAAGTTTGCTTAAATGACCCAAATTACTTAAATAAAGATTCATTTATTTTGCTGTATGAGATTCACAGATCCAAGTCAGTAAAATGATCCAATTTTCCTATCACTAAGAGAGAGAGCGAGAGATTGGTGAAGACTGTTTATCACAGCTATTACATAGGTGAGAACGGGAACTAACTTCTCTCGTGGATGTTTCACAACATTAAATCTAACTATAAACTGTTAAAAAGTGCAATGCGTCATTCATTAATGAATTAAACATTGTAATCTTTGGTACAACGCTGTGCTACAAGCTGAATATCACACTCCAGACTGTGCTGTTGTATGAAAATAATGGATGCCGGTTGAGTGTAATGCACCTCGAGGTATAATATCAGCATACGTGAAGACGTACGAGTGTCCATCACTAATATGAGCAGGTGAGAGGCGTACCCACTGCCTATCCAGCTGTATCTACTGCGCATGCTTTGGCTCCAAGGTCTCTACTGTGCAGACATTAGTGAATGGTGCCATGTTGTCCACTGGTATGTACAGTAGACTCATTGGTAGATATAGTCAGGTGTTGGCCTCTCTCATAATGTCAACTAGATGGCAGGGTTTTCTTCTCTAAACAAGTCTGCCACAGTGTCACTGATTGTGACTGCTTTTTGGTTGGTGCATAATGATTTTCTTGTTTTCACCTAAATTGTCTTAATACTGCCATTTTAGTTGCATTTCTTGCATTCTAACATTACTTCTCAACTTTTATCTAAGAATATGAAGGGAATATCGACAGTATTATTCATTTAAATACTGCTAAGTATACCCATTGACTTATTCTAAATATTGGCAAGAAACTTGCCCCAATATGTCATTATCCTTTCTAAACATGCAATATATCCAAACATGAAAAAATGCACTGATTATTAAGGTCAACGAAGTTTTGAGGAGGTTTAGAGCTTCTGTCTGATAACTGCAGTCTATAAATCAGGAAATAAATATTAATAACTCAATCAAACAAACGAATAAACAATCATTCAATCAATAAAATTAGTGGATGAAATTATTGCATATTGAAATTGCATAATTCTATTTTTATAGTTGTTTTATTAGTATTTATATGTACTCTGGAACACTATTTCAGTGTTTAAGGTTAATGTAAACATTTTCTGCCAATTTAGCTGTGAGTAATCCATGGGATTAAGAGTAAAGATGCTAATGATGAAGGTAATAGACAGCCAGTGTAACAGGTAGGGTTTTTTTCATAGAATGGAGAAGAGTCAATATTGCAAACTATAAGTATTTACTAGTTTCTAATTTTGGCTATGTTTGGATAAAATGCAGTTTTAGTCTAATAAACGATATCAGTACTTTTATTAGAATTTAGGAGAATGACAATTCTATTCATATAAAGTTTTATATATTTAAGCCTTACATGCTGAATCTGACCAAAATTATAAACATAATTAGTGTAGAAGTGAAAACCAATATTTTATATGTTGAAATTGCATGTTCCAGGGCATGGGCATGAAGGGAGAATGACCAAAGGCCTAAACAGAAGCTCGTAAGACACCATACTTTTTTAAGGTGAATGCATATTATCGCTAGCAATCTTATAACAGTCTGTCAAGTACAAACTAAACCAGACAAGAACGATTCTGCCGATTGAAGCGACTGTGCTTTCAAGCCTCTCAGTGTTGCATATTCAGATGAGCAGTAACGGTAGAGCATTTATTGTATATGGGGAAAAATGTTTTTTTGTGTCGTATTCATTTCCACCCTTTCTGACATCAGCATTCTACTGCTTTCACTAGGTATCCTCAAATATACTATGCATAGTAGCAACTTTTCATTTTTCTAGAGAGCAGTGAAATTGTGGATATTTAATTTCTACCAAGCGAATCGGGATAGATGGATAGAGCTCGGCATTACAAACAAAATGGATTTCATAATGAATTCTTATTGAATTGATAGCAAGAAGAGGTCTCCAAATATTATAAATTTCCAAATGTCAAAAGTGCAGTCAGCCCAACTTCCCTTGCCCCCTATGTGTCTGACAGCCATGTTTCATCGGAGACTAGGGAAACTGAATAATATCCCTGACAATGTCAAGTCAATGTTAGTGCAGAGACAGCAATAAATAAGCCAAAGCATGCCAACAATGTTATGAATCAGAAGGTGTCTCTAACATCCATATGAGTAGGTCATGACTTGCCCTTTCATCACTATGTACACAAAAATAAATGATAGATTAATAGTATGATTTGAACAATTGTAAGATTAACCACGAACTATAAATCAGACTGAAACAATTCCAATAGACAAAACCGCGTGAAGTTTTAAAATATGATTTTGTTCATTAACTGTACTGAGTCAGGTCATGTGAGTGCAAGTAAGTGATCAGGTCACATGGATTCACATACGGTTTCGCATTTGAACTATGACTGCTATTATAACATGCTAATTTCTAATTACTCAGCACTAGTAATAAAATATCCCTACTACTCCATCATGTTATCTTCTTCCTGATTGTACATATTCTTTAAGTGGTACACATCCAAGGCCTGCATAGTGACAGACTGTAATCACTGAAGTAGCCAAGAACAGATATCAGTAAACAGAATGTAAGCACTAGTGACAGAGAGAGATATAGGTAGTTGAAAAGTATTTTGCATGTATTATAGTCATCAACCATTCTATCATTTTATCACTTACCCACATCTCACTCACTGGACATTTGTCATATCTGCTAGGCAGCATGCTGTGGAAGTAGCTTGACACCATTTGCCATTTGTCTCTGTCTGTCAGCCTGTCTGTCTGGCAGGAGTAGCTTAAGAACAAATGTTTTGGGTCTCCTGTGGCCTGTTAGTCAGACAGATAATCAGACATAATAAAAACAAAAGTACCCTAGAAATTATTGGGAACGCGTAGAACTCATCACCTCTGGTTTGAGCCCGACTCTATCCTTTGCTACATGTAAAGCCCTGCTGACATAGCGATCATTGGATACTCAGCTCAACACAGCAGTTTGCACCCTGGTCTTAATGTCATATAACACTGTTGTTATACATGTAAAATTAAAGAGATAGATAATCTTTGCTGCTCTGTACTGACATACTGCCCAGATACATCACAAATATGATAATTAACAACATGAATAGGAATTAAACGCTTGGATATTACATACACTGTTTGATTTATCATGTTGTAGACGTTCACATTAAAAGTATTAGCATTCAGGTTTTGAATGCTAGAGGCATCATTGGTAGAAGTATTTTATTGAAAGCAATTTGCAGAAGAACATTTCACATCCTCTGCCTCACATGAATTAATGTGTTGGTTGCCAG
This sequence comes from Ictalurus punctatus, assembly GCF_001660625.3. Lineage (NCBI taxonomy): Eukaryota > Metazoa > Chordata > Actinopteri > Siluriformes > Ictaluridae > Ictalurus > Ictalurus punctatus. The sequence goes on along the minus strand of NC_030422.2, from coordinate 18,428,153 downwards.
AGCCACATCAAAACATATTCCACAAGTGTCCCATTCAAGGCTGATCCCACAAAAGCTGTGCTCTGGAGCTGCTGAGTTGTATAACATTGTCACCAGAGTGAACATTGCTACCCAGCAGGACTGGGATCAGGGGTGACCATCCACAGAGAGAGTGTTGAAAGAGCATAGTAGAGCCTTCAACAACAGCAAACTAGCCTGTCAACATTAGATAAAAAACAGGACGTAGAACACAAATCGGATTTGATAAAGAAATATACAAAGAAAACCCCAAAATAGCACCAGATACAAACATCAAAAGGGTCATGTGGTTTTGTTTAGTTTTGTGCCCGTCTATGTGTTCTTAGCTGGATTGGTAGCATAAACTATAGCTACTGTTGACTCTCTGAGCTGGCAATTGCACAGCCTAGCTTTATATGCGTTATAACACAAAATATGACTAGCATGACTGGCTAGATTTAATGCCACACTAATTATGAAATTTGGTTAACTTCCAAGCATGTTATTATTATTATTATTATTATTATTATTATTATTATTATTATTAGCTTCCACGCATATAAGAGTGAATAAATGATTAAAACATACTTCACTTAATTATGGATAAGTGAATATTTGCACACATCTAAATTGCCTGTTTTAACATAATTGCAAGTGTGATATTATGACAGGGAATTTTTATTTCCCTGTATAGGTAATGTAGCTGCATCTATTTTTAAAAATAACTATTTGTTTAAAGAAATAATACATAATAGAATATCCTCAATGTAATTTAACAATCGCAACAGAAAAATATATACTCTTTATAATACATATGATATAAAAGTGATATATAATTTTAATACGCCTTCCCATACAATAATATAGAGAAGGAGAAGTTAATACACAGGTGGCTCACTGACATGCAATCGGATATTTTAAGTGATGAAGTATTTACACATTTTTCTCCCAATTTAATTTAGGAACATAATTTATGTGTATGCAGCAAGGTTAATCACCTCAGCATGCTAATTTGCAATTATATTGTGAAGCATCAGACAGCAAGAAGGTAGATTGTATAGTTTTAGCTCGTTCTCAGCGGTAGAACACACACACACACACACACACACACACACACACACAGCTTCTTGTGTCCATAAGCAAACACGAAAACACATGCGAGCAGGGTGAACTCATAAATGGTATGATGGATCCCATATATAGATATCCAACCATCTGAGGTCATGGTGAGAGTCATAAAAAGTGAAGGTCACACAAGCCATTTGTTTGACAAATAAATGCTGATCACGTATGTATGTGACATAAAATTAGAGTGTACTATAAAAGTTTAAATCTCTATTAAATCTCTAATAGTTTAAATATAAACTATAACATATTGATAATAGTTATCAATATAACTATTAATACCATGCAAAATAAATGTTTCAGTGCTGTGAGATATACTCAGATATACAACACCTGCTATTACTGGAGCTAGTTTTGGATCTGCTTATTTTATGAAAATCAAAATTCAATTTGCATAAAGTGACCAAGCCAGACTGCAATTAACACATATACTTCTGCCTCAGAATAAATGCTGAGCTGTTCTCATGGAACTTGAGTGGAAAACCTGCCTCATATTTTGTCACTTTAGCAGTACTGTGACATACCTTCAATGTCTTTAATGCTAGGAAGCCTGCTATGAAAGCTATAATGAAGCCAGGGCCTAATTTGGATGGCTTAAAGATAGATTAGTTGGTATCACAGTCTCATAAATCAGGATATCAGTCTCAACACATGCATGCATCTTGGCAAAATATTGCATTACATAAACACACACACACACACACACACACACACACACACTACAGCTTCTTACAGGCATAAACACAGACACAGACAGAGAAACATACAGCAAATGTTGTATATTACGACTATATTATTAATAATTGTGATAATTATATACTCAACTATTATTTACTATTCATCAGCAGCCACGAAACACTATAAAGTACACATCAGAAAGCCAGAAATATGGCTGATACATTTTGTGATCATGGAAGTCATATGTTCATGGCATTTCAGCATGCTTAAATTTCATCTGCCCTCTAACTCACGCCCTGACAGTGTGGTTTATGTTACACTTTTATTGAGTTTGTGCTTAGCTGTTTGGCATGATTGGCCTTTTACCTCATGGGTGTATTTAAAGTCAGCACCATAGCATTAAAGAGTGTGTCAAGAGATTAACCTTTTTTAAAAATCAGTATGATAAAATCCTAGGCCTTTCAACAGTTGATCTTTTGAAACCTTGTCTATAACTGACCTGTCTAGGAAAGAAAAAAAAAACCCCACAAAACATTTATGTTATAAATAAGGCTGAATATAAAGTTGAAAAGTTTAAATTTGCTTTGACCTTAAAACTCAATATCTCGCAATCATGGAATTCTCATAAAACCTGTTTTTTGATCATTCAAAAAATTTTCGTGCATACTGCAAATAAAAGTCAAAAGTTTTAGAGTGACAGTGTGGATGAGGATTCCAAGGTGAACACTTTTGAGCTTCAGGATGCTAGTATCCCACACAGCCATTTTGAGCAAATGTAACATGCCAAAAATGGAATTAGCATAATGTTTTAAATAACTTTACAACTACAGACAACCGTATTTAAGAGAACCACTACTCCATTAACATCACAGGTCAGAGTACTTATTATTTATAATGGCTTCTGTCACCTGTAGACATCAGGCTTGGCCAGGCTTGGCAGAGAAAATGTCATAGTCAACCAGGGATATTATGTGACAATGAATTGTGTCCTTTGATATATCTAAGAATTTTACAGGCTAACAACGGTGCATGGTAGGACTTTGTTTGACATCGCAGGCTCAGTGAACGATGGTCGCTGACAGAGACAGCAGAAGAGAACTGTGTTATTGTGAGGCAGAAATAAGATAGAGAGAAGAACACAGCCTTATGTGTGCACATCATAGACTAGCACAGGTTGCACCATTCTGCTACCAGAACAACAGATTCACATGGGAAAAGGTGTTTCATTTATAGTGCTTTTATATAATGTCTTTCTTAAATCAAAATGACAATCATTGTCTGAGGTATTAAACAAGAATGAATTCTTCAGTGTCATGTGACACAAAGAGAGAATCTATTCAGAATTTATAATTAATAAATGATTCTATACAGATCTGTCTACTCTGCTGTTCTAAATGCTCAGCACTAGACATGTACTGTCACAGTCCAGACAGTTAAAGGTGTAAGAGACATAAAATGTGTGCTTTAGATTTGTACAATCAAAGTTTGCAGAACTATGACTGTAAAAATCAGTGTCATAATGTCTATGGTAATTGTGTTCCCCAAAAATAATATTTCAGTTGAAATGATTCAGCTCTTTCCACCCTGTTAGTTACGCAAACATTTCCAATCAAACAAGCATTAAGTGTGGTGCTAATTCTGCCCCTTAATTAAAAATGCAGTTGGGTCAGAGAGGCAGACTAAAATAATGAGACAACAGTTGGGAATCTGTCTGCCGTCTGTATAGTCTCAATATTTCATGCAATCTTAGAATGTAACAGCACCATGTCCTATTGGTCCTATTTCTTTTATATATATATATATATATATATATATATATATATATATATATATATATATATATATATTGTATAAAAAGACAGCAATGACCTGCACTGATTTGCATATATGTTTGTTTGTTTGTTTGCTTCATTTAAAATGTTTCTTCTAATTCTCTTTGCTGCTGTAATAGGTGAATTTAATAGATGTATAAAATGATCTATCTATCTATCTATCTATCTATCTATCTATCTATCTATCTATCTATCTATCAAAAAAAATGCCTACCTTTTAAAAGAAATACTTCTATAAAACATACATCGTACAGTAATAATTCTATACTAGTAGTCTTACCCTATTCTAGTACAAACAGTTTCAAACTGATTTACAATTTTAGCAGTGCACTCAAATATGGTAGGAGATAGAAGACGCAGCTTTTAAACTATAAATAGTTATTCAGAGGAGTAAGATTAAATAATGAACTTCATCATACTTTTGATTAACACAAACACGGACAACATTAACAGCAAACACAAATTTTTCAATGGTGAAACATGAGAGAATACCTGAAAGACAGACACCCGACATTGTTAGTGAAATTATAATACACAACTGGACTCACACATTATTCAACATTATTATTAGACAACATTATTATTAGTCTTTCATGGAAATGTTATTTGGTTTGGTTTAACAGTCCAGCCTTTATATTTCTAATTAGGATTAGTTTGCCCAACAAATTTAAATCCATGTCAAACTCATGTAATTGGAAAAGATAGTTTGAATCAAGACTATATATCTTACCGATTAGGAGCATCAGGTCTGATTAGAAGTGCCAAGTTGTTGGTTTGTTTGTTTGTGCTGTTACTTATGATTGTATTTGCCACTCCATTCTGGGCTGTGAGCTTCTTTTTGCCGTTTATCATTTTTTCTCTTCTGTCCTGGGATGTGATGGGCAAATGCAGCCACTCACTCCTTTTTACCTGGTTTCAATGCAGTCACTCTTCATATTTACAAAAACAAGCCACCAAAAAAAGAAAACTGTACCACAAAAGTCTTGAAAGTTTTATCACAAAAGCTAAATATATCAATCAAAACAGAGTGAGTAGCGAGATCTCAGTAGTAAAATCCAGTAATGAACTTCATCCCAAAAATCAACTAATGATTTTCACAAAAATATATCATTATACCATCATCTACTACCTGCTGAGCAGAAGGAACAATGTTGCTGAAGAATATCCAATGAGCATTAATTTGTAATAGATAAAAGGCTACAAAATACAGTCATTTTTTCAACTAAGAAAAAATATTTATAAGAATTAATTTGCAGAAAATGCGGTATAAGTTACATGATGAACAAAATAAATTCAAATTGATCCAACAAGAGTTTGCGTAGCATTTCATGTACATTATCTAGGATATTTCATACTTAGTCTGAGCGAGAGCCATGAGAGCATTTCAATCATTCGCTACCCCAGACACCCAGAGTATTCAGCTGGAGCTGGGTGTCACATGCTAAATGCCTGCAGAGTGAAGGGCAGGAAAGAGAGAGGGGGAAGGAGAGAGAGAAATAGAGAGGGGGTTCAAAAGCTAGTACACATGGAATGTAAGTTGAAATAAGCATAAAATATTATGAAGGAAAATACTGGAAAAAAGTTACTGTACTCTACTTCACATTGTCCTTTTATTTATGTCAGAGTTATAGAGGACTGGGTTCTGGCAGTAATAGACCATTTAAAGAGTCAAACATGGTACACTTTCTTGGGTCCCTATATTTTTCCTCTACCTTGGCTTAGCTTTATACTATTCATCTGAGTTAATCCTTCTGCTCATTCTCTCAGTAAATATTTGGTCTAGTTGAATTTTAACTCATTTGGACTCATGCCCAGTGTGTACAATGATAAAGCCTGTAAAATCCCACCCAGCTGTCACTGGGGATGCAAAAGATTATCGTTGTCCCACCAGCACAATGACCACCACTGAGACAAACCCACTGACAAGTTTTTCCACAGGCTAATCCCCATTCTCTACATTAGCTATGTCTTTCACTGCTTCTTGGTGCTGCGCTTATCTTTATTAACCTCGATCAATGTTGTATGTGTATGGTATTAAATATGAAGGGTGTAAATTGGATTGGGTAAAAAATCAACAGAGGGATGGTGTGATGCAGCGTGACACAATGAAAATCAGTTGTCTACAACAGCATGCCACTAAATGTTTTACTCCTCTAATACCACAGAATTTTTTTTATATATTAAAGACTGATATATCATATGACATATGTCATAAGTACTTGGGTCCCCTGAGTCTACTAAATTCCTAACTAATATAGTTTAACATTTGTTCCATGCCCCTCCAGGTTGCACATTTTAATTTAGTTGCTGTCAATTTCTACCTCATTATTTATTCCCCTTCCTTTCGCACAGCAGCTACCAATATGGGAGGTCTCTTACAGAACTGCCACTGAAGCATCATAAGAATGCCAAATGTGCTTGGAGGAGAGCACTAACTGTAATTATCATTATGCTTGAGCTAAGAGACACGATAGGCTGGCATCGCTTTAATTCACAGGGCTGAGACATGCGACCTTTACATTAGGAGATTAATCTCAATTCACGTATATATTTTTCATTCAGACTTGCACCATATTATATTTTGCTGGTTTTGTTGGCTCTTTTTAACTATGTAACAGAAGCTGTTTACTGGCTGTGTTAAAAATGTCATCCTTGTATATACTGCGCATACAGCAGTATTGCCATGGATTTTTCATAGCTGAAACTGCTTGTGTCACTTTCACCAGTTTTCCAGCAGTTTTTCATAAATACCCTTGAATTAAAGCTGAAAGTCAGTACTTTGACCTCATATTCATTATTTAATTACAACTCCAATATACTGTGATAGATAGCTAAAAACATACAATAAATTTATCGATGTTCAAATATGTATCCTTTGGGCAATTTTCAGAGCTCCTCACATCAGCGCTACACAGATCCAGCCCTTATGGCAGACTTGCCAAAAGGAAGCCACTTCTGCAAAAGGCCATGTTAGAAATGTTAGAAAACAGATTTTGTGGTCTTATGAGATTCAAGTTGAGCCATTTGGTCTAAAGCCAAAGCAGACAAATACAGCCAACATCCAGATAACACCATTCCAGTGATTAAGCACGTTGGTGTTTGAGCATCCATCATGCTCTTGGGTTGCTTTTCAGTTGGAAAGCTTAATTGTTGCCATAAGAGGTAAAATGTATGGAGCAAAATATAAGCAAATTATTGAGAAGAACCTTTTCCAGTCAGCCAGACATATGCATTTATCTGCAAAACTATATGTCTCAACAGGACAATGAGCCAATGCACAGGGAAAAAACTACAAATGAAAAAAGAAGGTTTATGTTTCGTAATGGCTGAGTCAAAGCCCAGACTTAAATCCAATGTGGCATGATAATGAGTCTTTATAAGCACAGTGAAATTCTTTTCTTTTCTTTGCATGTCAGGAAGCTGGGGTCAGAGCACAGGGTCAGCCATGATGCAGCACCCCTGGAGCAGAGAGGGCCTTGCTCAAGGACCCAACAATGGCAGCTTGGCAATGCATCTCACTTTTGTGAGAGGCTTGAACCCCTGACCTTCTGATCAATAACCCAGAGCCTTAACCACCAAGCCACCAAAAAGAGAACTAATTAATGGGAGTGGAGGCACTGTATGTATATTAGGTTTGATGCTGACCACACCTTTTAATTGTTGTCACATGAATTATGTCATGTTATTTGTCAGCTACTGCAAGGGTTTAGTAAGTCTTCACTTTCACTTATTGCTGCAGAAAGATAAATAAGTAAACTGTTCCAGTTTACCTGATGTTCCAGTATACCTGAACTCACCCTACTTCACATCATCCAAAATTATAACAGATTACTCTACTATTTCTAATTTAAAATAAAAAAGCCTAACAGAAGCTATAGTGCTCTCAACGTTTGGTCGGACAGCGCCATCTGGCGGGATCTGTAAGAGTTTTCGATATAATTAGCTGTATTTTATACATTTAAAAAAAATGATTTTCTCTATTATTTGTACTATATAGTTATGGACTCCTGTAGGGCCTGAGAAAACAGCAAGTACTTTTACTTGTCGCTGGGGTGGTACCATTAAGTGTATGCATGGTTTGTACCTTTAAAAAAAATCTGTGTAAAAAAAGTGTATATGATGTACCTTTAATTATTTTTTTTTAAACTACTGGTCCTTAAGGTCCAATTAAATATTTTTTTTTCAGGTACCTTAAATTATTTTCCCAGATAAAAGATACACACTAGAGGTACAAGATACTCACTGAAGGATTTTATTTATATTCATATATAGATTTTTATTATTATTATTATAAATTTGTAATATGATTGTGTTTGATTTGAGTAATGGAGAGAGGACTCCCCTCCATTGCTGAAATCATATACAGGGCTAGTAAAAACAACAACAACAACAACAACAACAACAACAACAACAAAATATCAATATGGCTGTATTCTTCTTCTTCTCATCCTTCTTCTTGTTTGTTTGTTTGTTTATTTATTTATTTATTTATTTATTTATTTATTTATTATTAAATATGCCTTTGCTTGAGCTTGGGTTTGATTTGAATCTGTGAGTGTTTAGTTATTCTGTGGTCAATTCTGATCCATTTAGTCAAATGTCAATTTAGTCAATTAGTCAATTTAGTCAAATCCATTTAGGCATATTATTTAGTCAAACGATACCATATCATTAGTCAAATGACCACCTGCTCTGAGAAAAAATGTTTTCTTGAAAGCTTTGTATAAAAAGACAACAATGACCTGCACTGATTTGCATCAGCATTTTTACTTATAAGCAGTATTTATTTAAGAAACCACTGTGATCATAGCAATCAGCTAAAGGTTTTTCCATAGAGTATTTCCTTATCAACAACATGGACCAGGCATAATAATGGGGATATAAATATCTCATTATTTATTTTAGACTTTTGTTCTCTTTGCAGTCTTTCTCAGGCCATGGTCTATATTAAAGGAACACTACTTGGAACAGTGCAGAAATTACTCATGCTTCTAAGTTAAGGATAAACCTTAACTTAGTTGTGGAATAACTGGATAAGATCTTTAAAATGTTCTAAATGTGAACATAGTAGGTATACACAAATCTTATAGATGTTTGGTCTGAATTTGGTCTCTATAACTAAAGGAGCAGTCATTATGTTCTCATACCTTATTCTCAGAAAAAGGATGGGACTTATGCATAGTGAATTTACCTGTGACTTTATATTCATCACTTACCTACTTTACAGCAGCCTTGTATCACTAACTTTACCGTAACCATTGTATTCAATGTTTTTTTTGGAATGTGTGGAAACACTGATGGGTGAAAGTGAACCTGCAATTCTGGAAACCTGAAAAATTTTCCTCATTTTTTTCATTTCCACTTTTTAGAATGATAGATTGCACTTTTGTTGCCAGAGGTTTAGACATTAATGGCTGTGTGTTGAGTTATTTTGAGGGGACACCAAATTTACACTGTTACACAAGTTGTACACTCACTACTTTACATTGTAGCAAAGTGTCGTTTCTTCAGTGATGTCACATGAAAAGATATAATCAAATATTTACAAAAATGTGAGGGGTGTACTCACTTTTGTGAGATACTGTAAGCATAAAAAATATATATTTTGGGATAGGTTTTTAATTTCCAGGTTTTTCTAAGGTTTCTTTCCATTAATAAAACAAAATTCACAGCACATAATGCATTTCTGAAATGCTCAATATGTTGAATATCTACATGTGAAAAAAAATTCATATAGAATAACTTCATATTCTAAGGAATCATGGCTTACCCTTTTGTAAAGACAGTGAAAACCATTTTAGTGACATGTTTGGTAATTTGGGACACATGTTTTCATGCCTCTACTTTCATCTTGGATGATATGCTGCACTTGTGCTACAGGTATTTGTAGCATACCTATTTATGGCATCAATAAATCAACTTCAATAACAGGACTTGAACACATATTAAGTTGTTGGCAAAAGTAACATTCTATAATTAATTTCTTACAGCAATCACAGTAATAAAAGGGTTTATAAAATCTTTAATATTTTCAAATGCCGTGACAAATCTAAAACTGTTCAGAAACATTGATCCATCAAAACATGGTGGGTGTTTGTGATTGCAGTAATGGAGAGGACTAGTAAAAAACAACAGAAATAAACTATAGACAAGAAGAAAAAAAAAAACAGTTATGACAAATGTGCATGAGGTTAGGTTTTATTTGAATCATTGAGTGTTTTATCATTCAGTGGTCAATGCTGATCTGTCCATATCACTAGTCAACTAATCACCTGCTCTGAGAAAAATGCCTGGCAGCTTTGTATAAAAAGACAGCAATGATTTTCACTAATTTGCATTAGTGGCTTGCCTTTCCTCATGCTTCTTCAATAAATAAGCTGAAGTTAAATGTGGGGTAACTGGACGGTGTGTAAGCTTTTTATTATTTTTCTCTAAATATTTAGACCTAATGTGAACTTTGTTTACTACTTACATTGTAGGTATACACAAATCTTATAGATGACTGGTCTGAATTTTGTTTCTATGCCAAAGGACCAGTCACAATGGTCGTATTGTGATTCCCAGAAAGGATCGAACTTAAGGTATGGTGAACTTACCACTGAATTTATTCATTATTCACATACTTTACAGTAGTACAGATTTTTTTTTTATTACAAGAAAACACTGATGGGTGAAAGTGAGACTTGTTGTAAATTTTCTTAATTTATTAATTTTCAGTTTTAAGAATGATACATAGCACTGAGCTAATTAATGGTTTTCCTTACTGATTTTTTGAAGTCGTTCATCATATCATGATGAGTTTTTTCACTGGTGTAGTTTTTTTTTTTCTTTACAAAAGTTAACATCAAGGTCCTGTACCATGAAGATAGTTGAACAAACTCAGGGTTACGGGATTAGTTTCGAGTTGACAAAACCAAACCAATCCAATCAGGCTTTATTGGTACCTTGATGCTGGTTATCAACATACTCAGGCTTTGATCCTTAAGCTATGATTAGTCCATGAGTGTGTGCACATAAATGCGTGATATCGGCACCGAACAGCCAATAGTGTTCAACATGGGGAAGAAGCATGTGTGCATACTTCCGGTTGAAAACCAAACAGTTGTTTTACAGAAATATGAGGAATTTAAACCAACACTACCCGCAAAAAGCAACACTGTTGTAGCTGCCAAATTTCGGGAAAATTGCTGATTGTGTAAATGCATAAGTTTACTTTTATAGCCTCACAATGAGAATAAACAGATTGAAAACTTATAACCACAATCTCTCTCATGTCATTTCATCCATCCATCCATCCATCCATCTACTATACCGCTTATCCTTCCTTCAGGGTCACAGGGAAACCTGGAGCCTATCCCAGGGAGCATCGAGCACAAGGCGGGGTACACCCTGGACAGGGTGCCAATCCATCGCAGGGCACACTCACATACACATTCACTCACCCATTCATACACTACAGACACTTTGGACATGCCAATCAGCTTACCATGCATGTCTTTGGACTGGGGGAGGAAACCGGAGTACCCAGAGGAAACCCCCGCAGCATGGGGAGAAAATGCAAACTCCGCACACACAGGGCCATGGCGGGAATCAAACCCCCAACCCTGGAGGTGGGAGGTGAATGTGATAACCACTAAGCCACCATGCACCTCATATCATTTCATTTAATATAAATGTAAATTGTTTTAAATAAATGTTTCTCTGTGACGTGCTCTTCTTACAGTTTGCACTGGGAATATGAACTAATTGCGTCACGTATGTCACATTGCTCACAGCCATTTGGTCCAAGTTGGGTTTGAGTTCTCTTACCCAGAACATAACCTGCCTCGGAGCAGGTCAGCCATGGAGCGTAGTTACTATGGTGATGAACACCGGTAAAAGTCGAGCCACTTTCATGGTACCTAAAACCCAGAGTTGGCACAAACTATAATGAAACTTACCTGGCTAGCCACCTAAACTGGCTTCATGGTACAGGTCCTAGATCTATGAAAAATTCAAGAGAAACAAGAAATTGTATCACAAACTGCATTAAAATGTGGGTAAGCTGTGTGCATTATATGCTTATATGCATTAAACATGTTTTAGAAATGCCAATTACCATAACACAAATATGATTCTTTATATAGTCCCCTCTGAAAGTATTGTAACGTCAAGACCAGTTGTTTGTTTTTGCTGTACACTGAAGACATTTGGGTTTGAGATCAAAAGATAAATATAAGATGATAGATCAAAATTTCAGCATTTATTTCCTGATATTTACACAAATGTGTTAAACAACTTAGAACATGGCACCTTTTGATGCAGATCACCCAATTTTACATATATATATATATATATATATATATATATATATATATATATATATATATATATATATATATATATATATATATATATATTCTCACTATTTTCCATCTACAGGAAAAAAGACTCCTAGAATTATCATGGCACTCAGTGTAGACAACTGCACCTCCATCTCAACCAACTGTTCCAATAACACTTTAATGAAAACTGCATACCATGACCCTCTGTGCTTTTATGGCACCCACATTATGATGGTGGTGATAGTCTTTATCATCCTCCCCATCAACATTTGGTCTCTTTGGCTAATCAAGAAGGCAACAACCACACAGAGAGGCACTGCATTCTCTGACCTGTTGCATTTTAACTTGATCTTCACATCTGTTATTTTTTGCATAGGATTGTTTCTTAATAGCCTATACATAATTTACATACCAAACTCCTATTTATATTCTATCAAAGCTTACATTTGGACACTTAGCTTAATGGCACAAGCTCAATTCCACACCTGGATCTGTGTGGAACAGTATATGGCTGTAGTTCATCCCATCTTCTACTTGAAGCTGAAACAATTCCAGTACAAAATAGTGTGGGTGAGTTTCACTTGGGTTACATCCCATGCTTTTGGAGGACTGTATGTGTTTATTCAAAAAGAAATTGCTAGAATTTTATTTATTATACCTTTTTCTGGGTTGATTGTATTAATATTGTTCTGTGGTGTGGTTACTTTAGCAAAGCTAAAGAAACCTAATCCAGGTGAGGGAGAGAGGAGAAAAATGCACCATCAGAAAATTACAGCTTTTAGAAACATTACATTGAGCCTGATGGTGTTACTTATTAGTTACTTTCCATACATATGTTTAACAATATTATGGGAACATCTACATCCTAAAGTATTGTGTATAGCCCGATCTATTGTGTCTGCTTTCCTTTTGCCTGGAGTTGTGTTTCAGTCAGTAGTCTACATCTTACGCCCCTTCAGAACATAAGGGAAAATTATTACATAAGAACATCTACATACTAAAAAAGGAATGGTATGGCAGAGTCTAGAAACCTTGCTCTATATTTAAAAAGCTTTGAGTGTGCATGTCATGTAAATATAACTGAATCACTTTGCTCATCCATTTAAGCTATTTAATGTGCAAGTCTACTTTGTAAAGTGAATGTAATCCAAGACTGTGCAGCATGGCACATTAATTGTGGGCGGCTGTGATTCAGGTGGTAGAGCGGGTTGTCCACTAATCGTAGGGTTGGCTGTTCGATTCCTGGCCCACATGACCAAAGTGTCCTTGGCAAGACAGTGAACCCCAAGTTGCTCCCAATGGTAAGTTAGTGCCTTGCATGGGAGCTCTGCTACCATTGGTGTGTGAGTGTGTGTGTGAATGGGAGAATGAGACACAGTGTAAAGCACTTTGGAACTGCGAAAATTAAAAAAGCACTATATAAGTGCAGACCATTTACCATAATGAACAAATCTATGAACTAGTGCTCTGCTTCTCTGCCTCATTAAGACACAATTATCTGTTCAGATGAAAAATCATCAGAAGACAGTAAAAACAAAAGTAATTTGTGCCTTAAACATACACAGTAATGAGTTGTATGCCAACACAACTAGCTATCACATTCAATATAAAAAGTGTTTACAAAATAACTATTAAAGAGATTACTGTAGGAAACAAAACTTGGGTTTGTAAACATGCAAATTGGTCAAATATATTTATAGAACATTATGATAAATGATGCACTAGATGAAAAATACAGCATGTCTTTCTATTATCTATGTTATCAATTTAGTAGGTGAACAATAAATCAAACACTGTGGCCCAGAATAGGTCAGCTGTGCGTAAGAGACTTCAACATTACTTTTAATGTTGATATTGTTGTTTTTGTCACTTATGTTGTTTTTATTTTATTATATTATATTTATTTATGCTAAATATTTCCTTCATTTGGTATACATTTTGTATAGTTCAGGCACTAAAGCTAAAGTCTTTCTACTCTACACAATGGACAAATAGCAGTGCTTAAACTACTCAAACTACTAATCTACTCATGAAAATAAATTGTACATTATATTTTCAATTGTAAATGTGTGGCCATTTTAAGCTTGAAATTAACAACAAATAAAACTATGCTTTGAAACTGTTGTCCTTTTGAACCAGCTTGTACCTGGCGACTTAAAGGTGGCAGAATAGATTTTATAGTGGTTGTTTTTGCTTTATCTGCCCAACATACTATCTTTAAGACATACAGTCATATCAAAAACTATGGAACAGCAAGGCCAATTCATTTTATTTTTGTTGTAGACTGAAAACATTTGGGTTTGAGATCAAAAGATGAATATGAGAAGAGAGTTTAGAATTTCAGCTTTTATTTCCTGGTATTTATATGTAGATGTGTTAAACGACATAGAACATAGCACATTCTGTAGGTAATAATAATAATAATAATAATAATAATAATAATAACAACAACAAGTTTAATTTATATAGTGCCTTTCCAGAGCTCAAGGATGCTTTATAATAGTAATACAATGATACATAAACAATGAACAATCATGGACACAAAATGTGAAAAACAATGAGCAAGCAAACAACGAAAATGACATACACGGTACAGATAGTACAGTCACTGAGAAAAAATGCATAGCAACAGATTAGGACAGATTACATTGAAAAAACAAATATATTTTTAATGGGGACTTGAACTCGGAGATGGATGTGATACTGCGAAGAGTCAGAGGGTGTGGACTCCAGATTTTGGGTTCAGCAACACTGAAAGACCTGCCACCAATAGTAGAGAGATGAGATCTAGGGACAGAGAGGAGTCCGAGCCCAGAAGACCTGAGAGAGCGGGTTGGGTTGTAGGGGAGAAGCAGTTCACTAAGATAGAAAGGTGCCAAACCGTGAAGTGATTTAAATGTAAGAACGATTATTTTACATTTAATGCAAAATGAAACCAATGGTATGGTAAATGGTAGCCTATATTTTGTCTGCCAATTTACAGATAAATACATCCAAATTAATTGGGAGGAACTTTATCGTGCAGCAAGTTAATGATCCAAAACACACTGCGAACACAACAAAGAACTTTATCAGTGGCAACAAGTAGAAGGTTTTAGACTGGCCAATTCAATCACCAGACTTTAACCCAAATGAGCAGCATTTCATCTCCTGAAGAGGAGACTGATGGGAGAAACAGTAAAACATTTATAAGCCTGAGCCTGTGTATTATACAACAGTTAGTTGTAGGATGATATGGTAGGATGCATGATTATTACGTTATTCCATAATAAATTCATAAGGGCTTTTCTATGGAATGCAAGCAAGACAGGCAGAAATTATCATCAGCAACAGAGCTCAACAACAGACATATACAGAGTAACTAGGAAATCTGAAAGAGATAGTATCAAGGAAATGGAAATGTGGTTATTCTAAGTATACTAGTCTGATATTGAGAATTGATACAAATGAGGCCATGAACAAGAAAAACATGAGCAGTAATGGTTAAGAAATCTTTATAAAATAAACAAATAAATAAATAAATAAAGAGCCAATGACAGTGTGGGCCATTCTGGAGCAGAAGAAAAGCATGAGAAATGACTCATATTAATAGACCACCTTCAGGCTCAGATTAAATACCGTAATTTTCGGATTATTGAGCGCACCTGAATATAAGCCGCACCCACTAACTTTAAAAAGAAAAAAAAAATTGTACATATATAGGCCATACTCGTCCACGTTGTAACGTGAGAGATATTTACACAGAAAGATGTTACACAAAGATTTTTTTAAAAAAACTTTTAATTAAATACGTACCGTAAATGCTTTTTTCCGAACAGTGGCTGTAACACGGCTGGTTAAAAAAATAAAAAATACAGTTGCCTACCAGGAAAAGTCATTCGGCGCTATCTTCATCTTCCTCCTGTGCACTAAAACCACTAAAGTCGCCTTCTTCAGTGTCGGAATTGAACAGCCTCAGAATTACCGGTACTTCGTCACACACTTCCTCAGTCTCTCTTTCGTTGTCGCTCTCAATGTCACTTACGTCTCGAGGCAAATTCACCCTTGAGCTTGTGCTGTCCTCTTCATCACGCAGCAGTCCAGCCTTTCGAAACCCGCTGGTGATGGTAGATTTTATGACACTGCTTGACGCTGTTAGGATCCACTGGCAGACTGGAGCAAAAGTTGCTCTTCGCATGCTATTTCCTTCGATCGCCTTTAACTTGAAAGCTGCATCATATGCATTTCTTCGTGTGTTTTCCGTGATGAGGGGGTGTGCATGAAGCGCAAAATGACTGATCTGAAGAATTTAGTGTGAGTGCATTTGATTTAATTTGAACCACTGAATCGACTGTGACCTGTTCGGTAATTTCATTGGTCCGATGTGACGAGGCTAAATGTTTTGGCAGCATGAAGTGCGTTAGCTCGTAAAAATCCATAAATTAGCCGCATCCTTGTTTAAGCCGCAGTGTTCAAAGCATGTGAAAAAAGTAGCGGTTTATAGTCCGGAAATTACGGTATGTGCATTTATCACATTGAAAGTATGTTGGAAGTCAACAAAAGTATTCACAAAAATAATTATTATATATATTAAGAAGCACTTTCACAATTTAATGATTCCTGTAAATGCACGTCAGCAGCTGATATCATTCCTAACTATTCCATTACAGAGAAACCAGTTTAACTAATAAACCAGAGACAGCCTTTTAATCATAATTCATATAAAATCCAATTAAATCACCCTTGACTTCCAGTTATGTTTGCCTTACATCAGCTTCAAATTATTCCATAATGGATTATATAGAATTTTCATGTGGGTAGCATTGCTGCCTCTCAGATTAATCCTGAGCTTGGGCTACTGTCAGTGTCCTAAATTCCTAATTAAAAAAACTAAAATTACAAAAACCTGACCTAACTCTACTCAGATCCCGCACACATCGGATATTAAGAACATTATTTAAGAGGTATTTATTTAGAAGTAAAAAGTAATAACGGAGCTCTAAAATAGCCTAGTCAGCAGCAAAAACTCTATCAAACTACTTGATATAGTTCCTCATAAAAGGTAAACAACTTTATTGTCAGAGCTTTCAAATGTGATTCTTTGTTCATTTGTTTTAAGATGTCAGAGTTTCATGCAAACATTACATTAAAAAAGTCAATAAAGAAACTGAACATGGAGTCACAGTGCAAAGTTCTGCAAAGTTGGCTTCAGCAAGATGGCGATGCCATTGACGTGTTTGTTTTAACAAGGAAAAACAGCGCTTCCTCTCTGTGGTGCGCGCGAACCGCGCATGAACGGCTGCATCATCACTGTGGGCGGACGTACTGAGCAAAAATCAAAATCGCATACTACCATACTAGTATGACAAAGTAGTACGATACCAATGCAAATTACTTTAGGCTACTATTTGGTGCACTAGTACACACCTTTGCCCATTTCCATTTTTTTATTTTTTTATTTGGACACATACTCCGGAGGCAAATGGAGGTAAGCTGAATTGCTGTATGTTGTGGAGGGTTCATACTTAAATCCTGGTAAGTATGAAGAGTCGTAAATTTCAGAGATTAGTTTTTAATAATAATAACTAGTCAAGGAGGCCAAGTGACAGTAATAACATATCACATTACAGACAATAGCAGCAGCAGAACAAGTGTCTCCTGTTCTTCTTCTATCGGTACAAGCTTATAAAGAGCCACAGCGCCATCACCCGGACAATACTTGCATAACAAAAACAATAGTATTTAAAGTACACACAAAAATCTGTTAGACTTTACCAGATCAACAACAAAACAAAAACAAAAAAACATTTTAGGCAACACCTTCGAAGCAGATGAAGGACAAAGCCACAAGTTCAGCTTTAGTTACATCCACGACAGGTGAAACAGCTGGAGAAAGACGAGAAGCATGCCGTTTTTGTCCATCCGACAACTGGTAAGTACACGAGCCAAGTTTACGTGTAATGTGCAGATGTTTTGAAAATCATCTTGGGCGTGCTTTTGGAACATATGTAGGAATATGCATATACGCACCTAATCTCCCTGTTTGAAGTCAGGAGCACGAGCTCTTTGTCTAGAGTCCGTATATATGTCTCCCTTTGTGACTATGATACTTTCTGACTTGGCACACGCGCATCCTTGCGAGCATCAGGAAGAGGAAGAGGAAGAACATCAAGACGAGTGCGCATTTTCTTGCCACAAGGTAACTCAAAGGGAGACGGTCCTGTAGTAGAATGCGGAGTAGCACTGTAAACTTGAAGAAACGGTGTCAGTGTCAACATGTAGTGACAGTCCCACACAGCAGTTTCAAATGGGCCTACAGTATCAATAGACAATTTTTCCCATGACACGTACTGACAAAGTACGTCAGGTACAAGGTACCTGCAGTGGTGTAGCAGAGGTAGTAGCAGTCTTATCGGAAGACGGGCAAATGTGACATTTATTAATTTGTTCTTTGGACTCAAAGCAGTTTCCACAGCAGCTGATGAAGGAGGCCATCCATGAGAAATGTGTGCTATCACTTCTGAACATACAGCAGAGGCAGAAGCAAATTCAGCTGGAGACACAGTGGATATTTCTGAAAACAACAATGGAACGAACTCAGGTTCAGCATCAGAGTAATCCTTGTCAGAAGCTGGCAAAGCTAGATGAGAAAGACAATCTGCCGTATGGTTTGGTAAACCAGAGCACTAAGCCACATCATAATTAAAACATAGTAATCTTGCAGCCCAACACACTATTCGCATTCCAGCACGGTCCTTGCCTTTGGAAGAGAAAAGTACTGTTAAGGCCTGATGATCAGTACGCAGGAGAAATATACAACCCCAGAGATAAGTTCTCCATTTTTCGACAGCCCAGACACATGCTAAGGCTTCTTTTTCCACTGTTGAGTATTTACATTCAGTAGATGAAAGCATACTTCTAGCAAACGCAACACCGCATTCTGTATTATCTTTTGCTTTGGATTTGCACAAGCACAGCACCTAATCTATAGTCGGATGCATCAATTGAAACCACAGTAGGCAATTTAGGATTAAATAATGCAAAGGCAGGACTTTTACCTAATAGCTGTTTCACAGTATCAAAGCTTTGATGAGCCTTATCTGACCAGTAGACCAGGCTCTACTACTGTAGCAAAATTTGGGATGAATTTATTATACCAGGATAACAATCCAGGAAGGGAACGGAGCTGGTGTGTATCTTTTGGGACTGGTGTATGAAGACTTACACTAAGATGGTCTTCATCTTGGTAAACACCTTGCGCAGACACTGTATGACCCAGAAAGAGCAAACTGGTTTTGTTAAATTGACACTTCGAACTGTTTCATTTTAGGCCTGCATACTGAATGCATTGAATAACAGCCTTGAGCATATGATCATGTTCACCTTGTGTACAACCCCAGAGAATGATATCATCCACTTGTGAGTCACTTGTAAGTTTCAGATTAGTTTTTAATAACTAGTCAAGGGGACAAGGTAAAATGGAAGTACATATACACTTCTTTGCGGAAAGGCAGAAGTTTTCTGACGTCATTGTGAAAAGGGACTATAACAGCAGCAGCAGAAGTGTCTCTTGTTCTTTGCCTTTTATAGGTACAAGCCTACTGTATATACAGTATCTCACAAAAATGAGTACACCCCTCACATTTTTGTAAATATTTGATTCTATCTTTTCATGTGACAACACTGAAAAAATGACACTTTGCTACAATGTAAAGCAGTGAGTGTACAGCTTGTGTAACAGTGTAAATTTGCTGTTCCCTCAAAATAACTCAACACACAGCCATTAATGTCTAAACCGCTGGTAACAAAAGTGAGTACACCCCTAAGTTAAAATGTCCAAATTGGGCCTAAAGTGTCAATATTTTATGTGGCCAACATTATTTTCCAGCACTGCCTTAACCCTCTTGGCCATGGAGTTCACCAGAGCTTCACAGGTTGCCACTGGAGTCCTCTTCCACTCCTCCATGACGACATCACGGAGCTGGTGGATGTTAGAGACCTTGTGCTCCTCTACCTTCCGTTTGAGGATGCCCCACAGATGCTCAATAGGGTTTAGGTCTGGAGTCATGCTTGGCCAGTCCACCACCTTCACCCTCAGCTTCTTTAGCAAGGCAGTGGTCGTCTTGGAGGTGTGTTTGGGGTCGTTATCAAGCTGGAATACATGCTGGGATCATGCTCTGCTTCAGTATGTCACAGTACATGTTGGCATTTCATGGTTCCCTCAATGAACTGTAGCTCGCCAGTGCCGGCAGCACTCATGCATTGTGTTTAGTGTGCAGAACAGGATAAATATGTTGGTCAAACACCATCAGCAAAGGGGCCTGCATACAAGGTAAAGCACCTCATACTGTATAATTTGGAGATGCATCATTGATATTTGTGGCTGGCAGTCCCAGACCATGACACTCCCACCACTATGCTTGACTGTAGGCAAGACACACTTGTCTTTGTACTCCTCACCTGGTTGCCACCACACACGCTTGAGACCATCTGAACCAAATACGTTTATCTTGGTCTCATCAGACCACAGGACATGGTCCCAGTAATCCATGTCCTTAGTCTGCTTATCTTCAGCAGACTGTTTGTGGGCTTTCTTGTGCATCATCTTTAAAAGAGGCTTCCTTCTGGGATGACCGCCATGCAGACCAATTTGATGCAGTGTGCGGCGTATGGTCTGAGCACTGACAGGCTGACCCCCCCACCCCTTCAACCTCTGCAGCAATGCTGGTAGCACTCATACGTCTATTTCCCAAAGACAACCTCTGGATATGACGCTGAGCACGTGCACTCAACTTCTTTGGTCGACCATGGCGAGGCCTGTTCTGAGTGGAACCTGTCCTGTTAAACCGCTGTATGGTCTTGGCCACCATGCTGCAGCTCAGTGTCAGGGTCTTGGCAATCTTTTTATAGCCTAGGCCATCTTTATGTAGTGCAACAATTCTTTTTTTCAGATCCTCAGAGAGTTCTTTGCCATGAGGTTCCATGTTGAACTTCCAGTGACCAGTATGATGGAGTGTCAGAGCGATGACACCAAATTTAACACACCTGCTCCCCATTCACACCTGAGACCTTGTAACACTAACAAGTCACATGACACCGGGGAGGGAAAATTGTTAATTGGGCCCAATTTGGATATTTTCACTTAGGGGTGTACTCAGTTTTGTTGCAAGTGGTTTATACATCAATGGCTGTATGTTGAGTTATTTTGAGGGGACAGCAAATTTACACTGTTACACAAGCTGTACTACTTTACATTGTAGCAAAGTGTCATTTCTTCAGTTTTGTCACATGAAAAGATATAATCAAATATTTACAAAAATGTGAGGGGTGTACTCACTTTTGTGAGATACTGTAGAACCACAGTGCAATCAATTGAACAATACTTATATAACAAAAACACAACACTGTAGTGTAGTGCTTTAATCTTCCCTATTTTTTTAAAGGAAATCTAGCACAATCTAGTATTTTCATTTGCCTTCTTGCAACAATTTTCATGCTGACTACAGAGTTAATGCAAGCTGCAGGCATTCTGCTCTATTATTTATGCATGTATTTTGGTCGTGTGTGTGTTATAGTCCGTGCACACAATATGAGAAAAGCAATGTCAGTGGTGTTGCTCTAAAGTATCTGAAACCCCTGTGGGTTGGACAGGTACACAGGAAGTTGCTGAACTCTGTGGAGCGGTGTGTGGATGAGGCCCTGGAGGGCATAGTGAGCAGCAATGGAGGACTGATGCTCCTAAGGGGTCAAAGGGTGGCACTGCGCTCTGACCTCCACAACCTGAAGGGCAAAGTGGCACTGATCTCTGGAGGTGGCTCAGGACATGAACCTGCACATGCAGGTAAATGTTGAGTTCTTAATGTCCTGCTTACCCTGAGTGGAGAGATTTTTTTTCTGATGATGATCTTTTACTTAGTGTTCAAAGTTGGCTACAATGGGTTCATGGTGGATTTTTAATGTGCTTGGGTTTAGAAATTGCACCAATATTACTTCCTGTAGGCTTCCACCAGAAATACCAAGATCAAAAACAAACTTTGTGAAACCACCTCTAAAACCAAGTATTTGACAAAAACACATAATTTTAGATCTTCGGCACTGAAAAAGTGTTTGACATATTAATTATTATTATTATTATTATTTTTTTATCACAGAGCTGTTTAATAATCAGGAGGTGTTGATTAATTTTCTAGAACAGCAGTTCTGTCAGTTATAATGCAAATCACCTGTTTATTTTAATGTGCTTATTCTAATACATTATCGTTTCTGTAGTAACAATTCATTTACAGTATGGCAGATAACTAAGCCTAATAGTAAAAGGATTAAAAACTCTATAAACCCAATCAATAAATGCTGATTTAGAAGGAGACTCCAGTGTAAGTCAGTCAGAGGTAAACCATTTTTAATGTGTGTTATTAACTGAAAGTGAAAGTGGCAAAATGACGGTTTATAGCTGCTATAATAAGTTTGTTTTGTGGACATTGAAGAACATGACGCGTAATTATAAACAGACAAATATGTTGTGTTGTTCTTTAATAAATAAAAAATGTATAGACGTCCCTGATTTTTGGTCCATTTGTAACTCAAAACCAAATAGTATATTAGCATTTGGGGGGAAATTATCATTATGATATTGAAATGTTCAGAGGAACTCTGGGATGATGTTAACACTGAGATATTCCTTTCAGGCTACATTGGAAGAGGGATGCTATCAGCTGCTGTAGCAGGAGCAGTGTTTTCCTCCCCTCCTCCTGGAAGTATTCTGGCAGCCATCATGACCCTCTGGCAGAGTGGTACTTCAGGAGTCCTGTTGCTGGTTAAGAACTACACAGGTGACCGTCTGAACTTTGGCCTAGCTGTGGAAAAAGCACGGGCACAAGGAGTCCCCGTGGACATGGTGGTTGTGGCTGATGACTGTGCTTTTACTACTCAGCTCAGCAAAGCAGGCAGGAGAGGACTCTGTGGAACTGTGTTTATTCACAAGGTACAGAACTCAACTGATTTATCAGATATGTGTAATGGAGAGGATGTGGTACACCAACAGTGCTGCTTTACACCCATTTAAAGTCATCTGATAACATTTGCTTAATTAGAGAGTGTAAGAGCTGTTCTCATATCTGCACACACAAAAGTTTGGAACATTACGGTTCGGGTTAGACTCTTTCCTGTTAATTATTCACTTTTTGTTTGTGTGTTAAATCTGTAGCTGGCTGGAGCACTGGCTGAGGAAGGCTGTCCACTAGATGTGATTGTTTCTAAAGTGTCAAAGGCAGTAAAAAACATTGGTGAGAGTAATTAGCAAGCACATGAGATTCATTTTTACCAGGGAACTAAGCATAATCAAAGATGTGCTCTTTCACTGTGGTAGGGACTCTGGGTCTCAGTCTGTCTGCATGCAGTGTGCCAGGATGCCTACCCACCTTTCAGCTTCTGCCAGGAGAAATGGAGCTAGGACTGGGTAAAAATAATATGGAGGAGATTGAGAGAAGTCCATATTTATGGTCTTATTGTGTTGAATGATTAACAAATTGTTTTAGTGGGTTAATAAATTATGGAATAGAGCATGCCTCTCTCTGCGTCTCTGCAGGAATTCATGGAGAGCCGGGCATTAAAAAGTCCAAGGTACTATTTGTGTTTTTTTATTGAAGTTGATTAGTATCCTAACTAGTTTCTTTTATATGAGTCTCATAGTGATTCACTTCAATTCAATCTGATTTAAATTCAAATGTTTTTAGTTTAATGAATATTACATTTTTTAGTCACCTATATAAATGTGGTAAGCAAAGAATCATTACAGCATACAAGCAAATATTGTACATTACAAACATAGCAAATATAGCATGTTTTGAGATTAGCTGTATTGATAAAGAAGGAGGAGGTGATAACACACACTGCCCATTAACCATCCAAAGTAACACATAAACATTATACTCAATGAGCACTTTATTAGGAACAGCTGTACACCTACTCATTCATTAGCTATTCAGCCAATCATGTGGCAGCAGTACAATGCATAAAATCATGCAGATTCCAGGTAGCAGCGCTGGGTATTGTTCACATCAACCATCAGAATGGGGAAAATGTGATCACAGTGATTATGACTTAGGCATGATTCTCTAGGCAACAGTCTCTAGAGGTGCGGAGAGAAAAAAAAAAAAAACATCCAGTGAGCAGCAGTCCTGTGGATGGAAACGCCTTGTTGATGAGAGAGGTCAGTGGAGAATGGCCAGACTGGTTTGAGCTGAAAGGAAGGCTACAATAGCTCAGATAACCACTCTGTACCATTGTGGTGAGCAGAAAAGCATCCCAGAATGCACAATACATCAAATATTGTGCTTCATGGCCACAATTTACCATCATCTAATGGCTACTTCCAGCATGATAATGCACCATGTCTCAGAGCAAAAGTTGTCTCAAACTGGTTTCATGAACATGACAGTGAGCTCAGTCTTCTTCAGTGGCCTTCCCAGTCACTGGATATGAATCCAGTAGAGCATGTTTGGGATGTGGTAGAACGAGAGATTCGCAGCATGCATTTCAGCGTGCACCTGAAAAATCTGCAGGAATTGTGTGATGCAGTCATGTCAACATGGACCAGAATCATCTTGTGGAATCCATGCCACAAAGAATTGAAGCTGTTTTGAGAGCAAATGGAGGCCCTGGCCAGTATTAGTATAGTGTTCCTAATAAAGTGAGTACTCTGTGTACATTAGACATTATAATAGAAAACTTAGATCTTTATAAAAATAGAGCTTGATAGTATTCTCTTGTCTTTACCATATGTGGATGGATTGCTTTATGTTCAGATGGCCTCTGCTGATGAGGTTGTGAAGACTATGATTGATCATATGACTGACCCTTCCAGCCAATCACATTTGCCTCTGAAATCAGGTAGGCTGTAAGTTACAAGAGTTTTGGTGTAAGAGCACTTTCTTCCATGTGTCATGTGTGAAGCTGTGTGGTTTTCTGTTACAGGTGATCGTGTGGTCCTCTGTGTGAATAATCTTGGTGCTCTATCCTGTTTGGAGATGGCTGTTGTCACCAGAGCTGCCATCAACTATTTAAGTGAGAATACATTTTATGTTTACATATTTGGCACACCACTTTATCTAAAATGAAATTTGAAAGAAGATACAGTGCAAACAGTTGAGGGTGATGCTCAAGGGTCCAGTAGTAGGTCTCTGGAAGTCCTGAGACTTGAAACTGAAATTGTGGTGTACAGTGAGGAGCAGCGTGGAGGTTTCCATTACCTCAAGTTTTATGTTAATGACACAAACATATTAGTAAGTATCAAGCTACAAGAGCTATTTTTGTTTAAATCAAACTATATCCACATTATCAGGTATTATTTTTATATACCACTTATGTCCAAGTTTAAATAAAAACTTGCATCAGCATGTAATGTTTAATGTATCTGTGGCTATCTGTAGTGGGACAAGGAGTGCAGGTTCCACGGGTGATGTCTGGCACATTCATGACATCACTGGAGATGGCAGGCGTGTCTTTGTCTCTCATGCGAGTCGATGAGGAGATACTCCGACTGTTTGGTCAGTTCAGTTCATCTAAACTCACAGATATTATAGCAGATATTATCGTGTTATTATATTTCCATCAGCCGAGAAGATCTATAAACGTCTAAAGTGAGACTGAATTCTTAAGGCAAGACACTGCAGGAAATAATGACGATTTTGGTTGGGTTTTTGTTGTTTGTTACATTGCATGTATACTTAAATAAAATGTACATTCAGAACCAAAAATTTCAGTTTCCAGGTGTCCATCATTCATATGTTCATTCCGGTTCCTATAGATGATATAACAGTGGAATTTCTGAAAATCTTTAAAACATCAAGACTACATATTGGTTTTATTAAGTTTAAAAATGTTTAGCAATTAATTGGAAAAGATTTATATAATTTCTTCTTTTTAAAAAATCCCTGTTCATTTGTGGTGTCTTGCTTTAACACATTCAGACCATATAATTGTGAGAGTGCTGATTTCCAGTTGTAAAAGTAAACTATTTATTGCTGAAAGAACCACACAAATATATTAGTCAAGATGTAGGCAATTCCAGGCATGCCGTAGTTTATGGAGGATGGCCAAACTTTAACTTATTTTCACTACTAGAAGCAATGAATTTTGTGTTAGAAGTGGATTAGTTCCAAATATTTCAGTAATGACCAACTCCATAAGGAGCATAACACAGTATTGTTACAAATTCTGACCATAGACTCTACTCAGTAAGTCAGTTTAAGTAGATCTATAAAGAATATATTCTGATGTTTTATTTTTATTTTATTTAAATGCTTATGGCCCCTAACTTCTGCAGATGCTAAAACCTCAGCGCCTGCCTGGCCCAACCTCAGCAGTGAGAGTTTAAGTGGGAGGAACCTGTATGTGGAACCCACGGCGAGACCAGCTTCCGCTGAGACAAAACCTGAACAAGGTGGAGGTTTAAACAATTAAATGTGGGCTTCCTCCAAGCATCATCTTTTTTCTGTTTATACTATTTTATTTTATTTGTCTCTTGTCAATCTCATCTTGTTTACAACCCCAATTCCAAAAAAGTTGGGACGCTGTGTAAAATTATAGATGCAGATTGGTGAATTTCTGCTTCTTCTGAAAGACTCTGCCTCTAAAAGGTACTCTTTTTATACCCAATCATGTTCCTGACCTGTTGCCAATTAACCTCCAGCTGTTTCTTTTTAGTAACACTTACTTTTCCAGCCTGTTGTTGCCCCGTCCCAACTTTTTTGAGACATGTTGCAGCCATGAAATTCCAAACTTTTTTTTCCGTAAAATGGTACATTTATTCAGTTTAAACATTTGATATGTTTTTTATGTTCTATTGTGAATAACATATAGGTTTATGAGATTTGCAAATCATTGCATTCTGTTACATGTACATTTATTTACATTTTACTCAACTTTTTTGTGTCCCAACTTTTTTGGAATTGGGGTTGTATCTCACAGCCAGGGTTTAATGACAAAGCACAAAATGCGTACTTGCTATGAGCTTACAATCGTGTGGAAAAATAAGTACACCCCATAGAAATTATTGGTTTTCTTGACATATTTGGACAAGCAACCAGTTGCTCATCTTTGAAACAGTGCCTATTAATAAAGTTGATAAACTTACACAAAACCACAAGGAAAATTAGCTTTTGCAATCATTTATTCAACAGAAATATCAATAGATGTGATATTCTTCTGTGGAAAAAGTAAGTACACCCTTGGCCTCAGAAGCTAGTATTACAGAAATAACTTCTTTCATGTGTTTTGCATAATTGTTCACCAGTCTCTGACATTGGCTTGCTGGAATTTTTGACCACTCTTCCATGCAATATTCTTAGAGTTGCAAGATGTTTGAGGGTTTTCTTACATGTACTGCTTGTTTCAAATCCCCCCACAACATTTCAATGAGATTCAAATCCGTTCATTGACTAGGCCATTCCATAACCCTCCATTTCTTCTGTTTGAGCCATTTGCAGTGGATTTGTTAGTGTGCTTAGGATCATTATACTGCTGAAAGGTCCACTTCAACTTTTGGACAGATGGCCTCTAATTATCTTCAAGCACACTTTGATATGATGCAGAATTCATAGTTGAATCAATGGATGCAAGCTGTCCAGTCCCTGAAGCAACGAAGCAACCCCAAACCATAACATTTCCACCTGTGCTTCACAGTTGGTATGAGGTGCTTCTCCTGAAAAGCTGTCTTTGGTGTCCACCAAACATGTCTTCTGTAACTGTAGCACATTATTCCAAAAGGCCTGGTCTTTGGCTATATGCTCACTGGCAAACTGTAGTCTTGCAAAGGCTGTTTCCTGGCACGCATGCATGTAAAATTTATGCAATCTCTTTCTGATTGCAGAAGAGTGCACTTTGACACCATCGGTTGCAAGACTTACTAGCAGATCCTGTGATAAAATTTCAAGGTTCTTGGATACTCCTTTTTGCATCAGATGGTCTGCTCTTGGGCTGAATTTGCTGGGATGGCCAGTCCTGGACAAATTGGCAGTTGTTTGAAATCTGCGCCATTTGTAGAAGATTTCCTTATAGTGGAATGATGTATTTCAGATAATTTGGAAATCTTTTTAAATTCCTTGCCAGACTTGCAGGCATGCACAACCTTTTTTCTGAAGGCCTTACAGAACTCTTTAGATGTTGGCATGATGACACCACACACCTCGATAGCAATGGGAACACCAGACTCTAGATATGAGAGGGGTATAAAGACAGGTTCCACATGCACTCCCTAAGCAGGTTCTAATCACTGGCACCCAATCTTGAACACCTGACTCTAAATTTATGGATTTGAAGGTGTGATAAATGTAGGGGTGTACTTACATTTTCCATGTGACAATCTGTTTTTTGTATTTAATTTAAATTATGAAAATTACTACAAAAAATCAATTTTATGTCATTTGATAGATCACCTTTATTAATAGGCACTGTTTCAAAGAAGATCAAATGTTTGCAGGTCCAAATATGTAAAAAAAAAAAAAATAAATAAATAAATAAAAAATTCCATGGGCTGTACGTATTTTTTTACACAACTGTATATACTACTATATACAGAATTACTATTTATTAATTATTAACTTACACTATGTATTGATGCTGTGTGTATTACATTTAAAAGACATGAAGACATTTAAAATGAAAGTGTTAATGAAATTTTCCATTTTCCATCAGGTCCATTTTCTTCTGTGGCACGTCTAGCTTTGGAATCCATTTGCAAATCGCTCTTACAACAGAAAGAGGAGCTCAATGCCCTGGATCGTGCAGCAGGAGATGGAGATTGTGGGAGCACACATGCTCTTGCTGCTACTGGTGTGCAGATGAGTTTACAAATTCATACACAAATAATTTGTTTAGTATTTATTTATTGAGTTTGTTATTTTGCATGACTCTTTTTAAAAAATGTTCCACTGATGCATTATCTACCAAAGCCATCGAAGAGTGGATGCAGACCACTACCATCCCAGGACGTCCGTGTCTACTCCTGACAGCCCTTGCTGGGTTGGTGG
This sequence comes from Ictalurus punctatus, assembly GCF_001660625.3. Lineage (NCBI taxonomy): Eukaryota > Metazoa > Chordata > Actinopteri > Siluriformes > Ictaluridae > Ictalurus > Ictalurus punctatus. The sequence continues at coordinate 18,399,191 of NC_030422.2, read as the reverse complement.
AGGAGAAAATGGGTGGATCTTCAGGAGCAGTATGGAAATAAATGTCTAAAATTGCTTTTACACAAACAACTGTGCTGTGAACAACATTATCTAATATTGAGGTCTGCTGTTACTGTCCTCCAACAGCTGTATAGTCTGTTCCTGACAGCAGCTGCACCCCACCTAAGGGAAACTTGTGATGGAAAACACTGGGCTAAAGCTATACAGGCTGGAGCTGAAGCTATGAAAAGGTAGCTATTAAGATCATTTCACTATCTTGAAATATCAATTGCACTAATTTAACATTTCTTCTATAGTAATGTTTTTTCATTGACTATACAAAACAATTTGACTAGCATGTTTTGAGTATTGAGGGATAAGAATGAAACTGAATGAAGAATGAAATTAGATGGAGTCTCCACCTTAATTATTAGAACCTATTTTCTGATAGGTATGGAGGTGCTGAGCCTGGTGACAGAACAATGGTAAGACTACAGTCTTACTTATTTTGCCCATATTTGTCCTCTAACCGGGTAAATCAGAGATGCGAATAGCATCTGAATATTGACATCCAGGAGCACGTCTTTCTTTCCCTTTCAGCTGGATGCACTGTGCCCTGCAGTGGATGAGTTGATGAAATTATCCACAGCTTCTCCTGGTGGCCATATTGCAGTACTACAGGCAGCGGTGGAGGTACAGTACACTAGCACTCCAGCGATTCTTCCTCTGTTTCCTTTTTCCAATTGTCTATGCTATATATTCATTTATATTTCAGTTACATGATTATAATTGGTTCTTGCTTATTCACTTATTCAGTCCAGAGCTTGACATTAATATTTGTTTTCTCCTAAACAGAAAGCAGAGTTGGGTGCACAGTCTACCTGTGACCTCACTGCCAAAGCAGGTCGAGCAAGTTACATTGCATCTAAACGGCTGACTCAGCCTGACCCTGGTGCTGTGGCTGTAGCTGCCATTCTCCGAGCAGTGTTTGATACTGTGAAAGGAACAGACCAGTGATCTACACAGGTGTCATGGCATAAAACATGGATCAGAGAGGACACTCTGCATTGTTGGGGGAATGCCAACTAATATACACAAGTACAATAAATCAGCAATAACAGAGAACATTCCAAAATAATCATAGATAATTTTGTGACTAATTGCACTGAAAGAACAGTATTTGAGTGGTGTTCATTTGTTGGAGTTCCATGCATGATAGATTATGCACCCATTCTTCTTTTATCATGGATTAAGAAGCCTATTAATGACTAAAACAGGATGATGCAATGGTAGAGCAGAATGGTTTCTTACTGGCAGAGTTGACTTATTCTTATTATTAGAGTTAAATGCAATAATCAATTAATGAACATCATTTTGAAAACATTGCAATAATCATTTAATCATCTTTGCTTAAGTCATTCTAAATCAGTCTTACATTCAAGGAAGTTGCAGTGAAATTATTTAGTAAATCTGCATATTCTTTACTGGAGTTGAATGCACTTTAACTGTTAAATTTTGTTCCTTTCCTGGAAAAGAATTCACATAGAAGGATTAATTTGCCACTCAAAAGTGATTGTATTTTTTTTTTCTTCATCTTTTTTTTTTTTTTTTAATCATTTAACATTGCAAACATTGTATATGTAATAATAACATGAAATAAAGTTACATTTATTAAAAAGTTTTTTTTAAATGTTATTACATGAATATTATATATTTTCTAAGAATATCTGACATCACTGGAGGTCTTTCAGACTGTGGATTCTGTTATGAAATAAAATTTGGTAGCACAAATAAAGGTTTCATAACAAATCAGTCATATCATAGCTGTTGACACTTCGAGATCTCAAAGGAAAAGAAGTGCTGTAGACACTCTCACACCTGTGTGTGTGCAGTTCTTCAGTGTGAGTTTAAATATAGAGTCAGGAAGTGAAGCTCACAGATGGAATACAGATTACTGGGACCTTGAATCAGAAATACTGTTTCAATTTGAACTTAAATGTTTGCCTTTCTCAGGTTCTTGCACTTTCTCACTCTGTTTATCATTTTCTTACTTCCTGCTTCTTTGTACACACACACACACACACACACACACACACACACACACACACACACACACACACACACACACACACACACACACACACACACACACACAGAGGAGGCAGTGTGAGGAGTGGCACATGCTGAGTAACATACCGACCTGAAAACTACCAGCGTAAAGGTACATTCTTTAACAGCCTTTTAATCTATACATGGCAGCATTACTTATCTCATGAAGATCATGATTGGTGAAAACTTTTGTTATTGATGGCTCGTGTTGGGTTTGATATGATTGGGTTTCACTTTGATCTCATTTAAGAGCACATAATGGCTCTCAGGAAAGTAAAATACAGACTTGTATATAAATGTATATTTACAGAGAGCTGTATATCACACAAATATATGCTTGAAGTATTTTTGTGATGTATATACTTATAATTTTTGTCTATGATTAGATAAATATTTTTGCCCAACATGCTTCATTTTTGTAGATTCGTGTATAAATTTGTGTAAAAATACAAAAACAAATGGGAGAGTCTGCTTAATGGCTGTTTGCATCTAGTTCTAGGTTTCCTGATTATGTTTTAAATATTTTTATTCAAAATGTAAAAAAAAAAATGCTGACTAGTTTTTAAAGCTATCCAAGAAGGCAATAGTTCATATTCATATCACCAGGAAAGTCTAGTTACTTAAACGTTAACAGATTACTATATAAAGGAAATTCAAAAGATAGCTTATGAGAGTAGTGCTGCAGAACCAAGCAGGAAATGAGAGCATGCCTACAGATGAAAGTCAGCTAAACTGCTACTCTCGATATGCAGAGACATCATTGCCTTTCTTTTCCTAAATCTGAACCACAGACCAGAAGCTAAGTGTGTGATAAGACATGCAACATAGAAATATAAAAATAAAAGAGGATACATACACTGTTCCGTCCAGGTATGATAATAAGTCTGGGGAAATACTAGAAAATACTGGAACATTATTGATCTCCCTGTTCCTCTGCTTTTCCTTTCAGATGGAGTTTGCCTGCAGTCATGTTGTCTGTAACTGGAGGCCTGAGAGTCTAGCAGAAGGTAAGACCTTGGAATACTATTCAACACTAAATTAGATCATGTTGTAAATCTTTTTTTTTTTACATTCCAATGAATAGATGTTATTTTGTAGCAAAATATTGCTTAAATGCATAAATGACAGTCAGTGAAAAAGTAAATATTCAGTTGTATCAGTTATAGTCATAATTGAAATGAACATTTGCTCTATGAAAGGAAATAATTAACAAGTCAAACATTTATTGTGCCCATCATGTCTAATCTATTTTTTCCTGATCTTTCATTGTCTCACTGTGTCTCTCAGGTCTTTTCACCACGCTGCCCTGTGGATTGTCCAGAAAAGAATCAGAGCATCCTTATGATAACCGCATTGCTGTCATTCCAAAACCTAGTGAGTTACTGGCATCTTCAGTGCTACATATGGACTTTTTTTCTTTGCCCTTTTTGTGTCGTTATTTCTGTCGGGTGGTGTATTAAAAAGAAAATAGTAAGAAATGCGTGCAATGTTTTCTCAAGTTTTACTTTCTACTAGTTTTAGTAGTAGTAGAAATGTAACATATTAGGGGAAAAAAAGAAATATTTTTTTATAGAAATGTTTTTTGATCACATATGTCCTTATTTGCTACCTGCACCTTTATTACTTTGTCAGTAATTTCACCATCCCCACTCTGCTCAGTCCTCTGCAGTGTTTTTTTTTAAATGTCATGTTAAAAATGCTTTCATTGCAAAATTGATAAGTTCAAGTATAAAAAAAGCTTTCACTTCCTGTTGTGGGTGTAGGAACAAAGATGTAATGAAAGACTTTCCAGAAAGTGGGTGATCAGAGAAGAAAATATCCAGTTACTGGAAACATGACATTTTCAATTATGTGTTAATGCTGGGAGTATTTTTAAGGGATTTTAGGTTTTAAAATGTCTGTTGTTTTGTCTACAGCCCCTCCTTTAACACCACCACCTGTACCTCCTCGTCACTCAACAAAGAAACAGACACGACCCATTTCAATGCCACCTCCAATACCACCTCGGGGTGAGGAAACACCCCCACACACATTTCACAGTTTTGATACATGCAACATATATTATTTGGTAATTAATATTGTGGGTTAAGCAGTTACTTGCTATAAGTTTTTTATAAGTAATGTATATGTGGATCTTCTATTTCACTCTAAGGATTGGAGGGTAAAGGACAGGCCAGTATTAAAGCCAATGTCAATGTGGTGTTACTCAAGGTAGGCAGTCTTGTGGACATAAACAAAGGTGAGTGCTTAATGGTTATACATGTGCAGCTGTGTGTTAGGCTTAGAATATGCTTAGTCTTGGACTAATATGCACTATCAATGTGCATTTGTACCCAGAAAACCGTTAATAAATGAGCAGCATTTTCTACTTAATTAACTAATATGAGTGACATTTGCTCAGCATCCAGTATACAGAGCATTCAGAAACCAGTGCACTGTGGGAAATGTAGAGCCATCATGTCCTCTGTGAGCAACTCACAAACCAGCCCAAATACATCAGTAAGTAGCTACCAAATCAACATTTTGAAGATTTATTGTGTGTATTGTTTGAAGTTTAAATAGTTCTCGGTATAATACTCTCTCTCTCTCTCTCTCTCTCTCTCTCTCTCTCTCTCTCTCTCTCTCTCTCTCACTCTCCCCCTGACTCCCTTTGACTCTCTCTGACTCTCTCTATAGACATGGTCTTGTGAGTTTTGCGGTAATCAGAATGTCCTCTCTCAGAATGAGTTAAAAATGGGCCGTTCTCCGCTGTGGACACCGCCAGGCAGAGATGTGCTCTATGTAGATGAGGAGATAGACACAGACTATGTGAACCTAGAGGACATGCTGGTGGTCTTCTGTGTGGACATTTCTGGTAGCATGAGCGTCACATCAGAGGTTACTCTGCTTCTAGTCTAAAAGCTTTCCCCTACGTCCATCCAGTGTTTATTGTGCCTTCTCCTTTTAGGAAACTGGTTTTGTTTTTCTCTCTTTATATATTTGCTCAACATTTTTACCTCTTTTACATCTCTATTTCTCAATCTGTCACTCTCCCAGGTGTCTCCTGGTAACAGCATGAGATCACCCACCTATATATCACGATTACAGGTGAATAGTAACTCTATAGGCACATTTTCCAAACAAAACTGTCAATATTACCACTGACTACCAGTATATCCCAGAATGAAGTGTCTCCAGAGTATGTCAGTGGATTGGAGAAGTGAAGCCGATATCTGTATTCTCCAGTCTAGTTTTCACCTTGGAGTTGTTAAAGTTTGGGTGACACTGTATGTGTTGAGTTTCACATGTTCTCCCTATGTCCTTGTGGGTTCCCACTGGCTTGTCTGGTTTCCAAGCACCTATGAAAAACATACCATTAGGTGTTTGGGCTACTCTAAATTGCCCCTAGTTGTTTGAATGTGAGTATAATGACCTGTCATCGATTAGTATCCTCTCCATGTTGTACTCATGCCTTGCACCTTGCGCTCTAGATCCACCGTGACCCTGACCAGGTTACTGAAGTTGAAAGAATTAATGAAGTTAATTGTTGTTGCCATTTGCTGAATATCAGTGCTCCTGTAATTCTTTTTGTATATTACATGCAGATGGATATTTGACCATTTCTTTGTTTTGTTTATAGGGTGTCCAAGAGGCCCTACAGTTGGCACTGTCCTCATTGCTAAAATCATCACCACACCGTCGAGTAGCACTGGTCACTTTTAATGATGAGGTAAAGAAACAAATAGAGAGAGAGAGAGAGAGAGATAAAGTCAGCACAGTACACTAATCTTCTAGTAAAACAATGTTTGGTTAGCTATGTAAGCAACAGGCCTCTATACACACATGATTGGTGTAAGGGAGGGGCACATAAGATGCTTTGTAGGAATGTAGGATGCAATTAAAAAAAAAAACATTTATCATGCAGCTGGACTGCACACATCTGTCAGAAGGAAAGAGACATTTTGACTATTTTACATCAGATAGGCATGGGAATTTCACTTTGTGATGCAACATGTTTGTTAATTACAAAACCAATAAAATTAATAACATTATCATCCATCATTAAAATAATTAAATACAACAATATATTTGTCATTCCTCATCTAGACTATTCCTAACCCCCTAAACTCATCCCATAGCACATCATTTAATATCTACTCTGATATTTACTCCAGCATATCCTATTTCTTCCACCCACGGCAGAGCTGTCCTCAGATCAGTGTTATCAATATTGATACCATTGCCATTGAAATACCTGCAAATGTTTATGAATGATAAGTCAATACTGTGTGGATTTGTGTTGTTAGGTGACAGTGTATGGCGACGGTACAGGCGTTCCTCTGAGTCTGCGAGACTGGGCTCTGGTAGACTATGATCATGTAAGAGAGCAGGGAGAGAAGTACACCACACCACACTGCATTGCTGAGACCTTCCAGTGCCTCACCCAAAGAGTCAAAGAGTGAGTAGATGTCTATACATTTTTCATAGAATTTTACTCATTCACCTTCTTATTCTTTCTACATCTGTTTCTATCAGCCCATCAGAATCAGAATGATGTTATTTTCTATTGCAAGTCAAAAGTGGGCAAAAAAAAACTGTTATTCAAAGAGAATTACAGTACTAGGCACACGAAGTGCTTTGCTGTTTCATATGCAAGAATATGTTAGGAGAATAATTGAATAACGCTGAGTGCCTACCATTACTAGGGAAAGAAGAAAGCCAACCTAGTGAACACTGTGTGTGTGTGTGTGTGTGTGTGTGTGTGTGTGTGTGTGTGTGTGTGTGTGTGTGTGTGTGTGTGTGTGAGAGAGAGAGAGAGAGAGGGAGGGAGAGTTAGCTGTGTTCAGTCTACAGTAGTGAGAAGAAAAACACTACGACAGGTTTTTAATCAGTTTGCATGAGTAGATGTTCTGATCATTTTTAACATTTTATCAAGTAGCCAAATATCTTGCCATGCTACTTAACTGTAAGGGTTAGCGTCAAGGATACTTGTGGTGCTTGCGGCTCTGTTGGCATTGCATTTGGATGCTACCTGCTGTCTTGCTGCAGTTTTGGTTACTTCCTTTGATCGTAGATTTCATCATAGAGAGTGCTTTCACTTCGTTTGAGAATCTCAGCTTTATGTGACATGGTTTTACACAATGAATCAGGCCTTTGTATAAATTGTCTGTGGGTATAGAATGTCTTAGTTTTATTTTTTAATTGTCTTAATGGCTGCTGCATGCTCAGGGATGATAATTTGATAAATGTATATTGTGACAGTGTTTGACATTTCTGTACAGCAATACTTCGTTTTAAGAAGTACTCTCTTGAAAAATAAGTCCTCATAAATGATTTGGAGAGTTAGGTTTTCTAGTTTTCTAAGGTAGGTCTACTAGAAATAATTTGTTATAAGGTTCTACATATAAACTATTCTGAGTGCCTGAAAATGATAAACTAGAACCCTTTCATGATGTGACATGAACATTTTTTTTCTAATTTTCACAAGTTCCCCAATTTTTCAGCTAGACTGCAGTTTGTAAGGGAGGAAGTTGGTTGGACAGAAACATAGTTTCCGTTTCTTTTTGCACTACTACAGTTGCTATAAATCCTTGTAACCTATTTGTTACTCCACCCATTCTAACGTCTTCTGCCTGCAATACTGTATTTGTATTTTAGAATGTACTGTACTTTATTTTATAATGTTTGTTTATCAGATAGTATTTGATATTTTCTGCTCTTGAGTTTTGTACATTTTGTGCCTTGTAATGTTACATGTTGGCAATTTGCCTGAGCATCCCAACAAGCATTTCAGTGTGCATACAAATGTCCTTGATATTATTAATAAATAAACAACTTTGCATAAATGCATGTACAGCCAACAGCAGTGTCTTTAACTGAAAGAATGAAGGGTGATTGGATGTTTCCTGAATAGCAACATTGTAACAGGTTTAGTTATTTTGAGATTCACATTGTTAGTGACAAGCTCACTGTGTCTAATTCTCTGTCCACATCTTTACAACATCTATAAAAAAAAAAATCTATATCTTTATTTATGTTATTCCAGATTAAGAGAGCATGGAGCCACAGCACTAGGTCCTGCAGCACTTATCTCTGTTGCTATGGCCTCTCAGTTTGCAGGTTCAAAGGTGAGCTTTCAGTCTGTATTAATATTGCCAATAATTTTGCCATATTGAAAGAAAAATACAACCAATAATACACTTATGTCACACGTAGTTAGTGAAGGTTGATCTCTTTTGTATCACCCTGACAAAAGAAAGACTCAGGTAGGAGGTGAGGTAGAATTTTCTATATTAGAGAAAGTTGTTTAACTTATACAGTGCTATCAAAAAGTATCTGATTTCTTCTGTTTTGTGTATATCTCATACTAAATAGGTTTAGATTTTCGAACAAAATACAAGATAAAACAAAGGCAACTTGATTAAACACACAATACAGTTTTTAAATGATAGTTATTTATCAACAGCATGAAGTTGGTTTAAAGGTCTTACCCAGTAACACACTATGCCAAAATTTAAAACAAAATCCAGAAATGATGAAGAAGAAGGTGATTGAAATACATCAGTCTCGGAAGGGTTACAAAGCTATTTCAAAGGCTCTGGGACTCCAAAGGACCACAGTGAGAGCCGACCTTCCAAAATACCTACAAGAGCACAGCAACTACTCATCCAGGAAATCAATAAAGACCCATGGACAACATCAAAGGACCTACAGGCCTCTCTTGCATCAATAAAAGTCATTGTTCATGACTCTGCTATCAGAAAGACATTGGGCAAAAATAGCATCCGTGGAAGAGTGGTGAGGCGAAAACCATTTCTAACCCAGAAGAACATTAAGACTCATCTGAATTTTGCCAAAACACACCTTGATGATCCTCAAATCTTTTGGGAGAATGTCTGTGGACTGAATGCTGTAGCAAAATCCTAAAGGAGAATGTCTGGTCTTTAATCCATAAGTTGAAACTCAAACGCAGCTGGATTATGCAGCAGGACAATGATCCACAGCATAGGAGTAAATCCTAGTCCTAGAAGTGAAAGACAGTTGAAAAGGAAGTGAAAGTAAGTGATCTCCAGTTATGGAAAGTATTTGGTTGTAGTTATTGCTGCTAAAGGTGGCACAACCAGATTTTAAGTTTAAGGGGGCAATTACTTTTTCACATGACTTATTGGGGTTGAATACCTTTTTTTTTTTTTTGCTTCAATAAAAAAATAAATAAATAAAAACTGTATTGATTTAGTATGAGATACACACAAAAACAGATGAAATCAGATACTTCAAATACTTTTTCACAGCACTGTAATTTATACATGTTTTTATTGAATCTATTTGTCTACAAATTATGTTACTGAAACAAAAGATATCTGCTCAGGAATGTGATGAATTAAGTGTGAAATTTGCCTAATGCTAAACTGATTTAAAAAGCTTCCATTCTTGTCAGTAACATTAGCATTGTAACACAAGCACAAGTAACTTTAAACATTTCTTGGCTCTTTGTCTATACATGTTTGGTAAAGGAAAAACTTCATTTCATTTCTAGCTTAGCTTTCTTTAAGCTTGTTTTCTTTCTTTAAGTCCTGTTCTGCTCTATATTTTTGCTTGTAGGTCATAATTTGTACAGACGGACAGGCCAACATAGGCCTGGGCCAGTTAGAACAGGAGTCTGCAGCTTCAGTATATTTCTACAACCAGTTAGCAAGTCATGCAGCAGAAAAAGGGTAAGCCACAAACCTCTTCTGTAATGAAAATTTTCAATTATTATTTACAACTCTGAATGTAATTGTTCTCCAATGGGCCCAGCCAGTTACTTTGGAGAACAGTTTTGTAAATGCTAAATAGTTATAGTAGTAACAAAATGCCATTGGGCTGTGTACAGAGTGATTGTGTCAGTGATGACATTTGAGGATGAGGACTGCAGCTTGGCAGAGGTGGGAAAACTAGCTGACCACACTGGAGGCAGGGTAAGTGTAACACACTATATTATAACTCAGTATATTACTGTCAGGCCTTCTATAAATAGCCTCTGTCTCTGACTCTGAAACTAGTGTCAACCTAAAAAAAGTGAGTGAACTATGTCTAAGCAATAAGTGGACTATGCATGTATGTCACAATGCAGGTACGGATGCAAGTGCAGGTGTTCAATGTTTTATTAAATGTTGCAAATAAAACAATATTCTGGGAACTGTAGTTGGATAATGAGTCCAGTGTAGACAGGTCAGGACCCCCCTCTGAATTGCCCTTCCTGGACAATTAGGGTGGCATTCATGAAATACTTGACACAGTAGGGGATCGAGCACATCATGGGCTGGTACCCAGCACCTTTCCTCAAGACCATAGCCCTCCGACTCTATCAGGTACTGCAGCTTAACATCTTGGCTCCGTAAGTCAAGGATCTCCTTTACGGTGTAAGCTGGCTCACCTTCAATGTCCAGGGGTGCTGGGGGGATGGAGGGGGAAATGCCTTCTGCAAGGGGACCGGGAGTGACTGGTTTAAGGCAGGAGAAGTGAGGGAGTTAGGTGGCTGTTGTGTGGTAGCTCCAGCTTGTAAGTGACATCCTTGGGGAGAGGAATTAGACATAGGGACTTGGAAAACCGGTCCACGATCACCATGATAACTTTTTTGTTCTGTGATGGGGGAAGGTCGGTTATGAAGTCTATGGCTAGGTGTGACCATAGTCTTGGGTTGTATGTAGCAGGAGGAGCTTTCCTGCTGATAGTGTGCATGATACTTTGGCTTTTATACAGATAGAGCAGGATGAGATGAATCGGTGATTATCTTGGAACATCTGTATCTACCACTATTTTCCTTGCAGTAATTGGTGTGTTTCGTGAGTGCTAGGGTGTCCCATGGCCAAAGAGGGCACAAATTTTTCCCCCACTGAGCATTGAGTGGGGATCCTCACTTCTGGAACACCTTCCATCTCTTTGTCAATGTCCCAGGTGAATGTTCCTATAAAACATAATTCTGGTAAGATGCACTCCTCACAATCTTCTCGAGGAGGCACTGGATACATGTAGGAGAGGGAGTCTACTTTGGTGTTCTTTTATCCTGGGCAATAGGAGAAGGTGAAATCGAAGTGGGCAAAAAACAATGCCCAGTGTGCCTGGCTGACTTGATATATTCTAAGTTCTTGTGATCTGTGTAAATTGTGAATGGATAGAGTGCCCCCTCCAGCGAGTGACATGATTCTGCAAGGGCAAGTTTCACAGGTGGAGCTTGGGCTTTTATCCTGACCGCTGGGATGGCCCTGACACCAGTTTCTGATGGCACTATACTGCTGAAGCCTCATATGAAGCCCAAAAAACTTTGTAACTCTTTAACTGTGGTGGGTACTGGACAGTTTGTTACTGCTCAGATCTTGTCATGGTCTATAAGCACCCCCTCTGGTTGTATAATGTAGCCTAGGAAAGCCACCTTGTGCACATGGAACTCACACCTTTTTCCTTTTACATAGAACTGGCACTTGAGGAGTTGCAACAGTACCCTCTAGACATGCTGGATGTGACTGGTCTTGTCTGGGGAGTATGTCAAAATATCACTGATGTAGGCTATGACATACTTCCCCACCATCTGCAGCACATCATTAATCAGACACTGACATAAAGGCAATCTTCCACTTGTCTCCTTCACTGATACACACAAGGTTGACTCAGAGCTCTTATCTTGGCAAAGGGAGGTAGCACAAAGTATTGACTAAAAGGGTGCCAGTAATTATTGCACACCCATATTTAACAAAGATATTTTATTTGGATAAACCTGTGTTGTGTTTGCATTTGTCTGATATCCATGAGAGCAGAGTATTTTTGTGACTTTTTTGAACAAAAGATCAATAGGTTAAACAATAAAGACAATTTTTCACAGCCTTCTTTGCTCATTTTTACCAAGGGTGGCAATATTAGTGGAGGGCACTGTATATACTTGTACTATTGTCTGCTCTTTATTTGTGATATTTGATCTGGTCCTTTAAACTGTACCTTCATTAGGTATAAACTTCTTGAATTTGATTATTATTCTTCATGCTCTTCTACCCACTCAAACATGATATAATTCAGAACAGTGATATGGTTGCATATGTGCACTCTTCTCTCTTTCTAGATCAATAGGGTCAACATTTGCACAGTTGGATCAGAAATTCAGACTGCACTGGCTGACAATATCTTAGCAACTAATGTTGAGGCAACCCTGCTTGCACCTAATGGCGTGTGAGTATCAGATACTCCCAGAAGAAGCTTCTCTTTGTAACTTAAAAGTTAATAATACTTTATTTGTAGGTTGGATCATAAACAGTATTTGTGTTTTGTTATTAAATCAACAGTTGATAGAAAGTGAGGAATTGAAACTAAAACTAAATTGCTTTCAACAGGATGCTTTTTTTTTAACTTCAGTAGAGTTTTCAATCCTGTATTCTTTCTGTTTCTATACACTATGATCCTGTGAAGTGCTTCCACCTAAACTAATGGGTTTAGGCATTTTGTTGGTGCAGGTATTACCCTTTTGAGGAGGACAACCACAGGCTGATTAGAGAGATTGGAAATGTAACAAGTGGAATGGAGATCACGTTCCAGTTTGCTGTCAAACCAGACAGAGCTGAGAGTAAGTGAAGAGAAAATCTTATTTCGAGTGTAAACAGATTAGGTTCACAGAATTCTTAAAAAGTTAGATTGCCATTCTGTAAACCTGTTATTTCTGTCTTTAATTTTATTTAGTTGTACATATTTATTTTATTTTTTACCGCAGCCTAGCAGCTTTATTTTTTTACACTCATTACAGTTTATTAAAGAATATAAGTATTAAATAAGTAGTTAATGCATACATAGTGCTAAAATATCAGATTGTCATATTTTGCACAGGTTTTCAGAGAAGAGACAGAGTTCCCTTCCAGCTGCAACTGTCATTCAAAACTCGAGATTTGAAGAAAGTAACTAGAGTCATCACTCAGCAGAAACGTGTGACCACCAGCAGGTACCACTGCACACAGAAATACACAAACATTGTAAGAAATTAATCCAGTTAGTTAAGGCAGAATACTCACAGTTGCTCTGTCTATAGCTGGGTGTGGGCAGGGAGCCTGAACATGGCTGTGCTGGGCGTTCACTGTGCCCAGCTATGTGCCAGACTCACCATGGAAGGCAGGGTCCAGGAGGCTCAACGTCAACTCAAAGCACAGCAGCACCTCCTCAAAGACATCAGGTATGTTTGTGTGGGGGACTGTGCTGAAAGTGTGTCACTGTATGTACAGTGCCCTCAACTAATATTGGCATCCTTGATAAATTTGAGAAAAGAAGGCTGTGAAAATGTGTCTTTATTGTTTAATCTTTTGACCTTTTGTTAAAAAAAAATTCACAAAAATACTTTGCTCTCATGGATATCAAATGATTGCAAACAAAACACAGGTTTATCCAAAAAAAACTTTGTTAAATAGAGGTGTGCAACAATTATTGGCACCCTTTTACTTTGTTCTACCTTCCTTTGCCAAGATAACAGCTCTGAGTCTTCTCCTATAATGCCTGATGAGTTTGGAGAATACATAGCAAGGGATCTGAGACCATTCCTTGATACAGAATCTTTCCAGATCCTTCAAATTTCAAGGTCCACACTGGTGGACTCTCCTCTTCAGTTCACCACACAGGTTTTCTATGGGTTTCAAGTCAGGGGACTGGGATGGCCTTGGCATGACCTTGATTTTGTGGATAGTAAAAAAAATTGTGTTGATTTTGATGTATGTTTTGGATCATTGTCCTGCTGGAAGATCCAGCCATGGCCCATTTCAAGTTTTCTGGCAGAGGCAGTCAGGTTTTCATTTAATATCTGTTGATATTTTATAGAGTCCATGATGTCATGTATCCTAACAAAAATGTCCAGGTCCTCTGGCAGAAAAACAGCCCGAAAACATTAAAGAGCCATCACCATATTTAACCGTGGGTATGAGGTATTTTTCCATATGGCTACCTCTCTGTGTGTGCCAAAACCACTTCTGGTGTTTATTGCCAAAAAGCTCTATTTTGGATTCATCTGGCCATAGAACCCAATCCCATTTGAAGTTACAGTAGTGTCTGGTAAACTGAAGATGCTTGAGTTTGTTTTTGGGTGAGAGTAGAGGTTTTTTTTCTTGAAACCCTTCCAAACAACTTGTGGTGATGTAAATGACTTCGGATTGTAGTTTTGGAGATCAAAAGATTAAACAATAAAGACAATTTTTCACAGACTTCGTTGCTCATATTTACCAAGGGTGCCAATATTAGTGGAGGGCACTGTATATATAAGATTGTGTGTTTAACTTGATACATTTTGAAACACTCATTCAATGTGTTGAACAGTGAACAGAAGCCAAGTCCTAAAGAAGAGAGTATCTATGGAAACTGGATCAGTACCATGAGTATGATCTGTGAGGACCTGAACCCAGATACACAGGTCAGAACACAGGCCCTCTTAACCAATTGCACTTTATAAGTCAAGTCAAATGGATTTTTATAGTCATTCCTATATATCTTGTATACTTTGGAATTAGGGTACCAGGACCTTGGTGTAACACATAACAGTACACAAGACTACATGCAAAAAAAAGTGCAAATACACAACAGTGTGAGACGAGTGCAAGACAATAAATACACAGAACAATATGTGCAGAACAATAAATATATAGGACAATAAATACACAAAACATGAACTGTAATATATACTCAGCAAAAAAAATAAATGTCCTCTCACATTCAACTGCTTTTATTTCCAGCAAATTTCTTAAATATTTGTATTAACATAAAATGATTCAACAACTGAGACATAAACTGAACAAGTTGGACAGACATTTGACGAACAGAAATGGAATAATGAGTCCCTGAATAAAGAGGGGTGAACATTAAAAGTAGCAGTCCAGTATCTGGTGTCCTCCAGCTGCTTTAAGTACTATAGTGCATCTCATCCTCATGGACTGTACCAGATTTATCAGTTCTTGCTGTGAGATGTTACCCCACTCTTCTACCAATGTACAGTATCTCACAAAAGTGAGTACACCCCTCATATTTTTGTAAATAATTGATTATATATTTTAATGTGACAACACTGAAGAAATGACACTTTACTACAATATAAAGTAGTGAGTGTACAGCTTGTATAACAGTGCAAATTTGCTGTCCCCTCAAAATAACTCAATACACAGCCATTAATGTTTAAACCGCTGGCAACAAAAGTGAGTACACCCCTAAGTGAAAATGTCCAAATTGGGCCCAAAGCGTCAATATTTTGTGTGGCCACCATTATTTTCCAGCACTGCCTCAACCCTCTTGGGCATGGAGTTCACCAGAGCTTCACAAGTTGCCTCATCCAGCAGGCCTATAGCATGTTCACGCAGGTGAGCAGGAACCCTAGGCATCTTTCTTCTGGTGTTTTTCCAGAGTCAGTAGAAAGGTCTCTTTAGTATCCTAAATTATTGTAACTGTGACCTTACTTGCCTACCACCTGTGTTTTAAGGACTGTCCCACAGGTACATGTGCAATAATTGTTTATGGTTCGTTGAACAAGCATGAAAAACATTGTTTAAACCCTTTCCAATAAAGATCTGTAAAACTTATTTAGATTTTACAAAATTATCTTTCAAATATGGTCTCCTGAAATAGGGACATTTCATTTTTTGCTGAGTATATATCAAACGTTATTTTATTGCTGAATTTCCAATAAATTAAAAAAAAATCTTGAGTGTCATTGCACAGATTTCCACTGATACAGGTGTCTATCACATACATCTTATACGTAAACACGTACCCCGCATACACCTAGCTATACACAAATGTTCCCAAGGCCTAAGTAGCATTTGTCTGTGACTATTTGCTCATGCACATGCGATGGAAATCTGTGATGCATTGCTCTCAGGTCATGGAAGCAGTATTTGTGAGCTTTCCTCTATTTGACTTTCTTCAGGGTAACACAGGCAGCACCACCGTTTGCAAAGGACAAACACTTTCCACAGTACGTTCTGGAAGGTTAAGTACTACTGTCTGTATCTGTCTTTTTCATTCTGTCTTTCACATCCACTGCTGTTTGACTCAGCAGATTTTCTTTCTTTCAGGGTTTGTCAGATGAGGCAGCAAAAGTGGTGTACCAGATGAAAAGGGTGACAAGTGTGGGTCAGACGGAGGAGAAAGCAGCTATATTAGAAAGTTGAGCAGAAGGTGGACTTATTGTCAGAACAGTCATGACTAACATGATTAACAGCAGACCACAAAACAGTCTGAACTGTGCATCAGTAATGGAATATTTCATCTCATATGCTGCTGGTCAGTGGGTGGTAATCCCTGTTAACACCAGTAACTAAATTATGGAGACTAAAGGCAACTGTATTTATCTAAAGGTTCTAATAAAATGCAATGTTTTTCTCATTACAGTATCTGGACAAGGACATAATGCAGACACGTCCTCATTATGTCATATGCTCTTATTAGTAAGATCGTTTAAAGGTCTATCAGATAGTCCAAGTTTGGGCAAAATTGTTTTGGTTTAGTATAATGGTGGCTTTCTGAAGCAATCAGTATTTCAGTAAGAACTTTTCATTTATTTTTTCATGAAGTCATATTTCAATAAATCCTAATTCACTGACTGACCTGGATTTTTCTGCAGCCCACAGGTTCTTTTGTAAGTATTTAGATGACCTGAATGGACAACATGGTGGCTCAGTGGGTATTGTTGGCACCTCACAGCTCCAGAGTTTGATCCTGAGGTTACTGTCTGTGTAGAGTTATTCATCTTCTCCCTGTGTCTTTTACATACTAATATGGGCAAAAGTATGTGGACACCTGACCATCATACCCATAAGTGAGCCTCCCCATCTGTTACCACAAGTTGGAAGCACGCAATTGTATAGAATGTCTTTGTATGATGCAGCTTTAAGATTCCCATCACTGGAACTAAGGGGCTCAGACATTTACCTCTGAGCACAAAGCAAGGTCTAAACTTGGAATAAGATCTTTCAAAAAGCACATATGGGTGTGATGGTCAGGTGTCCACAAAACTTTGGCCATAGTGTACTCAGCAATAAAAAGAAGAAAAAAAAAGAAAAAACATATTCCAAAACCTGAGTGTGTGAGTATGGGTGTGTTTGTGTGTCCAAAGTCAGGGCTCTGAAGTACTGGCTTTTTGCACAACAAATCTTTCAAGTCCTGGAAGGTGCTTTCTGCTGTTTGTTGTCCAATTTACTTTGATATGCTGGCACTTTTTAGTCAAGTCCTTCAAGAAGTTTGGTATAAAACGCCAGTACCGGCCTATTAATCCCAAGAGAGAGCGGACTTGTTTTTTCATCATGGGTTTCTCTGCATTCTTAATGGACTCAACCTTTCCGACTTGTGGCCTGACTACCCCATGTCCCAGCACAAACCCCAGGTAGTGGATTTCCTGCTTGGCCAGTGCACATTTATCAGGGCGGATTGTCAGACCAGCAGTCTTAAGTTGATGAAACACCTCCTTAAGGTGTCCCAGGTAAGCAGCAGCAAATGTCTCTGTCCCCCAGAGGATCTGGTCCTTCATTCTTTGAAACGTTGCTGGAGCCACATAAAGTCCAAAGGGAAGAACCTGGAACTGATAACGTCCAAATGAAGTCCTAACCCTAAGCCTTAAAAGATTAATCCCTGCATTTAGTAGAGGTAAGACTGGTGGATGTGAATACTGAATAGTCTTGATCTCAGCTGACAGTCACAGGGGGAAATTTTAAAGTAATCACTCTAGAGAGTAGTTATTGTAGTTAACTGTTTAATGGATTTTTCGCATATGAAGTTCTGAAATAATTTTTATTATTGTAATAAAATGTCTTGCATGGCATGGCAAGTGCTTTAGCAATATTAGACTCATAGTAAAAACTTTAAATAACAGTATGCAGAACTGTACGTAGAACAACTAGAACCAGAATGTCTTGGAAATTAGATTTATAGGATGAGATGTATATGAATAAATAGACTTAAGTTCATTAAGTGCACACTGGTGATCTCTTAGATAAAGCGGATGTACTTCAGCCAGAGTTTCATTCCATTTTTGAAAGTCTCAATTGTTAGAAAATACTTCCAAAGAAACCTTACAAAAATTCCATCCAAGCTCTGTGCTTTTGTTAACAGTTAACAGATATTCTGACCTCTCAACTTTTTCTTATGTATTACTCTTGCCTATGCTCCTCTCTCCACCAACCCACTCACCTATCTTTGTTTGCCTCCACTCTTATATTCTTTCCCTTCATCCACCTCACTCTGCTTTCTAAATTTATGCAGAGTCATGCTACGCCCAGGTAGCTTCCTCTATGAGAAGCAGTTTCAGTGCTCCATCTGCTTAGACGTCTTTGACAATCCGGTCTTCACCCTGTGCATTCATACTGTAGTTAATGCATGAACTGTATAAATCAGTACTGGAATGGAGTCAAACTCTATCAGTGTCCATCGTGCAAGGAAAGCTTTAAAAAGAAACCTGAGCTCCACATCAACCACACTCTTCATGAGATCACAGAGCAGTTCAAGAAGATGAAGGGGGAAGGTGGGGCAAGTGGTGGGCTTGGGAGAGGAGAATTACACGGAAGAGGGACAGAGAAAAGAGCTCTAAATGAGGCCAACTGCCTGCGGGTCTCTTTAAGCATAGGTTTCCCAAGCCCTCTCCTCCTACTGAAACTCATGACAGTCAGTCACCAGGGTTGCAACCACTGGTGATGGAAAGGAATGATTCTGATAGCATGTAAACAGCAGGAAAGTGTCATGGTGTGCAAAGCACCACCATGAACTGGATCTCTTCTGTAAATCTGATGGTGAGTGTATCGGCTCTGAGTGTGGGATTTAGATCACCAATCACATAACAACATCTCTACAGAAAAGGAGTGGCTGACAAGCAAGGTATAGAAAGCTTTCACCACACAATGATGTGAGGTTTTTCAGTGTAAATACGTTAGTGATTCTTTCTAAATATTGGTTTTGCAATGGAAATATAATCATGTGATTCTTTGTAAACTCTGGAAATCCTGTATCCAGCGATTATCAAACGAATAATTACAAATAACAATGTGATTATGTGTAAAACTATGCTTACGATGTGCTGAACAACCTTCCATGCATAACAAATGTGGTGTGGACTGTTGTCTTTCCTGTTCTGTTATTTTTCATGTTTTGTGAGCCAAATTCAATGCAGACTCAGATTAACATCACAGAAACAAAAATACAGGAAATGGTTGGACAAAGGCAGAGGAGAGCAGAGGAGATTAAATTATCACTGGAGGAAATAAAAGTAAGCACTCTTTTGTTCATTTTTTTCTTTTTTTTTATCTGTATAAAGCTGAGCACTAGCCTATCAAAAGTGCGTGCATATTTTAAAAAAATAAATAAGTAAATAAATAAATTTGGTGTTTGATTAAGGCAGCGTAAAGTGGTCTCTCCTAAAATGGGCAAGTGCCATGCCTTACCAAGCACCCATGCTTTGAATAGTCCCAGCTTGGTATGTCCCCAATAAATAAATAAATAAATATTTACCTAAGATATTTAGTGAACATTTACAAGTAACAAATTACAAGTAACAAGTTTTTTTTTTGTAGAAAAGAAGTGTATTTCCTTTTTTCACCTATGAATGATGACTGATGAAAACTTTTGCAATCATGTTTATTGCCCTAATTTTGCTCACTAGTAGTGTAAAGTGTAGAATTACACTAAGCATAGAGTTCCATTAAAAGTAGAAAAAACTTTTTCAAGCTGGCAGGTATATATTTGATTTAAAATTATATAGGCAACCTGAATGACCACCTTTATCCTATGATGAAACATTTCTTTCCTGATGGGAATAGTCTCTTCCAGGATCTTCCACAGGGCTCACTGAATGGCTTCAGGAAAATAAAAATGATATAAATCACATGCTGTGGTCTTCATGGTCACCAGATCACCACCAGAGTGATGTGTTAGACAGTCTCTACGGCACCATCATCTAAACACCAACTGAAGGAATACCTTCTGGAATAAAAGATATTCATACCAAGGAGCAATGACAATAACAATGTTGTTTTCCTTTTATATGTCACCCATCTGTATGTGAGACTAACGCTTTACAATCCCACTCAGTAATCAGAGTTTGACTAATTCAGTCTTTAACTGTAATTATTGTGAGGGGCAATCTAGCCTCAAATTCATTTAATCTGTGTCATTCTGTCCAAAGAGCTACAATTCATCTCAGCACTCTCATGCCAGTCAAAGAGTGGGCTGGAGTGTCAGTGATCTTTGACCTTGGAGCAAAGACAGTCTAAAGTTCACTGTGTGCACTTTTTTGCTTGATTGGGATGCAGCACATAGGCATTTTACATTTGGGGGTTGGTTTATTTAGTTGTCTTTCAGGCAGGGAAAGGCATTGAAGGAATGTCACTGCCATCTAGTGAACGAATGAAGTAACTGTTACACTTTTATTCATGCAGTTAAGACATTTCACTCCAGGAAATGTACATACGTTTTTAAGATTGGTAACCAGAATTGTCATTAAAGAATTAAACCACTGCATCCATAAAAAATGTTGCAAAACATAAACTGTTAGACCAGCAGACACCAGGCCTTAAGCATTAACTGATCTCTCACAGCTGAATGCACAGCCAAGTATGCATCAGAAAAGTTAGCAAAATTCCACCCTTTTCAATGTTAATTTATATTTAATATTTGAATTTAATTCATTTTAACACCCTTTCAATTGCACTGTTTGCAGACATAAAGAAAATACAGGCATATGCAGGTATGTGAAGACTAAATTAGAAGTAGTGCCTCTAGTGCAATAAAAACATAAACTGAGCTTTTATATAACTTTTGACATACTAGCAACTAGATAATCTACAATCACCATAAAACTGTGGTATTCATGAAAAAACTTTGTTTAGTGATCTTACTGAGTGTACTTTAAAAGTGTGGTATTTTTCAGTTTTTATCTTGTCTTTGAAAATATTATTAGGTTAAAGTAATGATTAATCTTTAGTCAAATTACAGCCACTGAAGGCAAAGAATAATCATCTTAATCTTATACCGAAGATCAAGCCACATATTTATGTTATTCGAATACTATTTTATTACTTTCCAATCCTTCCAATCAGTGAACGTGATCTTGGATCCCAGTACAGCCCATCCTTGTCTCATCCTGTCACAAGACAGAAAGAAGGTGAGGTGTGGTGACAGGTACAAACTCTTCCCAACAACCCAGAGCACTTTGATTGTATGGTGTGTGTGTGTGCTGGGCTGAGAGGCCTCCACCCATGGTCGGCACTGAGGAAAATGGAGGTGGTAGGCAAGACAGACCAGGATTGGGACTACTTGTTCTTCACTAACCCCTGCACTAACAAGTTGGGCAATGTAGCTCTCATCATTATACCTGTTTTGCTTCCTGTCTGACAGATATGGTGGCTGAAAACTGTTTTGAACAAGCACTGTAAATAAAAAAAAATGTAGTGAGGCATTTGAGTTTAAACATGATGTCATCAACAAAAAAAACGTACAGTTTTCTTCAGTACAGGATTTAACTCACCAAAAGGATATTTACATGATTTATAGTAGGTTCTATATATTATTTTCTGTGCAATATAGTTCTATCTTTATACAAAAAAAAAATCTTTATAACATCAATGTTGTAATGTAATTTCTATACTATGAAGGTAATCTTTTAAAAGTCCCTGCTTTTCCATTGAAGATTTCATTTATACTGTTCCAGTTTTATACTATTATACTAAACCAACAAGTACAATTCATACTGAAAGCCCCTGCTCAGGGGTGACACTATGGAGGGATTAGTGGAACTGACTACTCAGAGCTCCTGAGTGGAGGGTGCCTAAGGGGCCCAGGCTAAAAATGTGGCTTTCACAGGGCCCAAGATGTAGGTTCCAGCTGACAACACTAGTTGTATTATACTAGTTCTACTAATGTTTTTTTTTAACCAGCTATAAGGGTTGGCTGCAGCTTAACTGATCATTTACTTGTAAAAGCAGAGCCAGAATGACACATACTGAAGTTAAAGTAAGGGTTCTCTGGTGAAAAAAGCAACTTAGCCTGAGCAGCTATACCCAATGCCAAAACAGGCTGAGCTGATAAATCATTTTTGCCAGGTAAATGATGCTAGAAAGAAAACCATTTCTGATTTACCTGTGTTTTGTTTGTAGTTGCAACATTTTTCAATGTTAATTTGTATTTAACATTTGAATTTAATTCATTTTAACACCATTTAAATTTCACTGTTTGCAGAGATAAAGAAAATACAGGACCATACAGGTATGTGAAGACTAAATTAGAATGTTTACCGCTATTAATGCTACATTGTAAACAGGTTGTTTTAAAGGGGAAAAATACAACACAGGTAGTTACAAAATCACAAATCTCAACAAAAAAAAGCTGGAAAATAACCAGTTGAAAAAGATGGTCTACCAGTTTCACTGGCTTTGCTTATGTTGTGCAGATAGTAGTTAGTCACACTAAGCTGGATTTTCTTTTTAGCAGGATTATTAAGGCCTAGCATTATTTAGTTACAGTAAAACACAAGTTAATGGAAACCTCAGAAGGATACTGAAAAAGGTGCACTCTGAGGTCCGGTTTATTTATTTGTTTGTTTTCATTACAGATCCCAGATCAACCCAAAACTTTTTAATTATGATAGGTTAGAATAGAAATCAAATTACTGACTGAATTTTTTTTTTTTTTTTTTTAAGTCAAGCCTAGCACAAAACCACATTTAAAGAACTATTTGTAATTATCTTTGCTCTTAGGAATGTTTTGCCATATTTGATTAGTGCAGGAGATTGTAGTACACAATAATAGTACAATAGGCTATTAGACAGGCTGCTTATATGTTTCGGGGTTTGGTAGACCGCTCTTTTCACAGCTGTCCCTCCCAAAGCAAATCCTAACGGTATTTTTCACTTTGCACGCCAGGCTTGTTGAAGCATGTCGTAAGTAACAGTCAGACAGGCCCCGGGGTGATAAAACACTGCAGAGACTGTAACTTACTCGGCCACACGGTGGCAAATCTTCATACACGCTTCTCTTTCCTGTTGGTGTCAAGCATATAAATTCATGTTTTTAATCCATACATACATACATATACATACATACATAAATACAGTGCCTCCACTAATATTCGCACCCTTGGCAAATATGAGCAAAGAAGGCTGTGAAAAATTGTCATTATTGTTTAACCTTTTGATCTTTTGTTAAAAAAAAAAAAAATCCCCCAAAACTACTTTGCTCTCATGGATATCAAACAACTGCAAACAAAATACAGGTTTATCAAAAACAATCTTTGTTAAATATAGGTGTGCTATTATTGGCACCCCTATGAATTCATATGAGAAAAATATATTTGAAGTGTATTCCCATTGATATTTTAAATTTTTTTAGTACACCTGGGTGACTAGAAACAGGAAATTGTTCACCCATGACTTCATGTTTTACATGGATATACAAATTAGGTAACACAGGCCAAATTCCCTTAGTCATTCATAACAATGGTTAAGAAGCATTGAAAATGGCCATTTCTACCATCAGGGCAATAATTAAGAAGTTCCAGTCAACTGGAAATGTTATGAATCAACCTGGAATTGGACGTGTGTCTTTATTGTCTCAACGCACTGTGAAGAGGATGGTTCAAGTGGCCAAAAAATCTCCAAGGATCACAGCTGGAGAATTGCAGAAGTTGGTTACATCTTGTGGTCAGAAAGTCTCCAAAACTACAATCCGAAGTCACCTACATCACCACAAGTTGTTTGGAACGGTTTCAAGAAAAAAAACCCTCTACTCTCATCCAAAAACAAACTCAAGCGTCTTCAGTTTGTCAGACACTACTGGAACTTCAAATGGGATCGGGTTCTATGGTCAGATGAAACCAAAATAGAGCTTTGTGGCAATAAAGACCAGAGCTGGTTTTGGCGCACACAGAGAGGTAGCCATATGGAAAAGTACCTCATGCCCACAGTTAAATATGGTGGGGGCTCTTTAATGTATTGGGGCTGTTTTTCTGCCAGAAGACCTGGACATTTTGTTAGGATACATGGCAGCCCTTCCAGTCCCCTGACTTGAAACCCATAGAAAACCTGTGGGGTGAACTGAAGAGGAGAGTCCACCAGCGTGGACCTCGAAAATTGAAGGATCTGGAACGATTCTGCATGGAGGAATGGTCTCAGATCCCTTGCCATGTATTCTCCAACCTCATCAGGCATTATAGGAGAAGACACAGAGCTGTTATCAGAGACCCTGTCTCACGCTTAAAAAACTCATGTTAACTCATTAATTAAATCATGTTTTAAAAAATGTTAAGAGTCATTCATAATTGTCAGTGGTGTTTTCGAAATAAAGAGTTGCAAATTACATGTTAATAGGCCTATACAAAATAATACCCTACAGTCAGTCTGTGTGCACCTGCCTGCCTACTATCTTTCTGCATGTAATGGAAAACAATCTAACAATCACACCAAATATAAAATAGACAACCCCAATTCAACCCCAAAAAGTTGGGATGCTGTGTAAAATGTAAATAAAACCAGAATGCAATGATTTTCAAATCTCATAAACCCATATGTCATTTAAAATAGAACATAGAAAACATATCAAATGTTTAAATTGGGTAAATGTAACATTTTAAGAAATAAAAGGTCATTTTGAATTGGTCAAAACACATCTCAGAAAAGTTGGGACAGGGGCAACAAAAGGCTGTAAAAGTCAGTGTTACTAAAAAGAAACAGCTGGAGGTTAATTGGCAACAGGTCAGCAACATGATTGAGTATAAAAAGAGTATCTTAGAGAGGTAGAGTCTTTCAGAAGTAAAAATTGGCAGAGGCTTACCAATCCATCGAAAAAGTGCATCTACAATTTGTGGAACAATTTCATAATAATGTTCCTCAACATAAAATTGTGAAGAATATGAATATCTAGTCATCTACAGTATATAATATCATCAAATGATTACGAGAATCTGGAGAAATCTCTGTGTGCAAGGGACAAGGGTGAAAATCAATATTCCATGCCCGTGATCTTCGGGCCCTCAGGCAGCACTGCATTAAAAACAGGCATGATTCTGTAATGTAAAACACTGCATCAGCTCAGAAACACCCTCAGAACTCATTGTCTGTGAACACAGTTTGCCGTGCCATCCACAAATGCTGGTTAAATCTCTATCATGCAAAGAAGAAGCCATATGTGAAACGCTGCTGCCTTCTCTGGGCCAAATCTCATTTAAAATGGACTGAGGCAAAGTGGAAAACTGTTCTGTGGTCAGACGAATCAAAATTTTAAATTCTTTTTGGAAACCATGGACACCGTGTCCTCTAAAATAAAGAGGACTAAAGAGGAGAGAGACCATCCAGCTTCATTTACATTGGCACTGTTATAATCTCAGTATCAAAATGTATTTTAACAACAACCGTAATTAGATGGTTAGTCAAAATTCCTTTAGATAATGCATGAAAGGTGTGGCACCAAGCAGGAATGAACCATGCATCTCTGTACAGTAAAATTATACCGTGTATGAGAAATGCATGAACAGTGGCAGATGAAGACACGCTACATTCCTTTGCCTTCTAATACAGTTAAGAATGTGGGCAGTCATCGAAAAATATAATGACACTTCAGTCATCACAGGTGGCAGATTTCCATGTCAATAAGGGACAGTACAAAAGTGATGCAGAATGGCACCGCCTTGCATGGTATGACTCTTCACAGTAATGGAAAGTCTTTGGTTTGTTTTCATTGCTGAAAGAAAAATGGAGTAAAGCAGGCCTTGGGGGATGGAAGGTAATGTTAGAAAGAAAAGGGGCAACAGGTCACCAATCAGGTTATGCTTGATCAGACTGACATTTATTTTTTGTCAGATCATATAGCATTGTTCTAAACCACAAGTATCAGTTTAACATCCCACATTATAGAAAGTAAAAAAGAAAAAGCATTAAAGAAAAGCAGAATGTAGAGTTTAAAGATGTGTACATTAAGCAGCCTATGTGCTTGTATATGTGAGTGTTTGCAATCTTGGTGGATAAAATTTCAATAGTAAAGTATGCAGTTAATTCCTGTGTAATAGAAAGCAGGGCTCTGGGGGACTTGGGTTTAATTCTCATAATGGCTTCCAAAGAGGGATGGAGGATGCTGTTCATGCTCGAGCAAATCACCACATCTGTACAGAATAATGCACTTTTTTTTTTTGTTGTTTTACATTTTATGTCACAGCACAATATAACTTTAAACCTGTTAATATAACTTTAAACACTCTCCTTATGCTTATACAACATACAATAATATAGACGCAATGCAACAATCAATTCAAAAGTATATATCCACACCAAAACAAAAGCTTCACAAATGCCCAAATTGCCACCTGTAAGTCAGTAATTCGAGCATTTACCTTCTTAAATACATGCTGAGATAGAGGTAGACAAGAATAATTAGTGGGATGTTTCATTTAAATTTACACATCCTGCAAAGCAGTTAAGACCGAGTTATCAATAACAAGAAGAAATAACAGGTGCAATGTGTTTATAATAAAGGCAACAAGGGGAAGGGGATGAGCAGGAAGAAAATGGGGTAAATGTTCTGCCTCAACCGCTTGGACAGCCCGGGCAACATACCACTCATTCTACACACCTACACGCTCCCTCTTTCTTCGTTTATCTCCATCTCTCTTGTTCTTCTCATTATAATCCTTACTCATTTACTTACTCACTACATTTTAATATTCACTGACCCACATTTTAATTATTATATATGACCTTATCATTGATAATGAATCATAATCATGTAGAAAATCAACAAATAAAAAAAATGTATAGAACAGGTTAGACAGTTTTGACTAACTATTGGTAATGATTCCAGGAAAGGTGTGAATGGAAGAAAGGGGAGGTTTTGAGGTGATTTTAATGCATATAGGGTTTTTGTTCGGAGCAGTCAGAGGAGTAAGGAGGGGTACTAGCCTACTGATAAATGGGGTGTGCATGGTGAAGCCATCCATAATCTTAGATTATTATACACTGTTTTATTCAGAGAGTGAATTATTAATGGGCAATGTCATTTATATAGGCCTAGGCAACGACAACCACTAAGATAGTGTAAATATGAGAATTTTGTGTGATGATAATGATGATCTGACTGTTCACCACGAAAACTATCATGATAATGATCATCGTCATAAAGTTGTAACCAGTTGTAACCATAATAAATAAATAAATGACCAGTGTGCTCGTAGACCTACGTTTAAAAGTTATAAACGTTAAATGCCTGCACGTTTACCTTTTACTATCCATCGCTGTAGTCCTACTTCTTGGCCTACTGCATTTAGTCGCTCCCGCCTTGAAGCGGAATGGTGACTGGAGAGTGTGTGCGCGCGCGCGCGCGCGCGTGTGTGTGTGTGTGTGTGTGTGTGTGTGTGTGTGGTGGGGGAAGAAACCGGTTGAACAGGTAGAGCGTAGAGGTTGGGTCGGGTTTGTTGTCACCGTTATTTCCAGGCGCATGCGCGCTGCCACCTGTTTCCTCATGAATGTGTACCTGCGCTTCAATCAACCTTTGAAATTCGTTGTGCTGTGACTCAAGTGAGCGGATCGAAACAGTTCCTCCATCGTTTTCTGCATTAGCCGGCGCTTGGACGGCCTATATACGCACATTTTGTTAAAGGAACAAGCTCTGGACGAGCGTGGAAATTACGGAAGAGAAGGCAGGGCGCGCAAAAGTGGACAAATGGTGGGAGACGCCACAGGAACCTGTAGCCTATAGGTACAAAAGTTTGTAGAGGCTGTGAGGAGGGAGGAGAACGAAACAAAATCGTCCGAGTCTCCATTAAAATCGGCTACACACCGGTCATCGTCCTTCTAGTAAATATTGTATTAGTTGTATCACCTGTGTGGTTCATTTTAGTAGAGTAGAGACTACAGCGCTGTAGTAACTACAACAGGGTGTCGTAGAGAGAGATAGCGGAGAGCCACCTGGAGAACTCAGCATGCCACGAGCATTCCTGGTGAAAAAGCCCAGTGTTTCACCCGGCAAGAGGAGCTGGAGTGATCTACCTGACCATGAACGAGGGGACATCTACATACCAGGTGAGGGGCACACACTCATTACATTAAATTACATCGCATTTAACCTAAGAGAGCCTAAAAAACACAGGCCGAATAACGGTAAACGGGAACTACACAATTTCTCATGTTCACTCTTTTCGGCATGACTACAACATTGTATTGTTTTGTTAACAAGCATTTACAAAGCTATTCGTTACTTTCAATTATAGCCTATATAGGCCTTTATAAATAATAATAATAATAATAATAATAATAATCCTCAAACAGGTTCAGTTCTTAGACGGTTTATCATACACCTCAGATTATATTTCAAAACATTTAATTCCCATTTGTACCCAATTAAATTACAGTTTGTTGACATCGAATTTGACACTTCTTGCTGATTTGAAAGTGTGTGTGTGTGTGTGTGTGTGTGTGTGTGTGTGTGTGTTTGTGTTAAAACAATCAAGGAGCCTTTCCAGCCCGTTTAGCTGACCTTCAGCCCCAGCTGCCTTCCTTGTAGACGACGAAAATCCATTGCAACACACTGCATTGCGCACAGTTCCGTCTCGCCCATAAACCAGAACGTAACATTTGGAAAAGCTTTTAAATCCACTTTAATTTAGGAGGTAATACAGTAGTAGAAGGGATGGAGTGGATTTAAGGAAACGGCGTTTTACCCACGCGTGGCCATAACCAACAGATTCATGTGTGATCTTGACAACGTTTTAGAAAAAAGCAGGCAGAGGTTTTGAGTATCAGATGACTTGCCGATTCACCTAACGGAATACGAGAAATACAATCCTCTCTTTGTGAGCCCCTTCCCCATGCTCATTTCCTACATCAGAATAAACTATTAGGCTAATAATTTACCAAATGCTGATGGATTTACACTCGCTTTTAGAAGATCATTTCCGAACAGGATGTATAGGGGTGTAATTTCTGATAGGATATTTTTTTCTCTCTCCTTTCCTTTAGACTGAATATATATATATATATATATATATATATATATATATATATATATTATATATATATATATATATATATATATTATATATATATATTATATATATATATATATATATAAAATATATATATATATATATATATATATATAATATAAAATCTTGTGAATTAATTATTGTGAATTAGGCTCGTAACTTAAAGTTGTTTTTGTTGTTTTTTTTTAAAATAATGTATACGTTATTTCTCTTTATATTTTACATTATTTGCTCAAAACATTTGGAGTTGATGTTGAAGAAAAAGTTTGAACTGATTTACTGTAGCACTTAACAGCATAACGTGGTATGTTGTTAATGCTGTTAGACTCGTTCTTATGATGGGCCTAATTGTCATAACAGACAATTGTGTAGTTTCATTTCAAGTTTAACAGCCAAGGCCTGTACGTAGAGAAATGAAGTTACTGGAAATGTGTCAGAAACCAGTGCTGATAATCGAAGATAAATTCATCTTAATTTCTCAACACTCTTTTTCCAAAAAGCTGATATGTAATTAGTATAATTATATAATATATAATTGATCTTTTTTTCTCTCTTATAATATTGAATTTGGAAAGACAGTGTTTCTAATTAGCCTGATCATTTATTTGTTCGGTAAGAAAATGATCTGGCTTGTTTATCCTTGCAGTGGCTTTGTTGTGCACAGCTGAGTTAATGAACAGTGAAGGAAATAACGGACTGGCCGAGGTGCCGCTGGTGTTTCTCGATACACCCTTAGCAAACATGGCCCAAAGTAAACTCACCTCCAGTGGGATAGGCCTACTCTCCACCTTTCCCACCTTTCTTTACTGATAGTCGTCCTATTATTTCCCCCCCACTTACCAACATGGCACGCACAATCAGTAGATACTGAGCTCTTAATTCAGTTTTATTTTGAATGTTTCTATCCGACTGCACAGATTTCCCTCTCGTTTTACACTAGGAGAGTCTGAACCCGTGGGGTGTGACGTCACCAGTGCGGTGTCACTGTTGCGAGATAAGACATGAAAAGTGGATTTGGATTGGTGCGTAGAACAGGACAATAAATCGGGCCAGGAGTTGTGCAGAGTCATTATGCTCCGTTTTGCTTTGTTATTTAGTCGTATCGGTTTCAGTGCGGTTTTTTTTTTTTTCAGAGCGGGTCTACTGTTTTGGAGTCGGCCTTGTAATGAAAAAGAAAGGCAAATATTATCGAAAGTGAACTGGATCCCTGAAAAAACTTTAATAATGCAGTCTGTGCCACCCAATTTAGCAAATGAAGGCCCAACAACATGGTCTGTTTTAGTTAATAAAGTTCATTTCGTACTTTATCTCAGATAGCACATACATTGTACTTTAATAATAGCCTATAAAACGGACACTTTCATATTCACTGCCTGTGTTGTTCCACGTTTACAAACACACACACACACACACACACACACACACACACACACACACACACACACACACACACATATATATATATATATATATATATATATATATATATATATATATATATATATATATATATATATATATATATATATATATATATATATATATATATATATTCACACATATATACATATATGAGATGGTCGGGGTTGGCACACACCTGAAGAGAGATAAATCCAACGTGGTACAGTAAATGGGGGGGGGGGGATTTTGAATTTTTAAAAATTTTAAAAATCTGAATTTTTAATTCAGATTCCTAGATTTAATTCAAATTGTAGCTCAGTAGAAAAAATAGACAAAATAATTTTATATATAAAAAAAGAATACTTTTTTTAATCCAGGAAGGATCTTAATTGAGCTATATCACACTGTTGCATTCTGCTTATACAGTTACAGTGCATATGAGACACATTTGCATTATATCTTGCATTTCTTTATTTATTTTTACTTAATCTCCTTAATGTACGAAAATGGTAGTGTAATGCCAGTTAGCTGAAACTGATGTCAAGATTTTTTTTTATGGTGCCACTAATAGTTAGAATATGAGTATGTGATACATTACTAGGGTTCTGTTTTTGCCTATGCATTGTGTTGTATGTAGGTTTGTATAACGAGAGATGATAAGCCTGTGTCTCTAGCTTGGCCAGTCAGACTGGTAATGCCGTAACAGGAGTGGCTGACTTCAGCATAGGACAATACAGTTGCACACACACCTGCCTCCCACCCAACCACAAATACACACACGCACACCTTCCCTAAAGGCACAACTGTCCCCAGTTTTTTGAGAGCCACACACAACATCCAGTTTCAGATAATCTAAAGATTTGTTATTAAAACCTAGAGCATATTTGAGTGATTTGGAACCATTTTAGGGAAGTTTGTTTTGTTGACAGAATTTTAGAAATGATCTTCGACATATTGTAGTTCTAAAACACACAAACTCAAACTGCAGGCTAACTATATGGCCAAAGGTTTGTGGACATATGACCATCACACCCATATGTGCTTTTTGAACATTCCATTCTAGATTTAGTGCCCCTTTGCTGTTACAATAACTACCACTCTTCTGGAAAGGATTTCCACAAAATTTTGGTGTGTGGCTGTGGGGATTTGCCCATTCAGCCAAAAGAGCATTAGTGGTCACTCAATTTCTTCCACTCCAGCCTTGGCAAACCATGTTTTCATGGAGCTCAATTTGTGTACCGGGGCCGGTGAACACGTTTGGGCCTATTAGTTCTACTGAAGGGAAATTATAATGCTACAGCATACAAAGACATTCTATACAATTGTGTGGTTCCAATTTTGTGTCTACAGTTGGGGAACCACAGATTCGTGTGATGGTTAGGTGTCCACATACTTTTGGCAATATAATGTAATATTACTACCATTTACACTCATTTCACATTTTCTCCATGATTTCCCCTCCAGTCTTTGTGTCGCCTCCAGCTCTGTGTGAGGAAACGGAAGCAAGTACAGGTGAAGTGGCCCTATGCCTGTCCACTCATAAAGAACGCAACAGATGTACACAGAACTATATGCTAGAGCCCCACACAGTGGTTTCTACAGCTGAACTACCTTCCTGTACCGCTCTGGGACAGCAGCCCAGTCCTGAAACAGAGCGCATCCGAAGTACACAGAGCAGCACATACGTCCGCTCCAAGATCAAGGTGGGGTTCTCTCAGAAATGTACCTTTCATTAAGTTTCTATTTTAGTATCTGGCTAAAAACAGGTTTGGCTTGTATGGTTTCAGTGTTAGTTACCCACCTATTTTGGTTCAGGAATTAACTGTGGTATGTGGCATCATACCAGTCATTTATGTGCAAGCTAATTTGTTATTTAACTGAGAAACCCAAGGAATCTTCTTGGAATTTAGGTGACTTGAGAACAAATTGTGCTGAATAAATTGTGACGATGTCCCACCTTTTTCAATACATTTTCCTTTATGTTTTATATTTACAGGTGACTACAGGCGAACTCCCTGTCGAAGCTCCAGTTAACATTCTAAGCACAACTGCTGATCCTCCTGTCACTGTGGCAAACCCATGTCCCACAACCAGCAGTGGGACATCATCTGCACCTGCAGCAGGGGGAACCTATGCATGTCAGGTGTGCCAGAAAATGTTTCAGTACCAACGCATGCTCAACAGACACCTAAAGTGTCACAATGATCAGAAACGGCACCTGTGCAGTTTCTGCGGCAAGGGCTTTAATGACACCTTCGATCTCAAGAGGCATGTGCGCACACACACAGGTATGTAAGCATAAAATATTTTGTTAGTCAAGTTACTTTTTTTACTGTCAGAGAAAAGAGGTTGACAAAACAGGTATCAGATTTATTTACCTGGGTGTGTAATATTGTATATAAATATACAGTTCCAGTTTCAAATTGCCTCCGCTCCTACTGCGAGGCTTTAGGACAAAACTCTGTGACAACACACTACACACAGACACTTAAATATATATATGCCTCTAATCTGTTATGTCCCAGGTGTTCGTCCATATAAATGTAATTTGTGTGAGAAGGCCTTTACCCAGCGCTGCTCTCTGGAATCCCACATGAAGAAGATTCATGGTGTGACACAGCAGTATGCCTACAAGGAACGCCGCACCAAGCTCTATGTCTGCGAGGATTGTGGCCACACTGCTTCAACCCAGGATTCATTGCTGCGCCATATCCATAATCAACATCCAAACAGTGCCTTCTTGCGGGCCAAGGGGGCACGTAGACATTCGGGGGCAACAGGTGTAATTGCACGGGAGGAAAACTCCCTGCCTGGCTCTCCTTTATCTCTGAACAGTGATGACACAACAGGATCAGGAGGAAGGTAGAAAGAGTTTAGATTGATTGAGACATAAAATAATATTGTTATAATATACACATCTATCACATTATGTCAGTTGGAGCATATGCAATGTTATTTAAACTAAGACAAGTGAGAAAGTGAAACTGGAAGCTTAACGATACAGTGACTTTGACAGTCTAGATGAACTGATGAATGAGTTTCAAGCAGTAATCATAGATTGAGTTTACACATCCACTATAGATGAGGGCTGGTTCTTCGCTTTGAAATCAATAAACAGCTAAATAATGATTATGCACTAGTTTAGTTTACGTTAAAGCTGATTTTGGAAAACTTTAAAAAGAAAACGCTATTTGATGTAAATAGTACTCCATTTTTGCCCAGGGGAGAACCTTTTTTTTCCTAAATATTGTTATATTAAAAACTGTTATGTCTTATTTTGCTGCAAGGAATTATTGAAGAGGGAGTGGTGTTTGGTCAGTAATTATTGATGTTCTATACTGTCAAATGTGTGAAGAAATGTGTATTTATCAAGGTAGTGTGTAATGTTCTTTTGGTGGAGTTTATCACTTATTCCAGATTTTATACATTTATAATAACATATAAATCTTTGTACATAATATGAACATAGATTCAGATTTTCATATTCATTGGTATCCTCAAGAGTAACATATGAGATGTGTTCACTGCTGTTACTGTCTAACAGCCTAACATTAACAATGCTAATTTGTCTTCAGGCCTAATAGTTTAACTAGGGCACTGAAGTACTGTATGGACTTTTACTACATAACTTTTTTTTAAGTGTATGTGCTTTCTATATAAAATAAACAATAAACTTTTATTTTATGTTACAAATACTGAACAAGAAGTGAAATCTGTGTATGCCTGGGCTGAAATTAGTTTTGGACAGGAAAAGGGGTGTGTGTGTGTGTGTGTGTGTGTGTGTGTGTGTGTGTGTGTGTGTGTGTGTGTGTGTGTGTGTGTGTGTGTGTGTGTCAGGGGGCGGATGCTGTGTGAGCATACAACAGATTCCAGGTCTGTGTTTGGTCTTGTTGCTGGAATTCACTAGCAGCCTTATTATTGAGTTTCTAGGTGTTAACGGTTCAGGGGCTCTGTGGTTGTGCCCGTTATGTTGCTTAACCATTATATCACTCAAAACAGATATTTAGTGGTTAATTTTAATACAGAATGTAGACTGTGTAATCTTCATTGTCCATCCCCATGAGGTAGAAAATTGTCTTTAGAAAGAGGCTCAAACAAACAACAAAAACAATATAAATAAAATAAAAACACAGCTGTTGTAAGAGACCTGTTGCAATACATTTATCTTAAGATCCTATTTCAATAGCAGTAGGGATAAAACTCTTCTTATATTTAGCCTTTTTCACTAAAGGTACCTTATATCGTCTGCCAGATGGAAGTACCTGAAACGAGTCATGAAGTGGGTGGAAAATGTCCAATGTAATAGGTGAAGCTTTCCTTTTAACTGCCATGATGTAAAGATCAGAGAGTGGTATTTGTTGCTTTCCAATAATATTACCAGCTAGCTTTATAACTCCTGACAGTCTGTTCTTGATTTTGACAGTTAAAGAGATAAACCAAGACAGAATGTTAAAAGTGAGTACAGATTCCATCACTGATTTGTACACAACTCCTAAAATATCCTTTTCACCATTAAAGCATCTCAATTTTCTCAATAAACGTGTTGGTAAGCCTTTAAAAAAATATACTGTCTGAGTGTTTATCAAAGGTAAAATTGCAGTCAATCTCTGTTTCAAGATATTTAAAGGACCTAACCTGCTCTACTTCATCTCCATTACGTAACAAAGGCTTTAAAAAGTGTATGTGCCTTGTCAGTACCACAACATATTTCCTTTGGTGTCGCTAACATTGAGTGCCAAGGAGCTATCCTCCTTCCTTTATCACGAAGACACTTACCTTAGCTCCACCCTTCTGCACAAACTCATTTTATACAGATGGTGTTATCCTAGGGGGCGCAGAGGCTACTGCACTTTTTTTTTAATAGTTCAGGTAAACAAATAAATAAATATATTATCAAAACAACAACAGTATCACAGGTTTAACAGAAGTATAACTAAGCACACAATTTCCACAATATGACAAGCAAATAATTATATATATATATATATATATATATATATATATATATATATATATATATATATATATATATATATATATATATATCCATGTACAATAAGCAACATTTCCTAATTGTTGAACGATTACTGCTATTTTTAATTTCATTAACATGCAAGCTTGTACAAAATGTCCACTTTTTTAAATTCAAAATCCAGTGTTTTATGTTTATTGTGTACTGAACGCGGGACCGCGTCGCGAAACAAACACGTCACTACACCAAGCGTCACTTGCCATGTCCGCAGATTTATCGCGGAAATACATATTTCTGGTCGGCTGCCATAGCGCGTCTGCTTTAGATTAGTTATATGACCAAATATGTAACAATCCCGTTCTTGATCCCGTTCTCAGAATACCTTTGTATGTTACTGCATGAATTACACAATTACTTTTTCCGTCACGGAAATAGTACTATTGAATAATGCTTTGTTTAAAGCGTACTATATGACGTTGCATTTAATATTATAATAGATTTCGCCATGACAATCATGATATTGGAAATGAAACGGGTTTGTGAAGGGCTGAGTGCAATGTTTCGGTGTTGTGATGATGGTCATCACGGTGTTGTGATGACTATCGTGCAGATCTGGCAACCCTTCTACGTACAATGTTTTCGAAAACCCAGGCGCGGAGATAAGGACATACACAACCGATGTACTGGGTAGCTGTGGATATATTACATTTGTGTGTCGTAATACAAAGACATGTATATAGTTACGCCGAAAAAAAAACGCGAATTAAACCACACAAATGTTGAGAAATAATTGTAGTGTTACGCTAATATTCTTAGCTACAATGTTAGGTAGCTTGTTTAAGTTATGAAGAAACACTCGGTCTGTTGCTTATTAGCTGAATTAGCTTGCGGATAACGTCACTGGCGTATTTAACGGCAGGTACAGTGTTAGTTTGTGTAAATTTGAAGCAGCAGGAGTCTTTTGGTTGGATGATTTTAGCCGACAGCTGAAGTCGCTGTCTCCACATGCCATCGGAAGCAGTGCGTCTGGGTCGGAAGCGACCTGTGCCCTCCTGCCCCAACCCGCTCTTCCTCCAGTGGCTCACTGAGATGCGCGATCACGCCAAAGAGAAAGGCCTCAAGACCCAGTACGTCTATCAGAAGGTAAACTGCAATGTCTTGTTCCTAGCATTTCATTAATAAACTCATCGTTGCTGGTCGTGATACAGTGCGTCCTGTTGTGTTCCCTTGAAGGCCATAAACTCTTTAAAGAAGTATCCCCTGCCACTGAGAAACGGTAAAGAGGCCAAAATCCTGCAGAACTTTGGAGACGGAATCTGTAAGATCCTGGACGAGAGGCTTGAGAAACATTACCGAGAAAACGGTAAGCATGACGTGAACGCCACCCAGAAGTTGTTTCACAAACGTTGTATGATTTGATTAATGAACAGGGTCTCTTTTTGTATTTCCAAAATGCATCCAACGAACACGGGGTAGTGCCCTAATGCTTCTTCTCAAACATTACATTGAAGTTTACATTTACATTTCACAGAGTTTCATATCCAGATGAGAGACTTATAGAAGTGCTTGGCTGTCTACTTCAAAAATAATAATACAGTATAAATCCTTATGGTTGTGCAGATGGACAAAGGTCTATACTGTAGATACCAACAAGCTTAAGAGACTCAAAAACAGTAGTCAGTGCTGACAGATAAAAAAAATCATAATTTAGTAGCTATTACATACTGTGTTTTCAGTGCACAATTGTGCTTGTCCAGTACAATTTATAAAAGATGCAGCAGTACAAAGTTCTTGGAGAAGATTTATAATCTGAAAGTGCAGCGTTGTCCTAGTTTGTAACCAAAAGCACAGTTTGAACCTTAAGGCAAGAGAGAAGTAGACGTGTAAATACAAAGAGAGAGAAATAGAACAATAAATACAAAGAGGGTTGCAAATCCAAGGAGTAAAAAAAGAAATAACAAATACAAAAGATAAATGCAGAAAAAACCCTGAAAATTATAAACTTGATAATATCCGAACTGAAGAGGAGTGTCTGTAGCCGTTTGGGGAAGGTTTGGAGACATGCGGCTGTTTAGGCAGGACAGGAAAGCCTTATAAATGTGCCTGAATTTTAGAGAAGAATGCCATACATAACATGGTGTAGAACCCTTTAGGACCTGAAATCCAAGGACAGGAGTTTTATGTATATATAGATATAATTATTGCAATAACAGGATGTCAGTGGAGTGACCTCAGTAATGGTGTCTTATGAGAGAATTTTGTGAGGTTATAAACCAGTTGAGCAGCAGCATTCTGAATAGACTTAAAACATATAATAAGTAGAGGTGCAGTAGTCATGGCTGGATTTTCATAACCTGTATAGAAGAGTTGGGTCTTCGTTCTGCATTTGAAGACAGCGAGGGACATTTAAAGTCAGCTGTTTGTAGAGAAGGCGAATTTCATTCCAGTAGAGAGAAGTCTTGCGGATTGTCTTCTTTGTATGGCATGGGTCAAGCTAAGCTGTGCTTGTATCTTGAAGAGCTTGGGGTACATTGTAGGAGCCAGTGTAGAATTTGTCTCTTGCTGTCACATAATAAGCAAGCATTACATGAATTTCATGCTGGCAGCTTCATGAAAAACAGTGCTGAGAAAGCAGCAGTGGATTGATGGTTGAATGTGGTCAGGTTGAGTTCAAATTGGGCTGCTGCATTCTGGATAAGATGTAAAGACTTGTACATGCGCAAAGCCCAGCCAGGAGTAAGACACAATAGTCCGATCTTCAGATTATGAGAAACTGACAAGCACCCGATTTACCTCTGGACAAAACTGGTTAAATCCTCCTGATGGTCTACAGGCGAAACCTGCATGAACAAGTAAGGTTTGCAACATAAGCAAAGAATGAAATTTGATCATCCTCTCCTTTTTTTTTTTCTTCATAGGTGCCAATGCTCCTGTCCATTGCTTCCCACATAGTACTGAACCCTGCGGCAACAACCTGCCTTCCACCAAACCATCATCGCACTGCTCCAACCTTCCTGCTGCAAAGGGTGGAAGAAAAATGGTGACTTTCACATAAATACACACCATACCTCTTTCATTGTGTCTCTTAAACATGTGTGTCATAGTCTCATAAACATTCTAGTTATTTTTTTATTATTATTGCAGAACAAGCCTGAGGGTGATGTAAGACATGAGAAAGGTGGAAAGAAGAAAAGGGAGTATGTGCCTCAGAAGAGATCAGGAGGCTATGCTGTTCTGCTTACATTGTACAGACATTCACAGGTATAACACACTGTTGTGGACATTGTGCAGCTTTATATGAATGTCACAAGCAACAAATATAACTGTGAATTCACCAAATTAACATTGAGTAGAAGTAAATAGATATGTGACTGTTTTTACCCAAGTAAAATATTGTTGTCTACTTTGTTTTTCAGATACCTAGCAGTAAAGGTTTCATGTTTAAAAATGAACTGCAGACCGAGGCACAGTCCCTTTGTGACAAATCCTTCACTGTAGTAAGCCCAGCTTAGAAAATGTGTAAAGTTTCATGTAATGTCATAGAAATGCCTCATGTCTACTGTGGCTCTTTAGTGCAGCCCATTTTCACTATATGTGTTGTGTGCAGCCTGATCTAGGTAGTAAATACACAGCGTGGTCTTCAGTAAGCACCCTCATTCAGAAAAACCTGCTTTTGAAGACTCACAACCCTGCCAGGTAAACCCTCACTCGGTGTTGTGGATTGTGCATATTTTATTCTAATGTCAAATTTCAATTTCTGTCTTAGACATAGAGTTAGCTCTTGTAAGATACAAAATCTCAGAATGATATTAGAACTGTCCCGAAACACACTACTGTTTTAACCATTGTTTATTAGGAACATCTGTGTATGCTATGTTTTAATGCTCCTTTTTATATTATGCTTTATCCCCCTCTTTTGTATGAGTGAAGTATAAACTTTAAAGAGATTCATTCAGATCACACACTCACACTTTTTATATGCTATCAACTGAATTTAAAGCAATACTCTGCAGCAATCTATCTGTAGTTAAGGAGCTTTTCCTTATTGTGCTAAGAAGCTGGTTTAGCTGCTCCTGTCTACTCAATCCTTTTGGGTTTTCTCACCTTCATTTGTTAGGTACTCATTGACAGAGCTTGGACTGGCTCTAGCAGAAAGACTGGAGTCTGGAGAGAGATGGGGAGAAGATAGACAAGAGGAGGAAGCAAAGAAGAGTGAGGCTGAAGACTCAGGGGATGGACTGGTTACTGTAGACCTGACTCTGGATGAAGACAAAGAAGAACGTGAAGATGAAGATAGCTGGTGAGAATGAAATTAATCAGTTGAAGAAATAAGCTTAAAGGGTTTAGAGTGTATTCATGTGGTGCTCACTGCACAGCAAAACATTATAATAAGACATACTGTTATCAGTGTGACAGTTCTTGTATGAGTATCAAGTGTTTTAAAGTTGAAATTAGCTTTAGAAATTCCAATTTATTCAATTTCAGCATCCCAAGAGGCGGGCCTAGCACAGCTGTCTCAGTTACACATGTAGGGAGTGCTGCACCTGACTCTGATCTCTCAGAAAAGTGTCACAGCTCAGAGACAGGGAGAGCTGCATATCTTCTCCCGGGAGCCTATGATATTGTGCTGTGTGTTGACTTTATTGAGACCACTGGGTGAGTGCATGATGTTCAGTTTTCTATCAGTGTTTTGAATATGTTTAATTTCATTGCTTATGAGGTGGTTTTAACTTGGCAGAGGAAACACGGCACGCAAACAAGAATTGGTCAAGGAGCTACAGAGAAACGGTGTGGCATTTGACATCAGGAAACTAAATGTGGGAGACTTCCTGTGGGTCGCTCGTGAGAAAGTGGCACCTGTGCCTGGTAATCTCACTCTTGACTAGCTATCTTTGTGTCTCACGTTGATGCTCACTCGATTTTAAACACATATGAACACATTAAATAAAAATATAATAAAATTCCTGTCTCTTTATTGTCTAGGTTATAGGTTCAGGACTAACTGCTAGGTATAAAAATATAAAACCTGAAGGATATTTCCTTTTTGTTCCCCTAACTACCATATTTCCTTTGAGCTGTAGTGACAGACCCATTAGCCATTTTCTCAGATATTCTTTAATACTTACTGAAGGTCGAAGTACAAAACGTTGGAGAAATGCAGTCAGGTCAGCTTAACAAGAGCTTCAGAGGGAAGTGGGGTCACTGAAGTAGGTGTCATCACCATTTTTACTCCAAAAAAGTTAAAAGCTTTAGGTTCTACAATTATTTTTCTCACAACTGAAGCAGATATATTGTTTAATTTCTCATTTATAGTATTGATATATCGACCATGTAGTCATGTGTATGGCATCAGCATAGCTTTTATACATAAGTTTATTCATGGCTGGTTTTAAATTAAGGTCAGTTGCGTCCACCTGTGGCAAAAGAGCTGGTCCTTGATTACATCATTGAGAGGAAGCGGATAGATGACCTGTGTGGAAGTATAATGGATGGACGTTTCAGAGAACAGAAGGTATGACATTCAAACGCTTCA
The DNA here is from genome assembly GCF_001660625.3 of Ictalurus punctatus. Taxonomy (NCBI): domain Eukaryota; kingdom Metazoa; phylum Chordata; class Actinopteri; order Siluriformes; family Ictaluridae; genus Ictalurus; species Ictalurus punctatus. The sequence continues at coordinate 18,358,226 of NC_030422.2, read as the reverse complement.
AATAGCCTAGTTTATACAGCAGCAACCGGATTTTTTTTTATTAATTTGGTTTTATTTCTCTGTCTCAGTTCCGTCTGAAGAGGTGTGGTCTGAATAAGCCAATCTACCTGGTGGAGCAGTGTGGTTCAGCAGCAGCACACCTCAGTCTACCAGAGAGCACTTTGCAGCAAGCTATAGTTAATACACAGGTATGTGCACACACACACACACACACAAGTCAAGACTCTGATAATGGCAAATATTGATTAAATCATAGTAAGACATAAAAACGGATATAGGATACAAACATGGAGTTTGAATATAGAGGTATTATCCAAATATATTCCTGAACATATTTGTAATTGTTGGTTTAATGAACATAGTTCTTCATAGTGCTTTTCATATGACATGCTCAAGAGCTTCAGTTGATGTTCACATTAAACATCAGAATGAATAAAAATGTGTTCTGTGTTTTTGATTGTGGCATGGATACCATGGTACCAGATGGGCTGGTTTGAGTATTTCAGAAAATGCTGATCTTCTGGGAATTTCACACACGAGCCTCTATAGTTTACGCAGAATGGTGTGACAAACAAAAAACATTGAGCAAGGCACAGTTCTCTGGGTGGAAACACCTTGTTGGTCAGATTGGTTCAAGCTGCTAGGAGGGGATATAGTAACTCTTATAATCAATATTTCTAACCGTGGTGGGCAGAAAAGCATCCAGCCTTTCAGTGGATGGGCTAAAACCTCAGAAGACCATGTCTTCTGTTGAAGATTCACCGTTGTCTTCACAGTTGAAGATTAGAAGAAAGAAAAAAATTACCTGGTCATTTTCCAGTCTTCAACCAGTTTGTCCAAACCAGCCCATCTGGCACCAACCACCATGCCACGGTTAAAGTCACAGAGATTACACTTTTCCCCATTCTGATGTTTGACTTGACCATTAACTGAAGCTCTTGACCTGTATCTACATGAGTTTATGCATTGTGCTGCCGCCGCCACGTGATTGGCCGATTGGATAACTGTGCAGGTGTACAAGTGTTCCTATTAAAGTGGATGGTGACTGTGTGATATATTATTGAGTGGTGGAGTATAGAGTTGATGATAAGCCAGTGGGTGAATTTAGGAATAGGATTGGGAACGTGTAAGTGACTAAGTATGTGGCTGATTATAGAGAGGGAACACAATTGCTATTTAGGAAGTGTGTGTGTGTGTGTGAGAGGGAGTGAGAGATGGGGAGAGAGAGAGAGAGAGAGTATAATGATTTTAAATAAGGTTAAATTGAGCATCAGCATGTCACATTCTTGTTTCTGTATACTTTTGAATACCTCACATCAGGTTGGTATGTTCCAGGTGGTAGATAAATTCTTTGTGAAGAGAGTTCAGGATATTAAGGAATCAGCTGCCTACCTCACAGTCATGACCAGATACCTGCAGAAACTTTATCAGGTCAGTCCCAGTTGAAGTGCCATGATGCTTTATTGTCAGGTATAATTTAACTGTATAGTTTCTCTTCCAGAATTGTACATTATACTACCGCTCCAGAGAACTGGAAGGAGATGGAGAGTGTGATGTGGAGAATGGAGGCAGCGAAAGAGAAAACCCCTGCTGCTCGCTTATCTCCTTCACAGAATTCAACTATGGAGCCTTGAAAAACAAGGTAGCATGCAATTCTATTAAAATGTGACATGGAGAATTCATGTTTTATAGAAGTTATAGAATCTGTTATACCCTCTGCCATCACACTGACCCGGTCTTTGCTGAATTTTCCGTGTACACACACTTCCAGTGTCAGACAGTCAAAGAAGTTTTTGCCCGACAGCTGATGCAAATCAGTGGAATCTCTGGTGACAAAGCAGCAGCCATATTGGAGCACTACAGTACAGTAAGCAGGTATGAGCAGTATAAACCAATGAAAGCATTTCACTGCCTAATTTTATATTGTCAATATGATATAACAGCATTGCTTCCCTTTCACAGTTTATTGAATGCATACAACCAGTGTTCCACTGACACAGAGAGAGAAAAGCTCCTCTCATCCATCAAATATGGCAAACTTAAAAGGTTTGTCTTTTGCATTTCTTCCTCAGTCTTCATTTCACTATATATCTGTTGTCTGTAAAGTCTCTTACCACTCACTGCCTTTCACATTCCATAACTGTATGGATATTTCAGTGTCATATTTGTGGCCATATCAAAAGCTGATGATAATAGATGATAAGCGTCTATCACCAGCTTTAAAGAATGACTTTTGGTGGTTAGGAGGGCTGAAATAGAACCACCAGCCACAAATATCAATGATGTACCTCCAAATTATACAGTATGAGGTGCTTTACCTTTTATGCAGGCCCCTTTGCTGATGGTGTTTGACCAACATATTTATCCCGTTCTGCACACTAAACACAATGTCCATTGTAGTTCTAATGACTCTTGTTGAAGTTCAGGTTCTGCATTTTGTGAGATGCTCTTAGGAAGGGCTTCCTACCTGCAATGCTTCCAATGCTTGTTTAAAGTAGCATTTAACAGTTGACCTTGAAACTTGAGCTCTACATGAATCAACTAAACTGCAATTCTGAAACTGTGATCTATGGGCTCTCTTTCCCTCCATCATGTTCCCCACTGTGTTTGGGAAAAATTGCTCAGTCAGGCGTGAAACTTCTTGTTATGATCCTAATTGCACTTCATGCTGCATTCGACTTGCCTTGAAAGTGGTGAGTCAGAGCTCAGAATGACATCACTTTCAATCTCTATGCATTTGAGATACAAAGGGAGGGAAAAATTTATGTATATCCCATGTTAATGGTTCAGGAAGAGATTTTACATGTGTGCAACCTCATCGAGTTGAGGCTCGAAATTTATATACATTGAGGCAAAAGATCTTCAATCTCACTTTTTCCACAACTCCAGACATTTCATGTTCCCATACATTTCTTTTGCAAAGTCAATTAGGGCATCTCCTTTTTTCATATAAGGGGTGAAACACTCGATTAGAGACAGCTTTATTAGAGCTTTAAATCACTATACATTTGCCAGAGCCATATCACCCTGCAGCTCTCGCCTGGTTTCCCACTGAACCTAAGCAGAGTTGATCCTGTCTAGTACCTGGATGAGAAAAAACTACTGGGGGAAAACTAAGGTTGCTGCTAGAATTGGTATTAGTGAGGCCAGCAGGAGGTGTTCACCCAGTGGTCTGTGTGGGGCCTCGGGGCCTAATGCCCCAGTATAGTGACACTATACTGTAAAAACAGCACTGTCTTTCAGATGAAACGTTAAACCGTGGTCCTGACTCTGTGGTCATTAAAAATCCCCCATTGGCCCTAATCTATCATGGCCCACTGATAATCTGCATCCCTGAATTGGCTACATCACTCTCCTCTCCTCTCCACCAATAGCTGGTGTGTGCTGGGAGTTCTGCCGCACTATGGCTGCCGTCACATCATCCAGGTGGATGCTACACACTGGTGGTGGTTGAGGAGATTTCCACCCCTTACAATGTGAAGTGCTCTGAGTGCCTAGACAAATGCTATATAAATTTAAGTAATTATTAGTATTATTATTATTTTATTATTATTATTATGCAATAATCTGATAGATTGCAGAAATTGATTTAATGACTTTTAGAAGCTCCTGATTGGCCACTTGTCATAATTAGGGGTTAATAGGAGTGCACCTGTGGCTGTAAAAGGTCCTTGACACCATGGCAAAAGTTCCGGTTCCTCCTTAGGAGCATTTTCCAAACAACTGCCGGTACCACAATCATCTGTACAAACAATTGTATGCGAATATAAAAACTCTTGTTAACACTGCGTCGTTCAGGAAAGAGGCACAAATTAACTCCCAAGGATAAACAAACTTTGATATGAAATTATGAAACTGAACCACAAGACAACAACAAAGGAACCTGTGAAGGATTTGGAGGCATCAGATACCAATGTATGTACATCCATCATTAAGAGATTCCTACCTCACCATGGCCTATAAGGCTGACGTGCAAGGAAGAAACCCATCAGAAATTTGGTAGTGATCACCAGCATTTTGGAGGAGTGTTCTCTGGTCAGATGTAGTAAAAATGTAACTGTATGTAAATGTAAGAGTAAGGCTTTTAATTCAAAGAACACCATCTCAGTTGTTCAACAGTACAGTGGTCCTAAGCATACCTCCTAAGTTGTAACAAAAAGGCTTAAAGACAAGAAAGTGAAGGTTTTGGAGTGCACATCATAAACGCCCTAACTTCAATCCCAGAGAAAATTTATGGAGTGAGCTGAATAAGCATGTCTGAACAAGGAGGCCCACAAACCTGGCTGAGGTACACCAGTTCTGTCAGGAGAAATGAGCAAAAAATCTAGCAAATAATTTGCTTATGGAAGACTACCCAAACAAATTGATTCAAATTAAGCACCAGTTTAAGCAATTAAATTCAATTTAGGCAATGCCACCAAATATAAATACAGAATGTATGTAAACTTTTGACCCACTGAAAATCTGATATTGTATATCAAAGCTGAAATAAATCTGTCTCTTAGCTATTATTTTACCTGTTATGGAAATAATATAATTTAGCCCTATCCACTTCAGAATTCATCCTCGTGCTTTTGTCAGCGGTCACATTATGAATAAATACAAGAGAACCTGTTCCACTGGCAACCGTACATCCATACATGCCCACACCATAAGAAGAGGTGGTATGTTTTGAATCATGAGTGGTTCCAACCCTCAAATTAAAGCTAAAAGTCTGCACTTCGAGGTCATATTCATTATTTAATTTCAACTTCATTATACTTTTGTAGATAGCTAAAATAACTAACTATCCAATGTAAAAGCATTTGTGCACCTGACTGTATATATCGTGTCTCATACACACTGGATCACCAGATGGGTTTGTGTTAAACTGAGGAAACGAGGATGACGATAGCTGTCTGCTGTAGATTTAGTTTATACAGTAACAAGTCAATAAGTGAATAGGCCTACACTGATGGGGTAAGACTTGTCTACCACCAACTCCATATATCACTGCATTCCACAAATTCCTTAAACCAGTGATTCTCAAATTTTTTCAGTGTGAGGCCCCCCTTGTGTAGGGTGCATCCCTTTGCAGCCCCACAGAGTTGTAAAATTTTCACAGTTTAGTTTTTTTCATGCTAGGCTCTTCTGTATTCACTTTCTCAGCTAAGAGACTGTGTCCTCTATTTAAAAACCTATCCATTTTAAATAATCTTAAATTTTATCAACATGTGGCTAACACTACTGTTCACTTCTATATCACCGGATGTCTCTGTTTGGTGATGTTTCAGTTTGGTGTGTGTGTATAATTGATTTAATTTATTAATATTCCTAATTTATACGTACATCATAGTTCACAGGGTGACAATCCCAACTTGCGTAGAGGTCAAATTAATTTAAAAAAATAATTTCTATATGACCCCCAGTTTGAGAAACACTGCCTTAAACACTTTCTACATACTTTTGTTGGTTTTACATGTTTACAGATTTTGTAGTTGGATTCCTGTTATTAAACTCTAAACAGTATTCAGTTAAATACTGTCTGTCACTATGCTTTAATGTGTAAAGTGTGTAGGCTTCACAGTTGTAAAACAATATTGACCCTTCATTTTCTTTTCTTTTTTTTCCCAGAAACATTGGGCCAGCTCTTAGCCGGACTGTATACCAGCTTTACTGTACAGGTGGACCGCTGTCATAACCACACCGTTTTACGTTACCATTCTTCATCAAACTGCAGTGCAGTGCACTGTGCCGGGCTGCTGCTCTTTAACCTATTTTTTTGTTTGTTTGTTTGAGATTTTGCAAAATATGATTTGAATAAAGATTTGCATTTCACACATATCATTGTATTACTGGGGATGAAAATGGCTTGGTTAAATTAATGTGGAGTACGGTGACTTCATTTTGCTGTTTCAGTGTTTTACAGTTTTCATTATATTTGCACTTTTTTGTTTACCCGTGGCATTGCATAGAAATTTGCTGAGTGGAGATGCTGTTACTCACTGAAGCACAACGTGTTGGGGATGAAAAACAGCTTTTGGCATTAGCCGAGCAGGTGCACTGTAAGGAAATCATGGTTGTAGTGAGTAAACGCTAGACAGGTAGATGACGTCAGAAGGATGTGATTTATAGGGAAGTCTCCATGGCTTCGTCCCAAACCGCCTACTATTTTATTAATTAGTGTGTCAGAATACCTTACCGGCGATACCCTCCTTAGTAGGATAGTGTGTGGTTTTGGACGTAGCCCGTGTGTATGTATTGTTCCTTTGTAGGCCAGGAGGAGAGCGAAGGGAGACCTCTGATGACGTGCTCAAGGAGAACAGCATCATACAAAAAAAAAAAAACAGCAAAAGGAATAATAATAATAATAATACAGCGCGTTATCTCTTTTGTAGACTAGTTTTAACGTATTCGATTTGAGAAATGCAATAGCCAGTCTGTGTTTGGATTTATTATTTTTCTTTTAATATCGAAGATAATACATTAATTTATTTAATTAATTTCTCCAGTCTCCCCCCTTGCCTCCCTTTAGCAGACGTAAACAGCTTCACCTCCACATCCGCATCCTGGTTCTTACGCGCCGTTAAACTAAAGGGATGCAAGCTAGAGACTGGGTGAAATGGTCCGATTCGAGAAGTTGCATGTACAGATCGTGTGAAGGACAGTATATTTAAAAATAGCCTGGCGATTAGTGCGGTTTGTCTCGCAGCGGCGCAGGTGCTGAAGCGGATGCTGAGGCGGCGGATGGGGTGAGTCTGGCCGGAGCGGAGCGCTCCAGAAGCGGGCTGCTCCTGAATGAGGCTCCGCTACAGCCGGAACGCTGAGCGGGAATAATGCAGGACACGGCGGACGGAGAGGAGCCCATTCTGGCCGGGACTGCCAGGGAAGAGGTGAGATGCGATCGGTTTGTTATGGGAAGGGACACTCAGTGAATGCCCATTGCGCAGGAATTACAGCCGAGCGGTTTTATTGTCACAGAGAGTCCACTGCGCTCCGTTAGCACTTGGAGATGTTCGGTACATAGGCGTAAATTGGGAGCGAAAAGGATCGACGAGGGGACTCGTGATGCGTGTCCCCTTCAGCATCCTCACCGCGCTCCTGCATTGCAGTTAGCAGGAAATGCACTGCCGTATTTATTCCCCATTATCTCATACTGCCTTCATTCTGCTGGTTTTCCAGAAACAGACAGTGGTGTTCTGTTCATCATGGATAAGATATTGGGCTTAGAGGAATGGCACTGGTGAATTAGCATCTCTGTTCTTTTCCCCTGAAGACGGACTCCCGCTGCTATTTTTCAGCACGAAAAAGCCCCGCTTTCTCCCGTCTTTATCACCATACCAGCAAAACCTTTCTTCACTTTCACTAAATGGCAGCTGAAATCTAATAGACGTACTGGCTTAATTGATTATAAAACCATAAAAGTCCGGACGTAAGTGTGAGCATTTCAGGATTCATTGTCTGAGAACACATTACTGTTTCATTCAGGCCTGTAGGCTAATTTGTTCTTAAAAGAGTAGAGGAATTGCAGGCAATCCTCAAAAAAAAAAAACTAAATGAAATAAACATCTGGGTTTTTTTTGTTTTTTTGTTTATCTGTCACAAGTCTACGTGCATGTAGTCCATATTCAACTATACAGTAAGTGGGTAAAAATATGTACAAGATGCATTTGTTATTTTATATTGCTTATTTTATTATTTATTTGTTTGTTTGTTTGTTTGTTTGTTTGTTTGTTTAATCTATGTTTTCAGATGTGTAAGATACCATAGAGCAGACCCATTTATCTGTATAATAAAGTCCACAGACCCGCTCAGCCCACATTTATTTCATGAACATTATCTACTATAATACGTTGTCTATTTATTGGAACAATAGAGTATCCTATTCCTGATCTTTGTACCAAGAGAACACTTTAGTTCCTATAAATGTTATTTATAGGCTAGCTTGTATTGCGTTATTGAGATTAGATTAAACCCATTTAATTCAAGTGATCATTCAAACATGCTAAGAGTAAAAATAATTCACTAATAAATATAATAACTTTAATCATTGTGGTATGTGATTTTCACTACTGTAACGAAATTAAATAACCATGGACCTGCTGACAGTGCTTCATTTTTAAAAAATCACTGCCACAATAGTCCTGAAATTAATCACTATTTGTCTTGGTACATCTAATTAAATATGAATATACCTAACTCTTGGAGTCTTCAACAGATGTTGAGCATGTTCCTCTGATCATCTCAGTGATTCTGACCGTGGCATGATTGTTTGTGCCAGACAGGCCGGTTTGAGTATTTCTATAACTGCTGGTTTCCTGCTATTTTCACACAGAATTGTGCAATAAATAAGAAGCATCCAGTGAGCGGCAGGTCTGCAGATACAAGCACTGTGTCAATGAGAACAGTCAACAGATAATGGCCAGACTGGTTCAAGCTGACAGAAAGGCTGCAGTACCTCAGATAACCACTCTGTACAATTGTGGTGAGCAGAAAAGCATCTCAGAATGCACAACATGTCGAACCTTGAGGCAGATGGGCTACAATAGCAGAAGGCCTCTCCAGGTTCCTCTTCTGTCAGCCAAGAACAGAAATCTGAAGCTGCAGTGGTCACAGACTCACCAAAACTGTACAGTTGAAGACTGGAAAAACGTAGCCTGGTCTGATGAATTTCGGCTAAGGCACACAGATGGTAGGGTCAGAATTTGAGACCAAAAGCATGAATCCGTGGACCCAACCGGCCTTGTGTCAACAGTCCAGGCTGGTGGAGGTGGTTTAACAGTGTGGGGAATGTTTTCTTGGCATACTTTGGGCCTGTTAATACCAATCAATCATAACTTGAATGCCACAGTCTATTTGAGGATTGTTATTGACCATGTACATCCCTTCATGGCCACATTTCACTCACCTTCTAATGGTTACTTCCAACATGTTAATGCACCATGTCACAAAGCAAACATTATCTCAAACTGGTTTCATGATCATGACAATGAGTTCAGAGTTCTTCAGTGGTCTTCCCAGCCACAGGATCTGAATCCAATACATCATCTTTGGGATGTGGTAGAACGAGAGATTTGCAGAATAAAAGTGCACCTGAAAAACATGCAGGAATTGTCTTATGTGATCATGTCAACATGGACCAGAATCTCAAAGGAATGTTGTGGGATCCATGCCACGAAGAATTGAGGCTCTTTTGAGAGCAAAGGGCGGCCCTACCCAGTATTAGATTAGTGTTCCTAATAAAGTGTTCCATGAATATACACTCACCAAACACTTTATTAGGAACACCTGTACACCTGCACGTTCATGCAGTTATCTAATCAGCCAGGCATGTGGTAGTAGTGTGACGTAAATTATGCAGATACAGGTCAAGAACTTGTTAACAACAAACATCAGTGGGGAAGTGTGATCTCTGTGACTTTAACCGTGGCATGGTTGTATGTGCAGATGGGCTGGTTTGAGTATTTAAGAAGAAGCTGATCTCCTGGGATTTTCACACACAACTGTGTGTGGAAACACCTTGTTGATAAGAGAGGTCAGAGGAAAATGACCAGATTGGGGAACTATACCTCTTAGCGCCCCACTGCTGTATCAAGGAGTTCTAATACACGTTAGTCTGCCATCTACTGGTCAATTATGATCTGGCTACATTGATGGATCCACTCCGTTCAACCTCTGTTCTTAGACCACCCAATAATTAAAATACGAAAATGAAAGTTTTATTCTCCGGAATTCTGTTTATTTGTCGTTCGTTATAGTTGCAATTTAGTTTACGCTTATTTTGAAACTAACATTTTTATTTTTATTTCAGTTAATGAAAATGTTTTTCACCTAGTTTTAGTTTTCGTTAACCGTAGTGTATATCAGTTTTAGCATTGAAGCCATAAATATACATATGTATGTATGTTTGTATGTATGTATAATAAAACACTACTTTTCTGTGATTTTTAAAGTGTTTTTATTAATGTGTCAGGGCAGTCAGTATGCAGGTTTTGTTTTGTTTTGTTTTGTTTTTTGTTTTTTTGTTTTTTTTGCAGCAGCAGCAGCAGTGTCCAAAAGATGTCAAAGGCTCTGACCAATCAAATAATCTGCTGCAGATGTGACAATCGTAGCCAATGGCTATTTGCAGCTATTGGCTACTATGCAGATTTAAAGAGCTAGTGCACTCCAACCTTATCTGCTTTCATACTTTCACTAGCATAAACTACATGACACGCTGATAGATAGACAGTGATAATGTTATAAACAGTAAACACGCAATCTGTAGTGCTGAAACAATACCTACACTGTTCATATGAGTCCTGTTGTACAGTGTAAAAGTTCATACAATACACTGGGTGTGTATTTATCCCTGGTGTATTGCTGCATACTGCTGTACCATTTCTTTATTCATTTAAGATTAATGTAAGATTAAGACTAATAGAGACTAATTACTAGATAATGGCCTCTGTTAGGCAACAAAACATGGGAGAATGGATAAAAACAGATCCATCAGATCCCGAACTGCCCCCCCCCCCCCCCCCCCCACACACACACACACACATATACACACATGTTTCTACCCAACACTAGTGAGAGATCCCAGTAAATTAAAAGATTATGACTCGTAAATATAACGATTATAGCTCTGTTTCTGCATTCACGAGAAGGACCATCAAATAATAAATCTGTGTTATCAAGGTATACAGTCAAATAAGGTTTATTAGCCCAACAAAATAAGCTTAGTGTTTGAGATGCCGATTTCCACACATTTTTTTCACCAGTGCTTTCCTTTGAGTGTTTTACGCTGCCCTGTGACACAGCATGAGCAGCAGTTTGAACAGATGAAACTGGCTTTACATGTCTGGGAGGAAGCACATATTAGCTTTCACTCTCCCCGTTTGGTAACTGTCATATGATAGGGAGAGCTGGCTGGTGTGTGGGAATATGGCAGGTGACCAAACTGAGGAGAAAATGGGAGAAAATACTGCTAAGGAAAAGACAGAAAACAGATACTGGGTTCACTTGTCACTCTGTTGTACTCTTAGTTATTATGTTTTTTTCTGTGTCATATGCTCTCTCTCTATTGTTGATCTTTGATTTTTTTTATTGTGTTCAATATAAGTACAAATATTTCATTCTCCTGCTTTACTGCCTTCATTGATGTTTGAGAAACGTTATTTAACAGACACCATGTTGTAACAAAGATAAACTAGACTTGAAAAAAACAATGTGTCTCTAAAGACAGTGGATAAAATGCAGCTAATATTACTGCCTAACACTGTAGTAATGCAAAGCATTTAGATTAATGATGATTATGCTGGCTTTAAGTTTCTGGTTTCTGGTTTCTAATGGCTTCACTCTGCTCAAGACCAACCATGCATGCCTTTACTCTCCACAATGCAGCTTTCCAAATGTAATCATATCCCCTTCTGAAACATTTTAGCTATCCTCATATTGCCTTTCAGGTGAGATCATGAAACTGCTGAGAATCTTGGAGCTAAAATAATACCATTCGAATGCTTAGATAGCTGACTGGCTGCCGGTAAAGACTGCGTTTCTGCATTGCTAGCTTAACTGGTGGGTTTTAATGAAGGAAAATCAACATTGTTGTGCTATATATTTTAGGTAATATTTTGTGTATTTTTAAGAATTTATAGCGATTACAGTTGGTGCTGGGCAAGCCGGGTTAATTATTTTAATGCGCTGAAGAATATGCATTGTTCAGTTGCTATTAAAGATCAAATGGCTGCATTCTATCTTTAAATAGAGGGATGGCAAGCTTCAGAAATTTTAGATGTACAAGCTGTAAATAATTGATTGCCAATTTTTTGTGTTTTTTTTTCTCATGGTGTACTGCTGCAAATCCTCTGGGAGATGTGACTATATAAGTCAGAGGCTATGGCAGAGCATGAGAACCCTGTGTCTTCCTTCCTATGGGATCAGAGTGACAATATTATTGACCATTATACTGGGTGGCAGTAGAAAATGCTGTCTCTTGCTGGAATGGGAAATGTGTGACTGGCCTCATCAATAGGCTAATGTAAGGGATAAATAACAGTCTACCTTAGATTCTGATTAAAGGCACATTTTTATGCTGATGAAGAAGCAGCTTCATTAACCCAAATAAGTCAATGTTGGAAATTAAGCAAAATTTAAAGGAAAAAAATGCACACAAAGAGAAGAGAAGTGAGAAGGTTAAAGAGTAGTGTTCTACCTTATCAAGAACCTCAGATTACTCAAAGTAAACTCAAAGCAAACTTCCTGTTTTTATGATGGACTCAAATCATGCATTTTATTAATTAACTAATAGTTGAAGCTTCAATTGATGAGGACCTCAGACAAGCCTTAAAAAAAGCACAAGGGCACTATGGACATCAAGGGGCTGATATCACCCCATCACCAGTTCCTCCCCATCTGCATTTGTGTGCTACTGTGTACATTAATAGCTCCAAAAGTTTTTACTGAGATGCCTGTCACTCTTGACCGTACCAAGATGCTAAATTTCTTTTTTCTGTTTTTCTCTTGTCTTTCCATCCCTTTTCTTCTCTTCCACAGCAGCGTCCAGTGAAGCAGTCCCTGGCGAGCTCTCTGTGTCGGGAGTCACATTGGAAGTGTCTTCTCCTCACGCTGCTTATGTATGGATGTTTTGGCACACTGACCTGGTGCGGATTATGCAAGGTTCCCGTCCTCACAGTCCCCTTAGAGCTTGCAGCTACAGTACTGGAAAATGAAGACCAGTCTACAACTTCAGGTGCTGTTAACACCTACAGCCCTGATGAGTTGACTGTGGACAGCCCTTGCTCAAGCGGCTATGTCTACATTCCGTTGGCCTTTCTGGCCATGCTATATGTGGTCTACTTGGTGGAATGCTGGCACTGCTACTCCAAGACTGCCATGCTGGCTCAAGCAGAGGTTGCGGAGGTGTATGAGCGTGTACAGAGACTCCAGCAGGCTACACCATGCATCTGGTGGAAGGCCATCAGCTACCACTATGTGCGAAGGACCAGACAGGTAACACGCTACCGCAATGGAGATGCATATACCACCACACAGGTGTACCATGAGCGGGTCAACACGCATGCAGCAAGTTCAGAGTTTGACTATGCTAGGCTGGGTGTAAAAGATGTCTCCAAAGAGCTAAGGGGCCTCATGGAGTATCCAGCAGTGCGTCTGCGCTTTACGAAGTGCTTTAGTTTCTCCAGTGCCCGAGCAGAGGCTGCCTACCTCACACAACGTGCACGGTTCTTTGGGGAAAATGAAGGCCTAGATGACTACATGGAGGCACGGGAGGGAATGCACCTGAAAAATGTAGACTTTCGTGAACATATGCTGGCCTTCCCTGACCCTGCTCGGCAACCCTGGTACGCACGACGGAGGGTGTTCTGGCTTGCATCAGCTATGCTGCTGTCATGGCCACTTCGTGTTGTGGCAGAATATCGCACTGCGTATGTGCATTACCATGTAGAAAAGCTGTTTGGTGATGAAGATGACAGCAGCAGAGGGGATGGAAGTGAGAATGGAGGGATCAATGAGAATGTAAATGGACCTGGAGGAGGGGGCATCGGATCAAGCTACCGTGCCATTTCCCGGGTTAACACCGTTGACATGACAGAACTTGAGTGGCACATTCGCTGCAATCAGCAAATGGTTCCCAGCTATTCTGAGGCACTGCTGATGGATCCTGGCTCAGATGGTAACCAAGGCACAAACCCCCCTTCTGCTGGGGCAAACACCAACACAGGAGGTCCTACGCTGCCTGTGGCCTTTGCCTCAGCCTACCTGCTCCAGAGCTGCCCTCGCTGTCGCCGGTCCACTAGCAGTATGTCACTCCCTTCCAGGCTGAGAGGTCCAACAGCTGCCTTACTGACTGGCACTGTGGCTGGGATGAGGGCTAGCGGAGCAGGAGGTGCTGCTGGAGGTCCAGGCAGGCTTGTTCTGAGCAGAAGTGGTTTTTCATTGGGTCGTCTCCAGACCACACGTCCCACATCTCTGTTCCATTCCCGCAGTGTGGGTGGAGGTCTAGGAGGAAGAGGGGAGGACGGGAGTGGTGCAGGAGCAGGAGGTGGAGGATTTCTTGGTTTGGGCTCAAGACAGGATGAGGAAAGCAGAGGGGTGCTAGAGGGAGAAGGGGAGGAGGAAGAACAGGTAAATGAAGATGCCGGAGAGGAGGAGAGAGAAAGACAAGAAGAGGAAGCAGAGCAGCCTGAAGATAGCAACAGAGAGGAAGGGAGAGAGGGTGAAAGGGATCGACCTCCTGCATATCAGGATGCTTTTTTCTTCCCTGTGTTAATAGTGCATGGAGAGGAAAGTTGTCACTCAGGAGATAACATCTCTTAAACAAGAGGAACGACTTCCCCAAAAAGGAGAGCATAGGAGGATGGCTATATAAAGATAGACATAGTACTGTTTGTCTAGTAAGGGATAAGGTACAGTAGGAACTGATAGCCTTGGTTGTCATGTAGAAAAGCTAAGTAAAGTAGGTTGAAAAATACGACTCATTATATCTATGCAAGATTGAGAGAAGTCAGGTAAAATAAGCGACAGATATCCAACAAGTTCTTTCTCCATTTGTCAAACTCCAAAGGAATTATATTATAGAAAGAAGAAGACCAACAAAGAAACAAAAAACAAATAAATAAATAAAATCTCTCTGTACATTTTCCAAAGTTAATACATCACAGAAATCATAGATGTCATAATACAAGCATTTCTATTTCTGGTTTTCCAGTATCAAGTAACTGCACATAAAATCTTCAGGTACATCAAAATCACCATAATTGCAGCCTTGGAACCCAAATGGATCACAGTCTTCTGTAAGACACCCCACCTGTGCATGTAACTTAACGTTACCTCAGCCTATACGCTAACAACAGACTTGCAATTACAGTGTATCCCATTTTTCAGCAATGGAAACACCACAGCCCTGTTTTCTGACCTCCATCTATCCAGCTTAGTCTGGTCTTACCATCCTCAAATACTCTTGCATTGCATGCTGTTTGCTGAGGCTTGGTCGAAGCAAGTTGACATTGGGAGATAATGATCTGTTGAACAGGTTTTGAAGCTTTGGCTCACTTGATAAGGAGTGTTTCACCTCTGTTGTAAAGCCTGGACCAAGACTTCTCATTGTAAATGGACACGAAATGGCTGAGTACTTAGTTGATACGAGAAGCATAAAAATGTGGAGAGTATTCTCTATGCTGGAAGCTTTATTGTATCACATCACTTTGTTATAGTGAACCACATTATGTTTTGGGTACATTTGCTATATTAGTAAGTTTATTTGTTCTGTAGTGTATCACCAGTTTTGCCTCATGAAGGGCTTTGCTCAGCTACTATGCCTCACATAGTCACCTTGTTTTATGGGACAACCATACAACACATTGCCTTCCATCATAGCATCCATACTTGTCTCTCATATTGTACCACATGAGCATGAACCAGCTAATCATTGATTGAAATGGTTAGTGTGCCAAGAAATACTCACTGATTGCTAATAATTGTACATTGGCCACAGTCTATACCCATTTTGTATATAGGACACTTTTACCAAACAATATTTTATTTTTGCACAGATGCTCATAAAGTCCTATTTCCAGTCACTCAGTCCTACATGCTATATTTGTTTCGAGTGTTTTTATGTTTGTATGTATATTTGATGCCTTTCTATATTTAGTGCTTGTGGATCTGAGACTAATTCTACAGTTGCAATATGTCACTTCTCAAGCTCTATTGTTTGTCTTAGGATAAGCAAAAAACACACAACTCAAGATTTCGCACTCAAAAAAATAGATGCTTTTAAGCTTAAGCTCCACAGATAGAGGTTCAAAAACATCCACTCAGTCATTCACTCAGTCATGTGAATGGACATACTCTAGTTTAAAAACATGCATGCTAGACAGACTTCCTAGTGGCAATAATAGGATACTACATTTGGGGAAAGTCAAAACAGAAAAACATGTTCAGGCAATCTTGTCAGAATGTTCTGTTTTGCATCATGAATGTTGATTACCATTGATGTTTTAATGAGAAATCACAGTGAGAAGATATGACAAGCATTTAGATAAGAAGTTTGCTCCACATATGTAAAGGCTTTCAACTACAGCCACACTTTACAAGTCTAGATTTAACTAAACTTGAGTTGACTAATGAACATTCCAGTGCAGACAACAGCTGATTGTTATGTGTGGTTGTTGAGTTGATATACAAGAGTCAGGCAGCTGAGTGTGTTTATCTATGTAGATGTTTAAAAGTAATGTGTGAGGATGTTCAATTTCAAGTCCATTTCAAGGCTTATTTGGGGTGGGGGGCAAAATTTTGAAGCAGTTCATCTAACAGCTTCAATTGCTTCCAAAACTGTGTGTAGCCCAGCAGAAACAGTAGTTTCCACTCTGGGAGAATGTGTTGAATGTTGTTAGTGATTGTGCAGTATGATTCATCTGGAATGGATGGATAGGCTATAAAGTATCCCTTTAAAGTAAATGAACTCAAATATCAAATGAATAGCTACTTTAACACCTCAAACATCATTCAATGATGCAAATGATTCTATTGTAGCAAAGATTGTTAATTTGATAGGTATCAGTTAGAGAGATTATGATGATGTTGATAACTGATAATGATATTATTTATGCTATAATAAATCCAGACTGCTTGATTTAAAGAACCTGTCTTATGTCATGATTACTTATTTCATTTTTATAGAGTATTAATCCGGTAGTTACATGATTTGTTAACATGGTATGATTTTTCAAACTCTGCCAAGTGTGTGAAACTGTGAAAATGTCAGTATAAATTCTAATAGTATAATAATATATCTGCCGTTATGACCTTAAGGACGTTAGGGCCTGTTCACACCGGGACGTTTTTTTCGTAGCACGTTAAAAGGTCCGTTTTTGTGTTCACACTCAGGCGTTAAACATGAGCGAACCGCTGAATGAAAGTGTAAATTCACTCCCTGACAGTAGAGGGCGCTTAGCCAAAAGCAGAAATACCCCAGTACACTGCACAACTTTCGGTTTCTGACACTCATTTGTCACTGAGAAGAAGAAGAGAGACAGTGTTTATGTACTTAAGCCATTCACACACTTTTTGCAAACTCGCTAAATTAAGTATGCGCTTTTGTGAAATGTAAGATATCTGACCAGTGCAACAAATACTTCTTTAAAGCATATATATATATATATATAAAGCAGTATAATCTTTTTAAATAAATAATGATTTGAATTATATCAAAGTCACAGCAATAGCATTCACATGCTTACGGGAAGACCCAGATTTATGTTATTTTTTTAATCCAATTTTTTTTTGGGAGGGGTTGGGTATAAGGCAACTATTGTTGTGTTCAAAAATGTTAACATTCCTGCAAATTGATGAAGTGTTGAATATGAATAGTCGTTTTTGTGGTCAATATGATAATACAACGGCTCAATAATGGGACATTTAGTTATTTGAAAAAGAGGTCATGAATTCTTATATACTTACATATATATGGCAGGTGCAAAATAAATACAGTGAACTATCAATCAGCAGATTATCATTTGCAGGGACGAGACAAAGTAACAAACACTGAAATAATTAAATGGATTATTTATTGTATATGCTTGCATTTCAGTAAAAAAAAACAATAGCCATAAAATAGGCTAATAAATATACTTATATAGTATTTAGTGTGTAATTCTGAATCTGGTGCTTTCAGAGGACATTTTGTTTGTGTGTGTAGGCAGAAGGATTTATTAGCAGTGAGCTTTTATTTCAGGTGTGTCACTTATGCACTCTTCTTTTTCGGCTTCTTCTTCGTGGGTAAGATACTTTTGTAGTTGAGCGTCATCAAGTCGTACTTTTATGTAATTCAGCGGCTCTGTGCACGTGAACAGAAGCGCGAATCTCATTGGTCGGCCAGGTTTTGACGAGGCGCGTCATAAAAAAAGGAATCCCTTGATGTTAAAAAACTTTGACGCCAAGTTTTACTCCTGGGTGTGAACACTCTCATTGACAGCCCCTGGGGCATTAAACGGACCTTTTTTCACGCTGCTGTGAACAGGTCTTATCATTATGGTAAACTATAGTAAAATGTCATTAGACCAGATACTAGTGTGAGTGACAGTACAGACCACATTCTCATGTCATCTGCACCTTCTTGTGTAAATGCCGAAATCATCAAGTCCTTGTCCTTGTTATTGAGCCACCGTGTGGTCATTTCAGGTATTAAAATAAGTAATTGATGAAGAACAAATCCAAACTGTGTGTTGCAGGGAGAGGCCACTACCGAGCCTCTGGGTAGGATTAAATTCTATCTATAGTATTTACTGTTGGCTTCAAGTCTCAATAAGCCTCTTTTTTTACCACTTCAAGCCCAAACAAACACTCCTGCTTCACACTTGGATGCCCTGACTGATGATAATGGTGAGGAGTCATAAGGTAAGTCCATTTTGACTGCACTAATGTACAACTTGTATCTTAATTTGTTCCTATGGCTATACGAGCGTTAAATACATAGGTAATCAGCCATTGTGATGCCATCTTATGCTCTGGAATTTGTTCTATGATCCTGATGTTTTCTGTTTGTCCCCTTCTACCCTCTAAGCCTGTGATTGTTTATGATGGTTTACATGTATGGTGGTGTTGTGTTTATGTTTTTCTACGCACCCATTCTGGAAATAAATTTCCTCTTTGAGGACAAATGAAAATATCTATCTATCTATCCATCTAATAAACTTGGAGGAATATAGACAACTAAACAGGATCAAATCATCTTACAAAAATAAATGTGCCGATAATAGAAGCTTGCAGAACTACCTACGTTAGGCTGTCTGACAAAGCAACAGTTAAAACAGATTGAGAAATGGCCTGTGTACGTGTTCAATTGTCACATACATTTGTCTTGCATTCTCTCTCAAAATTACAAGTAAACTATCTCCTTCAAGTTGGGTCTTTATATATATATATATATATATATATATATATATATATATATATATATATATATAAATATATTCCATGTAACCATCCATCCATCCATCCATCCATCTTCTATGCCGCTTATCATTCCTTCAGTGTCACAGGGAAACCTGGAGCCTATCCCAGGAAGCATCGGGAACAAGGCGGGGTACACCCTGAACAGGGTGCCAATCCATCGCAGGGCACAATCACATACACATTCACACACCCATTCATCCCATGTAACCACATGTAACAATTTCTATTAGTTCGTGTTGATTTGTGCCAAAAAAATTATTTGTGAATAAGAAATTGTTGAGATATTCTCAATATTTTCCTCACTCTCCTGATCTGCTTTGTGCTGCTCTCACTTTTAGCCATTCAATTTTAGTAATAGAAAATGAATGGGAGGCAGGACGAAAATTATGTTTTCTCACTTACCACTTTCTTAATCTTATACTTGTATTTACTGAATGTCTACTTCACCAAGTAAGTTTTTCTGACGTTTTTGGCTACTTCATACCCTCTAATGCCTTACTCGCTGCTCTACTTTCCTTTGTTGCTACTGCCTCATGTTGTTATTCAAGTCCCCTAAGTTGTCATTCCTCCTTTCACCACTCTGTCCACCTCCATCCCTCTTCCTGTCTCCCTCTCCTGTCTCTCTGCAGGTGATGACCAAGGTCAATTAATGGTATGTCCACGGATGCACATGCAGGAGTTGGCAGACAATAAGCATTCTTACAAGGCCCGTGGCAAAGACATGCAATCTCAGGAAGCTATCAAGACAAAGGAAGGAGAAGTTATGGAGACAAACAGATATAGAGATGATACAGAGGCAGCAAATGTATGTAGCTGGTGTAAAGGAGAACGGTGAATACATAAAAGCACTAAAAATGCTGTCAAACTGTAGGCTCCTGATTCTCATTGCTTTGTTAAAGATGCTGTTTTGTTGTGTCCCCAAATTTTACATTACATTTGCTCATTTGACAGACAATTTTGTTCAAAGCATCTTACACTTGAGACAGGATACAACTGTGCAGTTGAGGGTTAAGGGTTATGTATAAAGGACCCAACCATGGCAGCTTGAAGGTACTGGGATTTGAACTCACAACCTTCTGATCAAAGGCTGAACCACTGGGATACTACTGGCAACACTGCTATTCACATTATTTTATATCGCAATACTAGGAGTAATTTAAATTTCACCAAGGCCCTAATGAATTCAAACAAAATGTAAAGCATACATTTTTATCTTTTCATTTAATAAAAAATACATGATGGGAAACTAATACAGCAATATCCAGATGATATCCCATGCACGATGGTGTCCAATAAATTTTACAGATAAAAAAAAATTATAATAATAAAACAAAAAAGGCAAGAACAAATTTTCACATGGTTCAGAATGGTGCAGAATACATCTGGACAGATAAAAACAATGATCACAAAGAGGACTATATTAGTTCTATGGTAATAAACCAATAAAACATCTTGTCATTATGTGTGGGCAAAGCAGGAAAGCCATTGTAATTGATTAATTTAGTGCTGTGGGCAGTGACATGGTTTTGGCAACCAGCATGCAAGTCTTATCATAACCCCATGGATAGATTTATGTCCCCACCAACACACTGTGTGCTTTTTCACAATTACACTGTCCTCCACTAATATTGGCACCCTTGGTAAATATGAGCAAAGGAGGCTGTGAAAATTTGTCTTTATTGTTTAACCTTTTGATCTTTTGTTAAAAACAATTCACAAAAATACTCTCATGGATATCAAACAATTGAAAACACAACATAGGTTTATCAAGCAAATATCTTTGTTAAATGTAGGTGTGCAGCAATTATTGGCACCCCTATGAATTCATATGAGAAAAATATATTTGAACCATATTCCCATTGATATGCTAGTATCATTTTTAGTACACCTAAGTGACTAGGAACAGGAAATTGTTCAACCATGACTTCCATGTTTCACAGGGGTATGAATATGAGGTAACGCATAGGCCAAAATCCCTTAGTCATTCATAACAATGGGTAAGACCAAGAAATATAGCTGTGATGTGCGGCAAAAGGTTGTTGAGCTTCACAAAATGGGAAGTGGCTATAAGAAAATAGTACGAGCATTGAAAATGCCCATTTCCACCATCACAGCAATAATTAAGAAGTTCCAGTCATCTGGAATCAACCTGGAATTGGATGTGTGTCTATATTGTCTCAGTGCACTGTGAAGAGGATGGCCAAAAAAAAAAAAATCACAGCTGGAGAATTGCAGAAGTTAGTTGCATCTTGGGGTCAGAAAGTTTCCAAAACTACAATCCGTAGTCACCTACATCACCACAAGTTGTTTGGAAAGGTTTCAAGAAAAAAGCCTCTACTCTCATCCAAAAACAAACTCAAGCATCTTCAGTTTGCCAGACACTACCAGAACTTCAAATGGGATAGAGTTGTGTTTTTTTTTTGTTTTTTTTTTAAATCGAGTGGTTTTGGAACACAGAGAGGTAGCCATATGGAAAGGTACCTCATGCCCACGGTTAAATATGGTGATGGCTCTTTAATGTTTTGGGGCTGTTTTTCTGACTGAGGGCCTGGACATTTTGTTAGGATACATGGCATCATGGACTCAAATATGAACAGATATTAAATGAAAACCTGACTGCCTCTGCGATAAAGCTTAAAATGGGTCATGGTTGGATCTTCCAGAAGGAAAATGATCCAAAATATACATCAAAATCAACACAAAAATGGTTTACTGACCACAAAATCAAGGTCCTGCCATGACCATCCCAGTCCCCTGACTTGATACCCAGAGAAAACCTGCGGGGTGAACTGAAGAGAAGAGTCCACCAGTGTGGACCTCGTATTTTGAAGGATCTGGTGAGATTCTGTATGGAGGAAAGACTCAAAGCTGTTATCTTGGCAAAAGTATTGACTAAAAGGGTGCCAAAAGTTGTTGCACACCTATATTTGACAAAGATGTTTTTTTTTATAAACCTGCATTGTGTTTGCAAATGTTTGATATACATGAGAGCAGAGTATTTTTTTGTGAATTTCTTGAACAAAAGATCAAAAGGTTAAACAATAGAGATTTTTTCACAGCCTTCTTTGCTCATATTTACCAAAAGGTACCAATATTAATGGATGGCACTGTATATAATAAACACATTTCCAAGTTATATACGGTGTGAATATATCACAAAAATTAAATTTTCACATTAAGAGCATCATTAAACCTGAAACATCTGAAACCAAGGAAGACTCTAGGTAAAATTCGGTGACAGCAAAAATATAGTACAAAAAAACTTGTGTTGAACATCTGGACAAGCATTATAAGAACTAATAAAAACTGACAGCAGGTGGAGCTAATGTTGTATAAACGCACAAAGGATACCAATAAAGTTTTAAACTTTCAGCACTGTAAAACACGTATGATAAAATCTAAGTCTCAAGGCACTTATTTGTTCCACTATGTTTTCCATTTACTTACACTATAATACTACCACACAAGAATGCTTCTGAAATTTTAACACATCCCAAAGCTTTTATCAGAAATTGAAACCAGCAGGTCACACAAAAATTATCCATTTATATAAGGAATTGTACTCATCAATCTAGTCAGATTTGTGAATTTTAATTTGCATTTAGATCAATATGAATCAGTAAGACCAATCTGGCAACCTCACTCTTTTAGCTGCCAAGCTACTGCTGCCAATTGCTGGTCAGTAGCCATGGCAACAAGGCCTCCATATCACTGGGGAGCAAAACCACGACCACTGACCGAGGTAGCCAAAACTAGTACTGTGCCTGCATCTGTGTGTGTGTGTCTGTGTGTCTGTGTGTTTATCTCAATCTGTGATTGGCTCATTGTGTGTTTAATCTGTGCATGCCACAGTGCCTGTGCCATCTTGTGTGTGTTCAGTTGGGGTGTTCTGGCCGTTTGAAGAAGGGTTCTGTTTCAGAAGGACTGGCTCCGGGATCCTCTACATGAGTGCTGTAGTCAGAGCCCCATCTACGCTGGACCACCACCAGAACAACTACTATTATCCAGCAGAAGAAATTCACCCACACTGCCGTCTGAGCGGGAGAGAGCGAGAGATGATAATAAATACAAAAAATAATTAAGTAAAGAAAATCATAATGAAATTTTCACACATATATGTTAAAATGAGGCAGTCCAGGCAGAGCTGAGAACATGCAGTGAAAAGCAGGCGAGCAACAAAATCATGATGCAAAATGAATGAATAATGTGAAATGGTTAAGGAAAATGAACAACAAACATTTTCTCACACTTGTGTGAAAAACTTTCTGATTACTGCTGAGTCTGGCAAGAGTGTGAATGTGTGGGTGACTCATCATCACACCTGTGTGAACTCATGAGTTAAATGGGATAAATAACAGTAGATAATAGGATTTGGCCTGTCTGAGGTGTGCAAATGCTTAGTTCTCAACATTATCCACATTATACATGAATTTGGAATTGTCTTTGAAATAGGAAATATAATAATGTACAAATTTTAATAATGCAGCTGTGACCCATAAAGTAAAGTAAAATAATATTTCATACTTTATAATCAGTATTTCCCAATACTGGTCATGGAATCCCATAGTTCCAGGATTAAGGATTAATTAAGGATTAGCTATCGAGTTTAATTAAGCATACTGAAAGTTTATTCCAGGTATTAATAACAATACATTTTATTTGTAATTAAACTGTATTAAATTATTATTATTATTGTTCCTATTATTATTTTTAATTATTATTCATTCCTCCTCAACAATACAAACGATCACTACATTCCATACACTATGAGCACACCTGAATTCTTAAAGATGGGGTGGAAGGTTGTAAGACATCAAAAAGAGTTTATATTGAATACGGGCTGAAACCGTCCATCCGCTCATTTTCCATACTGTTTATCTTACACATGGTCATGGGGAGCCTGGAGTCTATCCCAGGGAACTCAGTGCACAAGGCTGATTGGCACCCTGAGCACACACAAACACACTATGAACAATTTGGACATGCCAATCAGCCTACAACGCATGCCTTGGGACTAGTGGAGGAAACCAGAGTACCCGGAGAAAAGATTAATGCAATGTAAATAAAATTGGTATTCCCAGAAGAGGAACAGCACTGCTTTGGCAATACAATCACACATTCAGATGATTAAAGCAGGAGAGATGTGGCAACATACCTCAGCACTGTGTAGTTTGGAGTAGAAACTAGACCCAATCAAAGGGGTTTTCCATGTCTTGCTCTGGGCCTGATCACAGCTGCAAACACACAACCACCAGCCATTACAGTGACCAAGAACTACTTTTTTTCTTTTTATACCAAGCACCTTCCTAGCCAATTATAGATTTCCTAGAAAAGCGCTCAAATAATTGAGATTCTCACCTGGATATTTTGGGCACTTCCTTGACCACGGATTCACAAAGTGTGTTTCGACCCACTCTCAGGATGCAACCGGTCACCAGGAGGAAGAAGAGGAAGACTCCGCTTACAAGCAATGAGAAAGTCATCCACATTCTCTCTCTTAAAGCAGAAGGAGATGCACATGTGAGAACTGACCAGCAATCATGCAAGTTACACTACTAAAACCTTCACATGTATTCCTTAAGAACGATTTCAGTTAGGAGGACGTCTAAGTGAGACACTGCTAATACTTCTGTGTATTTTAGTGATTCAAACTCATTATTAACAGGAAACAAATAAACCTCTCACCTATTGACATCTCCATCCACACAGCTCGAGTAGACCCAGTAGAGGGTGGTGGAGAAGCAGAAGACGGCTACACACACAGAGATGCCTGACACGAAGTAACAGAGAGAAGGAGCGCTGGACCAGCCTATGTCAATTTCTGAAATGTTGAAGTGCACAGAGCCGTACAGCAAACACCTGCCTGAAAAATCACCCTGTGTGTGAATGTGAAAGTCAGTGAGAGTCCAATTAATACTGATTTGTAGTCAAATAAATAAATAAGAAATGAATTAATTGATTAATTAATCGATCACATGAGGATTAGAGTTATGGTATTTTGATGAGAAATTACACAAAATAGTAAAGAAACAAATAAACAAGTTTAATTTTTTTTATTTCAAGTTGTTTTTAAGACTATTACATGAAGTCATTGTCCTACATGCATGGGATTCCCCTGTGTGGACAATGTGAAAGCGAAATCACACGCACTGTTTTACTCGCACTTCTCTTTACTCGTCTGACGTCAGTAGGCCACTTTTTACACAGAAACAAAGCGACAGCTGGTCACATGACCGAGTCAAACGGGCAGAGGCGGAAGAGACGAAATGAGACGCACTGTCTGCTTTGATCCGCTTCTTTTCATCGCAATGTTCACATGATTTTTAATGTTCTATTTCTGCACTTCCTAGAAACACGGACTGTGTAATCTGCCCGCCATAGTCACATGGCTTTTTTTGTGTTAATGCTAATCCTCTTACACTAACTTAAAAAAAAAATACCCAACATGTCTGAAATGTTTTCAGTCATATGACGCACGAGGCCAGCTTAATGCTCCCTTCCGTTCCATGAGTTTATTCTTGTTTAAGTGAAACTTTAGAGTATTAAAGTATCTTATTTTGCTATGCAAAATACAGGTGACATGTGTACAAAAAAAAATTATCCAAAGGCTGGAAAAGTTTCTTTAAGAGTTACACTATAGTTTGACTTAACACTAGGCTATTGCAGGACAAAACTGGCTTTGAGTAACCGAAGGTTTGGCTTGACGTGTTGTCATTTCGGTCAGGAAAGTTTTGTTGCTAACTTTATTTTGCTTCACACTGACAGACGCGTGTTGCGCACAGGAATGACACAGCAGTGTAATTCACGACGCCTTTGTTATTTAAAAAACAAACATTATATACTGTGATAAAACTAACTATTGATGAAAATGCTGTTTGTTGTTTACCTGAGAGAGAGTGACGGAGGCGGCGGTGATAATTCCGCAGATGAAGCAGCAGGCATGGAGCGCGAGCTCAAGCAGCAGCAGCAACCGCGGAAGCGCCATCACGAGTCATGAGTAGCCTTACAGGAACCGTGCGCGCTCCACACACACACACACACACACACACACACACACACACACATATGCACACACACACATATGCACATGCACACACACATGCACATTCACACACACATGCACATGCACACACACATGCACCGCGGGATAGGGATGAGCAAGACCCAGAACCAAAAAAAGTGATAAGATTTCTACCAAAAAAAAGTGTGAGCAGTATGATCTATTTTGCTTACACAAGTGTTTAATTTATTAACATGTCGATTCATACATCTGTAGGAATAAATTAGGGCTAAACGCAATGACTTTAAATAGCTATAAAGGGATAAAGTTGATCTTTAGCGTGTGTGTCGCAGAATTTCGTGTATCTCATAAGAACATGTCCGAACTGGCTGCAGAAATACAGGATGGAGTTGTTTTTCCATTGCGCATCGGCTCGCGCTCCTCGTCAGGTGATTACACTTTACGCTCCCAATGTCCCGTATGTAGTTAACTCTGGATTTGAAAAGGATATTATCCTAGGCTAACACGACACCTCAAAAATGATCTTAAAGACAATCTGAAATGAGAACTAATCCCGCCTCCCGCCTCCGCCCATTTTGTGCACGATTCCTGTGTCAATCCCTTTCAAAACATAATTGTTTTTTTGTTTCTCTAATCCTGCATCACACTGCAATGACTTGTTAACACAAAAAACACAGACACAAATTAACATAAACACAAATTAACACAAGACTTAGTTTTTTAAACTAAGGTTCACCGGTACGTATAGGAACAGAAAAATATTATCCACTGCTACCGTGTCATTTTTCCACAGTACAATCAAACCAGTTTAAATGAGTCCTTTAAACCATACATTTCACTAGAACTTCTGTTTTATTCAGAAAAAGGATACATTACAGAAGAGAAACGTGCTATGAAATCAGGTTCATATTGTCTTGCCATAACCTGCCAAACCTATACCAGTTATGCAAACTGACGACAAATGAGAGCTGGTGCATCATTCACTCACTCACTCACTCACTCAATCAATCAATCAATTACTCGCTCAATCAATCACTCACTCATTCAATCAATCAATTACTTGCTCAATCAATCACTCACTCAATCACTCGCTCAATCACTCACTCAATCACTCGCGCAATCACTCACTCACTCTCTCACTCAATCAATCACTCAATCAATCAATCACTCAGTCACTCGCTCAATCAATCACTCAATCACTCACTCAATCAATCACTCAATCACTCGCTCAATCACTCACTCAATCACTCGCTCAATCACTCACTCTCTCACTCAATCAATCACTCAATCACTCACTCAATCAATCACTCAATCAATCAATCACTCAATCAATCAATCACTCACTCATTAATCACTCAATCAATCACTCACTTTCAGTGACTGCTTTATCCTTATCAGGGTATTGTTCAATCCAGAGCCTATCCCAAGAACACTGGGTGTGAGGTGAGAATACATCCTGAGACCCCAGTCAATGGAAGGGCACCATGCACACACACATTCCCAAACTTATTCACCCCTAGGGGCATGTTTATGGGAGAAGAAAAAAGGAGAAACTGGAGGAAAATCTTACAGAGAGGGAGAACATGCACAGAAATTCACCCAAGTTCAGGATTGAAATCTGGACCATGTAGCTGTGAAGTGGCAATATTTAAAATAATGTTTTAAATTATGTCTGAAATATTGTGTAATATGTTGTTAGCTTGAATCAGTATAAGGTTGTGCAATTAACATTCGTGTAATTATTTTGCTGTTTTGGCTACAACTGTTCCATAAGGTTTAGATGTCCCACTGTTATAGTGAGTCTAGAACCCTTTGTGCTCAAACACTCACTCTGTAGATATTCACTAGGTGATCTGACATACATTTTAACATTTTAATATCACTAGACTAATAACACAGTTCTAATTGCATAATAATTTCATAGATCATTGAAGGATTATATCAAGCCATATGTAGTGCACTTATCTAGGGTGAAAGAGCACACTAGCAAACTTTAGTCTGTTCTGGCTGCATGTGTTGAAATCCCCCCCCCCCTCCCTTTTTTTTTCCTATGCAAACACATTTTTGCTGATCATTGCACAGGAACTAATACAATTTATCATGTGTGATTGTCAAGAAGACAATGGAGTTTGCATAGTTTTGCATGCATGTAATAAAATGCTGCCAGTATAAGTGCTTGAACTTTCACATTTAATTACAAGTAGTACTACATCACATCAAAATTCACATTTTTACACTCAATGTCTTATGAAATAGCCACTTAATAGCAAACATTATGACAAATAAGCAAATTGAATATAAAATTACAGTAAACCACATCTAGGGCCACGGTTGTTTTCTCGTCACTTTCTGGATAAATACACGTGAATAAGGTTTCAGCATGTTAAATAGAAAAAGCCTTTTAAATATCTTCCTTCAAATAACACATCTCTCTGGAACAGTATAGCCAAAATTCCAAAATGCCTGTCAATGACCTATTTTGAGTTTATACATTCAACAAGGCCACTGACTTCTTTATTTGTGCCATATGTATTTCTGTCCCTTAAAATCTGGAAGGTAATAAATCACCATTAATTCACTATCAGATTATACAAATGGTATATATGATATTTAAGCATGTGTGTATACACTACATGCCAAAAGTGTGAAAGCAAGTACAGCACAGCATGTATAATGACATTTTGACTTATTTTATGTAAACTCATTCATTGGTTTGCAATGAGGTGCTCATATTTTAACATGCTGTATGGGAAAAGCCTTCATGGTCTTTGAATGCTAACACTGACCAATTTATCTATTTACTCCTCATTTAATATACCTGAATCAGTTTTTCAGGAGCATCCGAATGTGAGATCACATATGTTAGATCAACTCAATTTTTAAATGTAAAATGCAAAAACAAATTAACAGTCAGTTAGTAGATTATTACTGCATACACTTGGCCAAACCCCTACGTCTTAATAAACACATTATGGTAAATAATTTCTTTGGGGGGCTTATTTTTGGAAGGCTTCTTTTGCTTTTGAACTTTTGGCATGTAGTGTGTGTATGTGTTTGAATATACATGTATTTCTGTCAGCTTATCTGAACTGATTCTTATCAGGCAATATGTGTGTGGGTGTGTATGCTAACTGTAATCCATTTTGTCAATGTGTTTGTGTATTTATCCACATTAATCCTTACACTGTATATGTGTGTGTGTGTGTGTGTGTGTGTGTGTGTGTGTGTGTGTGTGCGCACGCATGTGTGGGTGTGTGAAACTGCTCATGAACATCTTTAGACCATGCGGTGTGTGTCCATGGGGCAGCCTGGCAAGCGGAAGCTGTCAGGCACAGGGCTGTCGAGTTTGCAGATGATTTTGTAGATGGACTTTTTCCAGCAGGGATCAGCGTCACGTCCACTCTGGATAGCGGTGAAGAACTCCCGTAGTGCCACTTCAGACACCTCCACAAACCTGTCTGGCACCTGGAAATATAACAGGACACTAATACACACACTTGTTTACATTCACACAAATGTAGGGAAATCTCATGCACTCCAACACACTCTGACCTGGTAGTCATTGCTCTTGTTGTAGTGCATGTTCAGAATGCGAAAGAGCTCAGAATTTCGGCTCAGACGCAGTCCCCTCTCTCTGGCTGTGACAGGACCCTCACGAGCTGCCTGACGTGCAAAACGCTCCATCTGAATGTAGAAGAACTCCCGGAAGTTACTAAACCACTTAATGAGCTGAGAGGTGACACAGCGGTTAAACTATGGAGGAGAATGACAAAAAGCAAAAGTTAGGTCATATTAAAATGCACCTAAATGTATCTAAAGCACCACATAAACTTATATTTCTATTGAGTAAAAACACACTGATACACTGGAGACTATGACTGATGTATAATACTGTTAATCACAATAGGTTTAACAAGTACTGTTAGGTTTACACAAACACAATAGGTTTAAAAGAAAGGGCTTTTATTTGGAGGAGTATCAAATTTCATTTTCTGCACATCATCAGGAGTCATACAAATATATTAATGGTTAGAAATAATTGACACTGTCTGACATCATGTTTTGCATCAGCATTTTTGTAGAGTCACTTTCTCATGATGATGACAGAGCACCTTCACATCGGGGAAGTAAGTCTTGAGTGTGCTGGAGCTGGGGTAACGTGTGTAGAAAAACATTAGCTTGGCTTTCTTCAGATGACATGGGGAGAGGCCCTCCTGAGAGTTCAGAGAGTTAAGGAAATGTGTGACACACACAAACAATTACACAATGGCACAAGATAAGTAGAAAATTGAGGACACTGAGCCTTTTAGGAAAGAATATTGATATCTGACTGGCCTAAAGGTGAGCATTTGCTATAAACTATGTTTACTATTTGAGCCATTAAAATTTTACGATTATATTTTATTGTTGTTTTTTTTTAAATAAAATAATTGTAATTGTTATTATGCATAAAATACAAACCCATAAAGCAATCATGACACTGTAGACTTTACTGAACATTACTTGTGTTTGAAATTCTGTGTTAAACATAACAGCTATACATACATATATATATATATATATATATATATATATATATATATATATATATATATATATGCTATTAGCACCAATATACAGTATTATACTAATTATATTATCAATAAATATATTACCTTCATAAAACATTCATTCTTACACATAGAAGTAAACTAATTGTTTTATCTACAAACTAAATATAATCTAATATGTAAATTGGCAAACAACTTTCTCAATTTTTACATTTACAATTTTAAACTCTCTCCAATTCTCAAAATATTAATATGGACTCTTTCTCCCTTTCTCCTTATTACAGCCTCTGTTAAAAAAGGATATTGCTCCAGGACCAAGATAGAGAGCTGTATCTCCTCCATCGATTCCTACTCTCATCCCCTCATCTCTCCCTCTATCAGCAAGAGGTGGGTTTATCTGGCCAAGCAGAGGCAGAGGAGGGAATGAGGGGTTGTGCGAGCGAAAGTCCATGAAGGGTTCATTGGGGAGCCCGTCTTTGTGGAGTGGCATACTGGATAGAGAACGAGTAAAGAGGTGCTGCATGGTGTAATGGAGAAGAGGCAGAGGCAGCGGAGGAGGGTTTGGAGGGCAGGATGGCAGGAAAGAGTCTTTGTTCCTTGGTGGTAAGAGTGCAGAAAGATGGGGCTGGGGTAAGAGGGGTAAGCTGGAGTTAGCCTGAGGGATCAGAAGGTTCTTATGTCTGCCTTGAATTAGGGGGTTTCTTTTCTCTTGAGGTCTCTTTGCAACCAGTGGCAGTGCCTCAGCTTGTTCTATCATACTGGCAGCCACCCCAGGCCTTTGCTTCTTATCTGGGTTTGTTTCTAGTGACCTACTACTGGGAATCTCCTGGGCTAGAACTGCAGTAGAAGGTGGTGTTTGGTCAGTTTCAGCATAGAGATGGAGAACCCTGTCAATGACTCGAGCCACTGCGCTGGACAGCTCCTGCTTCAGAGCCTGAGCAAATTTCTCACTGCCACCTATATTCTCCCACTCCCCTTGCACCAGACTGCAGCCTAGCCACACTCCACCTCCGTCCAGCTCCATGTCAAGGTCCAGGTCCACGGGGGTTTCGGGAAACACCTCAGAATTCTCATTCCCTGTACTTGCATGTTTTTTTTCATTAGCACCCAAAGCAGGATAGAGCCCACTGCCAAGATGATCGTCGGATTCTCCTTCAGAGAACATCTCTGCTGTCTCATCCATCACTCCATCATCTCCTTCTCCTCCTTTCTCTTCCTCATGATGTTCTCCGTAAACTTGCCACACTTTGCGCTGAAGCTCTAGCAGTTTCCCTCTGGTTTCCTCTAACTGGAGTTTCAGCTCACGCCGTTGCCGCTGCCTCCCCTCCCTGCTCTCCTTCCTCCGCCCTCTTTCCTCTACATTCTTCTCTGCTCTTACCAATTGAGCTACACTCCTCCTATCTCTGTGCCCTTCTCTTTCCGCCTCTGCCTCTCTCTTTACAGTACTGTCCACTCTAAGTTGCTTCACTCTAAGAAGGTCCTGACTCCAGTCACCAGAACCTCTTCTCCTCTCCCCAAGTCGGTACTGCGGAATCGGGGTTCCTCCTGTAGCTGATTTTCTCCCAAACCTGTCTGCATCGACCTCTTGTCCCTCCTCATGTGCTGGCAGCTCAGAGAATAAGCACTGTCCCTGCCTATATCCACCCCACCTCTGGGAAGCACTGTTGGGGTGCAATAGAGGAGAAATGATGGGGCCAGAGGAGGTGGACTCCGGTGGACTGTGGTACAGGTCAAAGTGGCACACCTGGGACGGCTGCTGCTGGAAAAGATCTGAAGGGCAATCCATCACCCCTCGACTCCTCAGCCTGGAATTCTGGATATTAAAATTGCTTGTGTCAGTGTTTAAAAACTGCATGTGAGCCTCTCTCTGTTATCTTTGTCAGCAACATCTCTCTCTCTCTCTCTTCCTCTCTTTTGCCTCTCTCTGCATGTGTGCATTATCAGCTCATGGACAGCTGTGGCCACTGTTTGTTCAGATTGTTGACTCTATATCCCTCATCCTTCTCTCTCCCTTGCTTTCTCCTCTACCGCACACATTAGAGACAACGAGAAAAGGTAAATATTTTTAATGAGATTACTATAGTGCACTATCTACAAGCAAGGATCAGAGCTATACAGTGAAAATGGTGCATCACAACTTGCATAATTGTTTTAGCTCTAAAAAGGATTAAAATGTGGGGTTTCAGAAAAAATAATAAATCACCTCCATTATTCTAAATCAGATTGGTAGATACTGCTGCGCTGTAATTTGTGTGTATTATCTTCTCAAATGTCACAGATGGCACGCGATTATTAGAAGTGAATGGCAAGCTGTTTATCCGCCATAGAGGATGAATAATCTAATAGCCTAATCATAAATAATAATAATAATAATAATAATAATAATAATAATAATAATAATGTCGTCACGATAGTTATTATGAACTGAAACAGTGAAAGTAAGTGTTTATAGACATCTTTCAAGACAAGTTTCCTAGGCGGGGTATGATGTTTAATACGCTGAAAGTGTATCGTGTTGGACTACTCCGGATTCCGGATCCACGGGCTCGCACTAAACGCGCTGTCCGTGTCGCACACATTCACTCACCGAGAAACGAACAAAGCTATTCCTCAAGGGGGAATTAAACAGGTTTCATAGTAAAATAGCGCTCAATAAAACAATTGTAAGGAGAACTTACACAACAGTGTAGGTGAAGGCGTGCTCGGGCGGTCACTTTGAACTATGATTTCCTGGTGGTGTTTATTCCTGAAGAGGCGATCGTCACCCTGTGGTCATGCAGAGCAGCAGCGCCGAAAGTGCCACCGAGTTTCCTGCTGCTGCGATTCCTTCCGTTTCCCAACCGCGCTCTTACTGTCCAGTGGGCGTGAGGTGTGAGGGAGGGACTGTCCGTCAGAACACACACACACACACACGCACGCACGCACAGAGAGATAGGGAGATACTAAAACCTTTTACTATTTTGTTATATGTATATTGTGTATTTCACTCTGCTTCTAGCCTATTGAGTAGAGGCGCATGAAGTTTGCGAGTTTTCCCCACCAGCTCTCCAGGCTTTTTCACATGGGTGAAATTTGGTGTATCTTATTTATTCCATAGTTCAAATTGATCACGACCACATAGTCCTAATGGTAGGCCTGTTAATGTTTTGGTCTTCATAATACACAAGCTGTTTGATCAAAATACAACACTACACATAGGCTAGAAAAACACGCATAAGATAGAGATGATTCATATGTTGTGCATGAACACCCCTGTCAAAAGATTTTAAACATTCAGAAAGGCAAATAAATAAATAAATAAATAAATAAATAAATAAATAAATAAATAAATAAATAAATAAATAAAAAGACTCTTACAGGGGATTGTAAATAAACAACAACATGTAAATAATAAACAGGCTAATTATTTTTGAGAGAAAAATCTAGATAATGAATCATTACAGTCTACACACGGGGTACATGATGACATTAATGTTTAAATGACATCTTAAACCTATATGAGATACGTAGGCTATGATTAATTAAGTCTGCATGAGTAATAGACCTCTCAGAGATGGGATTTAAACCTTCTGATACTGTAAGCAGACATCACTGAAAGTGTTACCCAAAAAAAAGAAAGAAAATTCTAGATAATTAATTATTACAGTTAACACACGACATGAATGATTTCCTAATATCAATTCTGCCTCAGCAAGATGTCACATCTGTGTGTGTTTACTCAAAATATGCATTTATTTGTTTATTGAGGTGTGAAAGGTGGAGTGGCAAGTTGGAGCCCGAGTCACACCCAAAGCCCGAGTGTCTCTCTCGGGGTAAATTTCCATCCCGTCTATTTGACTTTGGCTGAAAAAGTGTCACGTCATTATCACGTTACCAAAACGTACCGAGGTGAGGGACAATTACAAACTAACGAGTAGAATTTACACACCTCTGATTGGCCCACACATTTCGGATGCCCTTGCCTTGATATTTGCCTCCACACCGACATTTAGTGCCGCACATCTCGCCTCATTAGGATATTTCTACCACTCTGGCAAGCAAACCTCTTCATCTTACTATGTGAAAGTAGTTATGGTATCTCTATGCCCTTGCTTATTTTCATGCTCCAATCAGTCCACACCTTTCCTCCACTTCAGGGACACCAATCGGGGGCCCACAATCACCGGCCGCCACTGTTGTTATGGAAACAAGAAAATGTGACACAAAGCCTTTTTAATAAAGAAAAGCCGACAGCTAGATCTGAGTTTTAAAAAAAACAACATTTGAATAAATTAAAAAAAACAAAAAAAAAAAACAAACAATACTAGAGCAAAGGTTAGATGAAAATAGAAAATGACAGCACAGCACACTCACGAAGGCACACATGCAGATCAAGATAACACTAAACGAAATAAGTCAATCCGTTTTTATTTTCCTGTGAATATTCATGTGGTGAAATGACGAAAATCTAATGTTTGTTAGATTGTCTGGTCTCACAAAAAGATCAATTATCTAACCCCTTTATGGGTTTGAGGCTGAAGGCTGGATATGCCATTGAATGGTGACAACTGCACATAGGAAACGGAATCCTTTGAACAGGAGCCAAACGACTGACAACATCTCTGTTAAAATTTATGAGTCATTTGAACAAAGCGCATGGAAATGTATGGGACTGTGTTTTAGCCATTTGTGCACAGCATTATGAACTCCTCGTCCTTTTCCACAGTACGAGACATAATGAAAATGCTTCATTTGAATAAGTCATGATCAAACATATTGCAGTATGAATTCAAATGCGGCTGGAATAAAAAAAAAACTGGCAGCCAGAAGGAGAGAGAGAGAGAGAGAGAGAGAGAGAGAGAGAGAGAGAGAGAGAGAGAGAGAGAGAGAGAGAGAGAGAGAGACTAGCGAGGGTCGATGGACTGCCAAAGTGTTTGCCTATTGATTCCCTTTGCGAGAAAGTGGATGTGCACTCAAAACAAAGCCTTGGGCAAGGTGACAGAGGGAGGGAGCTGGAGAGAGTGTGAGAGGTAATAGAGATGGAGCACAGAAAAAGAGGATCTGACTAAGTACATAATTTGTAAATAAATAGAAGAAAAAGATAAGACAAAAACATGCACAGATTTGTGTATGCAGCATTTTCCAGACGTGGTACACAATAATCACTCATCTGCTAATATCTTGAATATACTAAATGCATATCCTTTTAGAGATGTAGATGTAGGGTACTTGTATTCAGCAACACAAAGTAACATTAACGAATCTATGTATCCTATTGTAGGAGACATAGAGCAGAGTGTGAGGGAAAGATTTGGTTTGGAGTTTGATGTTTTAGTGCACTTAGCAGAGCAAACTGATTCTTTGATCTTTGACCACATGACTCCTACGGTGCTGTGAAGAACCTTACTTACTGTAATGCACTGTGGCCCTCTCGAGCGCTCACTCTGTGCACGCGCGCGCGCGCACACGCACACACACGTCTCTGTGTTAACTCGCGGAATCTTTCGCCTTCTCTCTTTTATACATACACACACACACACACACACACACACACACACACACACACACACACACACACTAACTCACTCTGACGCTCACTCTCTCCCCAGCACTCAGGATGCAATTATCCTCTTTGGCTGGAGTGTTTTGATGGCATAATTGCTATGGACACTGACGAGAGAGAGAGAGATCGGCAGGAGAGAAAGCGAGAGAACGAGGGATGGAGAGGGGGACAGAGGCACATCGAGTGCTGACACTCTCAGCATGCTAATGCCAAAACACAGTCCACCTCCCCGTTTTGTCTCTTTGTCTCTTCATCCATCTCTCTAAACACACACACACACACACACACACACACACAGGTGCAATAACCTCTCCATTCCATTCCACATCTCTCCACTCTCACAAACACAGAAGCACAGCGAGAGACGGAGAATAACAGGGGTGAAAAAAAACAAGGGAGGGAGGGATTTTCCATGCATGGACAATGAAGAGATGATCCCGCTCATCCTCTATTCATACCTGTGTTCTGCGGCCTGCTCTCTTTTTTTCCCCTCTATTCATCCTTTATTTTACCCTCTGCCCACAAAAGAAATGAGGGATATAATGCTGCTTTAACACAGTGTGTGTAGCAGTGATGGACCTACCTTTCCTTTAATGAATGTTTTCAAGGGAAATATAAAATTCGCACAGTTGATAAGTCAAGATACTTTTAGTGCCCTTTAGTTTTTCACTGGCGCTAAAGCACTACATTGAACACTACATTGAAATCAGTGCATTCAAGCAGTTTTTATATAATGGTAGATCATGCTTGTTTAAAGTGTCTATTAAAATCAAAATTAAAAATCAGATCAAGTTTTAAAATGTCTTGTTAATTTGTATTATTATTATTATTATTAGTATTAATATTATTATACAAATAACACAATTATGTGTAAGAAATCCCACTGTCAGCTGTCAGCTCTTAACAAGTGTGACATTTAGACTGTAGATTGATGCTAAGTGGTTGCCTATAGGCTTCTTTTATTTGTTAGTTGCATTAGCCCCAAGTAAAACTAAAAATACAAACGCTGGGCATCAAACGTAAACTGTGTGCGAGGTGTGCAAGTAAGTTAAAAACGTGTAAATATGTTAAATGTAATATTTAACCATATAACTTAATCCATAGAAACGGTAAAGTTTAGACATGATGCATAATGGGGACACCTGGTGGTAGATTTAAGCAATTACACTCAGTCACTTGTACCAACTTTTCCTCTTTACCAAAAGAACAGATAATCCAACAAAGACATAACAAGTATTAACAATAATTAATTTAAATATAAATACAGTAAAATACAGCTGTGGGTTATAAATATGCATTATTCTATGAAATGTCATGAAAAGGAAATGGAAGTCTACTATCTGAGTTGTTTTTAATACCATAGTGTGAACAGTGTGGAGAACTTGTGCTCATGTCATATGCATAGACCTGTTGGGACTGTAGGTAAGGTAAAGCTAGTAAGTAGATGTGGGAATAAAAATGTGAAAGTGATGCAAGTCTCTTAATGCGTATTGTAGGTTGTTGAATAGTATCACTTGAGTTATACTGAAGCATGAGAGTGTGGCAGAGGTATGTAATTCTGTGTGTGTGTGTGTGTGTGTGTGTGTGTGTGTGTGCACGCTACGTGTTGTGTTGTTGAGTAGGAGTGTGAGAAGAGAGCAGTCGCTCTGCATGCTCGAGGCACTCAGCTACTCTCCTCTTCACTGCATCCCTTTGCTGAGGATCCACATCTCCTACAGAGTGAAGCACAAGGTGTTAGCCTGTTTCTAACCTGCCGTTAACATCTCCAAATCTTTAAAGAGCTCAAGCAAAATGATGAAATTTCTCCAAAAGTTATTCAAGTTTTCTATATTTGGGTTTTGCATGTGATCTGGCTTCACATACGCTTAAGGCATCAGTAAAGATCAAATATGACTTGGATGAATGGCAATGCATTATGTCATGACCTATATATTGGCTATAACTTTTGAAGAGGTTCTACAGGCCATGTTCGGTCTACAGAACCTCTTCAAAATCTACATGTGTGTTGTTATACAGAGGCATAAAAAAAAATTAAAGTTTTTGCCCTGTCGTAAGCACGTTTGAATCCCGGCATTACCTTGGCCATCCTTTTCCCTGGAAGATAAAGACGGCATTCTTTGTCTCTCCTGTCAATCACAGCTACACTAGCTAAACATGGTTGCCTGCCAGCACAGGTATGACGAAATGGGAAGATAGCACTTCCCTTCAGCTGTGTTACACAGCCCTGTGATGCAGGAGTTGGCTGGCTTCATGTGTCTTGAGAGAGCTGACTTGTAGGTGACTAAATTGGAGAAGATAATAGGGGGGAAATCCTGCTTCTGTTTACTCATACCATTCATTCTAATAAAGGAAACCTCTTTAGACACGATTTATTGGAATTACTCTATTCACTGGGAAGTTTCTAACCAGAAGTACACAACAGAATTCTTTTTTAAAGAGCTTGGTCAGTTATATACAGATATATAAGGGTGACACATGCTGTATATTTGGTGTTTTTGTATCCAAAAAAAACGGCAGAAGTAGCTCTAACTGCTTCATTCACTGTCATCAGAATACAATGTAATAATGTAGAAAACATACACCCTGAACCATTTCAGACCATGCTTCATATGAAGTTAAATCAAGTCTTACTCATTTCTACTCTGCAATACCAGGAATCTTCTTTCTCTACCTCACCTTGCACTCCTTTCATTAGGATTTCAACTGCTGTTCTGTATCGCTTTATTGCTGTGCTGTGGTCTCCCTCTTTCTCACTCTCCTGGGCTGCAGTCATCTCACTGGTTGCCTGGACCACATAGTCTGCCTCCTCACCACACACTGCATTATCCTGAGTGGTCAGTTTGAGGGACAGGAGCTCAGAGTGATCAGGAGATCCACAGCCCTGATCTGAGAGGCAGGATGATACCAAACTAAACATATAAGAATACTGCAGGAATAGTTTACTACGAAGAGAGAGCTTGATTATGGGTGGTAAAGACCTTCTTTAGCACATGGGTCAAAGATGGCTAAGTCGTTGTCAGAGAGAAGGGGTTGTGCGCCATCCACAGGTTCCTCCGATACACAGTCGAAAAGTGAATCAAACTCCTCTGATTGATGTAATGGAGAAGCAGGAGGCTCGGGGTTGGGAACTGTAATAAACATAGAAAACCAGACGGAATTTCAACAGTCCTTCAGTCAATTCAATCAATATGACAATACTAGAACTAACCAGTCTGAACTAATGTGTGCAAAAGTTCCCATATACAGGTTTGCACTGATAAGTATGTTTCTAATTAATCAGTAAGTAATGTCAATATTAAATATTAAAGATCTCTCCAGAAAATCCCATTTTTGATGCCTTGCACTAGGAACATTATTATAGACGTTTTGGCACTTGAACAGTGGTAATACAGGACGTTTTTTCAGAAGAACGTTTTGTTCCATCAGCATTTTTTTGTTGACTCATAAGTTATATTTACATGCATACAAAACATAATCTGTTTATAAGCTTGGGGTGAGGTGTACATGTTCTGGTGGAAACAGAGATGTTATAAAGCTGTCTGTGCGCAACGTATATGACATGTTTCTTTAAATCTTTGATGTTAGAATTGTATTGCAAGCCATCTGAATGATAAGCTGGATATTGGTTCTTCCAAAATACAAGTTTGTAAACACCTTTATAAGGAAACTAAAGGAAGGAAGAATGAAATTGTATATAATATTTATACATACCAGTATGACTATGTAAAATGAACAAACGGAGAAAAGATATGTCTTGTCATTAAATCTGGGTAGCTCATTTGTGTAAACTTCTTTCTTCTCTGAAGACAATAAAGAACCTAACACAACCTAAATTACAATAGCACACGTCCATGTGTTATACACTGTTGGTGTCAGACTATATATTCTTTTCTTTTTGAAGAGATTATCTGGAAATAGTCCTTACATCAAATGTTCCTTACTACCGCAGTTGGCCATCTGATGCAATAGGTTACAACAAGAATGCATAATTCTACTCCGTCCTTGTAATAAATAAATCAAAGGAAAGAACCTATGATCGGTTGGTCTGTGCTGAAATTCACTTCTGCTTCCTCTTTCTCTTCATGTCTCTCTTGTATTGGGCTTATCTCCATGTTACTGAGAGCTTCCACTGCCATCTCGGGCTCACCAAGCTCCTTTTCACCCAACGTAGACTCCAGTTCCTGGGTCAGAATCGGAGCCTCCCTCCCGGTCTCCTCTTCAGCTCCCTGGCCAGTGGCCCCTTTTGGTAAAGGGATGAGAGGGGGAGGTAGAGATGTAGAAGAAGAGATGCTTGGGTCTAATGGTCTTCTCACCTCTCCTCCCTAAGGTAATAAAACAATAAAATAAAAGAATGACATCAGTATTTATCAAGAAGCTGATGTTGATTTCTGTATGTGTTGCTGCACACACATACATATATACTAATACATAAATGGTGTGATGAGTCATTTTAAATGAGTATGTGTGAATAGGTGAATGGGTAGGTGCATGTGCATAACTGCATATAAAATGATTATTTATATATATATATATATATATATATATATATATATATATATATATATATATATATATATATATATATATGTATGAGGTGTGTGTCTGACCCTGAAGAATTCTTTGAGCTGAGGACTGTTGTACAATGCAGGAATGTTTGTCGTAAAGAGCAGCATGGCTTCTGCTGCCTTCCTCCTCTCCTCAATCACCGCCTCATCAAACCGACCTAAGAGAAACAAAGAGAGAGAAAGATGGAGAATGGGAAAGGAAAAAGACAGGCCAGTGTGTGTAGACATACTTAGCCCTTTGGAGGACTAAACAGGACTAAATGTCCTCACAAAAGGCTAAATAGTGAAATATTTTCCATATCCCTCTCTCCATCTCACCCATTGACTGTTTGCAAGGACCAAAAAGGACCAAATGTCATCACAGTGCTCACAAAAATACTGTTTTAACAGCTTTTAGCTGTTAAAGAGCTAAAATATTTTCTTATGGTTTACTGAGGTTAATGCTAGGCTCAGCATTACTTAGCTACATTAATAATTGTGTCAATGGAAACTTAGAATAGAAAAATGAGTATAAAAAAAGAAAGAAGCAAAATATCTGTATCTCATCCTAAGTTGGACTTTGTCACATTATATTGGACTACAGCAGTCCCTTCACCTGAATACTTCCCTAAAGTGAAGTTAGTCGTTTTGAAACTCAAAATTCAAACAAATACAGCCCATCCCTTCAGCTGTTCCCTCCAAAGCCACACCCACTGAACGCATGAAAGACTACTGCCTAGGCTAGAACATTTGAATTTCAGAGCAAATGGCAGAGCTTTCTAAATTACAGGCAAGTAAATATGCCTTCTTGTCGTTAGTGGTTGGAAGATCCACACTATGTCTTTTCCTCTCCTCCAATTTACAGAGCATATCTACTGATATTTTATTAGCAGCTGGCAAAATGTGAGGAGAACATTGCCAAATAAATTATATTTTAATCTTACCAAAGACCTGTGCTCTGGGAAAGGAGGGAAACTCTTCCTGTCTTCGAAACAGGTTCCTGTGAGTGTAAGCCAGCTCTCCATGCAGCTTCTTCAACTCGGTGTACCTTCTCCATACCACTACCTGCCAATAAAAACCACTAAATCTTTTAACAGAGCTCTTATAATCAGAGTCCTACTGTCCAGCATGACATTATGGTTTATGCCACCTAGTGACTGTGATTCTTTATATACTCAATGCCAATTTACATTAAAGACAAACACTCAATCCCACATCGCCACAATATACTTCAATTCACAATCCAGTCTTTTTGTGAACATTATTACCACTTACTTATGTATTTAGGCTCTTTACATGATAACTGGTCTAGAAAGCAATCAGCTACCTTGTCTGTTTAAAGAAATACTGAATCCAATCATTATCAGCATTGCTTACATCCTCTGATATCAGACAGACTGAAAAATAATTGCCAATAAATGTCACTGGTTGGGATTTATTTTCCTGATAAGTAAACAGAATCATTACTCACTTCTTTCACATCCTCTGGTCTCTTCTTTGATACAAACTGTTAGAAAAGTGGAGGGGCAGTTTAGTATTCATACAGTACTGCAGAAACAAAGCACCAGAGAAAGCTGATTATTACTTCACTTGTATGACTGTACATTTATTATTAGTAGTTATGTGTGGTTGATTTATATTTCATTAAACTTCAGTGGTTATCGTTGTTCATATTGTATATTTTTTAAAGAAAAATACTTAGGTCTGTCCAAAACAGCTTGTACAAGAGGACAAAGTACATTCAAGATATTCATAATAAATCCCATCTAATCTAAACGTATCACTATGGCAGGAGGCAGATACTTAAAATCTGGCCGAGTGAGCAAACAGGCCAAGGGCAGTCACGGGGATTGTCTCTCATGCCTTGTGTCACGAGTTTTATTGAGGCACCCAGCCAACTAATGACTATTACTGACGCAGTGTCTATCATAATGGATTTCTTCTCTGTGTTTCCATAATCATCAAATATATGATAATAAAATGTTCTTCTCAAGATCAAAGAAGCCGGATAAATATGCTAAAGTAAGACTATCCGAAAATAATCCACGTTTATCACAAATGTGAGGCGAGAACCAGCACTCATCAGGCTGAATAAGAGTCTGGTGGCTAACTAGCCTGCATGCTACTAACCCTTGCTGTTACTTTATACTCCGTGTGTCCTTTCTCGTGTGTGCGTGGCTCTGTGACGCTGAAGAAACGATAGTATTCCTCTTTCTTAGTCTTCCTAGCCATTACAAAACGTTTAAGGTAATATACTGTGAAAGCAACAAAACTGAATCTGTTTTATCTGCTTCATACGTGAGGCTAGTGTTTGGATTTTTGACAGTTACTTCCTGGTTAGTGACGTGTGGCGTGACGTCACTGATACTGAGATTAAAACTGTTTTCGATCTGAATGTTTTTGCATTTTGAAGCATTACGAATAAAAAGTTAAGAGGTAAATATGTGTATTTACACACATTATATTTTAAACAACAACAACAACAACAATAATTATTATTTTTTTTATTTTATTTTTATTATTATTATTATTATTATTATTATTATTATTATTATTATTATTATTATTATTATTTGAAACCATTTTAAAGCTTTTTTTAAATACAGACATTATTGTGTGCAGTATTGGCTGGTAACTCACTACTATTTCTTCCAGATTTATTCCCTTTTTAGTGTAATGTAAGTAGGACTTTGTTTTAACTGTGTACACTTCACCAGATTTATTCGTGACATTTCAGAGAAATGCAAACATAAACTGTACGTCTGTGTGCTTATCGCCAGAGCTGTTGCAAAAAGCTGGGTTTGGTGGCTATACAGTTAAGTTTGCGTTTAATTTGAACAAACTCTGTTTTTCCCAATAGTATCCATCTTAAGAGCAGCAGCAGGCCAGGACTGTTTTTGTAATGTTTATTAAGTAGCCTATATCATTATTTTTCCACATTAGAACGTCGTATTACTCCAACAAATACGTAGACTCTCGAAACCGCACTCCATAACTACATTTTTTAAAAGTGACGTTATAATGTTTTCTATAGGAATCGGACGATGTAGATGGTGAGAAATATAAGGGATATATAAGTAAATAATATTTTTGAAATAAACCTCTTTTTTGGTGTGCTTTAAAGTAGCTATTGATTAGAATTAACATGAAATGCTCAGCCTCGTTTAAAAGAACATGTTTTTTAAAAATTATTAGTATTTTTTTTATATGAATTTTGAATTGATCTTCATTTCTTTTTTTCATGCTCTGCACATCCTTCTGGTAATACCCTTTGATTTCACAGCTGTAAGCTTTAATTCTTTTTTATTTCATATATATATATATATATAACGTTTAGGCCTATGTTTTCTCTCTATGCAAGTGCGATCTTCCCTTCATAAGGAAATGGTGGGGTCATATTCTTTTGCAGAATTTTGCTGTTCAAAGATATATCCATATTTCATATGTTTATAATTTTCCTCTCTACCTGAATCTAAATAAATCAAATGCCTTTGAAGTGCAAGTGCCACTGAAACAAGGACAGGACACTCAGAGAAGCAAAAGGGTATGGGTGGGTTTTTAAAAGGATAGTTCACCCAAAAACTTAAATTCTGTCATTTAATCACCCTCATGCTGTTACAACACTGCATGCTATTAAATGATGATGTCAGTATCCCTTTAAGACTCAAAAGGGGAGATATGA
Organism: Ictalurus punctatus; assembly: GCF_001660625.3. Taxonomy (NCBI): domain Eukaryota; kingdom Metazoa; phylum Chordata; class Actinopteri; order Siluriformes; family Ictaluridae; genus Ictalurus; species Ictalurus punctatus. The sequence goes on along the minus strand of NC_030422.2, from coordinate 18,313,951 downwards.
CAAAACAAATCATTCCTAAAATGTTCCTGCTCCTGACTCAAATACAAAAATAGGTATTGTTGCAAATATTTTCTATATTTCATCCCATTCTTTTTTGATAACAAAAGACATTGTAACTGCTGTTCAATGGCTTGACAAAAACAAGCATCATGTCAGAGGATGGGTGAAGGAACCAGATTATCTGAAGATAAAAAATGAAGGCAAGAAGAGAGCCCTCAGTAAACTTTCAGAAGATCACAGCCCTGTAATGAGCCAACTAGCTAAAGAGCCATTTATGTTTCACTTTATTTTCAGGGAAGATATGGAAATGTTTCTTGATGAGTGTGTCATGGAAATTAGACAACACTCGCAGACTCGTCCTCTGAAGGTAAAAAGGTTTATTACAGACAGATGGTTAATACAGGATAGAATAAAGCAGGATAGAATAATGAGAGCGCTCTAAAGCGCTTGTGTTGAACCACTACTACTGTGTATATATGAAACGCAGAGAATGACACACTTCTGTGTACCGATAAGAAGCAGTTTGAGGCAGTTCAAACAGGCTTTGTTTTAGGGTCTTAGAAGATGTGCAGACGAACCTTGAACCTTACCTGAGAATGAGATGTCCAACCTGTCGCATATGCCAATTCTCTGATCGGTGCTTCTAGAATGGAATAGTTTAGAATGAAATTCTTCTATACGAACACATACCAAGGACAGAGAAAACTTGTTTCTTCGTCAGAGGCTTGGGAATTTTCTGAATGGCAGATACTCTGTCTGCGGAGAGTTTCTTTCCACTGGCGGAGATGTCGTGCCCTAGAAATCTCACTTATTGTTGTACATACTGTAATTTGGAGAGAATGGCTTTGTGGCCTTCCGCAGTTTTCCGCAATTGTAACAGTTTAATCCTGGTCCATATCCATGACGGCCAGGTCTTCCTCGCCCATGGCCCTTTGGTTTTCCTCTCAAAGGTGCTCCTCTTCCTCTGCCCCCCGGTTGTTGTATCCGCTAACAGCTTGTAACATGGTTAGTGTGGCTGTGTGGAGGTCTTTTCCCCTCTTCTCTGTCTCTCTGTACTTTGTGTCTCATTGGAGCTTCTCTGCATGGATTGCATACCTCTCCACTTGTGTGAGGTTTCCGGTGTCCCAGGTGATACATTGTTGTTTGACTATAGTGGCAATTTCTGGTTACATGCCATTCATAAAGCTGTTTCTGAGATGTGCCTCCCATGCTGTGACGGCTGCCTGCCCATCTGCCAGAGCATTGGGTTTCTCCAAGCCTGAGTTTGTGTCATGCATCTCAGTGAGCCTGGACAGGTACTGTGATACAGTCTCAGTCTTGTTGTTTACACTTTGCTATTTTTGTCATGTCCAGTCATACAGGAAAGGTGTTCGTCAGCCTCTGTGCCAAGTTTTGCTATGAGCAGTCGTCGTAGTTCATGAGTGGTGGGTCTGAATTCTCTGCAGAATATCTGAAGTTCATCCCCAATCTTTCGTCCTCATACTTCGCGGAGTGCTGACAGATGCATCATGCTGCTCCTGATGTCCTCCAATGTCCAGGGTCTGTGAACTAGCATAGGGCCTCCTTTTCTGGCCACTTCTAGCATTGGGGCATTTACCACGGCATGCACTGTCCCTTCTCTGTCCAATTTTGTTGGTCTGAAGCAACACTGAAGAAATGACACTTTGCTACAATTTAAAGTAGTGAGTGTACAGCTTGTATAACAGTGTAAATTTGCTGTCCCCTCAAAATAACTCAACACACAGCCATTAATATCTAAACTGCTGGCAACAAAAGTGAGTACACCCCTAAGTGAAATTGTCCAAATTGGGCCTAAAGTGTCAATATTTTATGTGGCCAACATTATTTTCCAGCACTGCCTTAACCCTCTCGGGCATGGAGTTCACCAGAGCTTCACAGGTTGCCACTGGAGTCCTCTTCCACTCCTCCATAACGACATCACGGAGCTGGTGGACATTAGAGACCTTGTGCTCCTCCACCTTCCGTTTGAGGATGCCACACAGATGCTCAATAGGGTTTAGGTCTGGAGACGTGCTTGGCCAGTCTTCACCCTCAGCTTCTTAAGTGTGTTTGGGGTTGTCATCATGCTGGAATACTGCCCTGTGGCCCAAGTCTCAGAAGGGAGGTGATCATGCTCTGCTTCAGTTTGTCACAGTACATGTTGGCATTCATGGTTACCTCAAAGAACTGTAGCTCCCCAGTGCCAGCAGCACTCATGCAGCCCCAGACCATGACACTCCCACCACCATGCTTGACTGTAGGCAAGACACATTTGTCTTTGTACTCCTCACCTGGTTGCCGCCACACACGCTTGACACCATCTGAACCAAAAAAGTTTATCTTGGTCTCATCAGACCACAGCACATGGATTACTGGAACCATGCTTGCTTGTCTTCGTCTTGTCTTGTCTTCGTCTTAGTCTGCTTGTCTTCAGCAAACTGTTTGCGGGCTTTCTTGTGCATCTTTAGAAGAGGCTTCCTTCTGGGACGACAGCCATGCAGACCAATTTGATGCCGTGTGCAGCATATGGTCTGAGCACTGACAGGCTGACCCCCACCCCTTCAACCTCTGCAGCAATGCTGGCAGCACTCATATGTCTATTTCCCAAAGACAACCTCTGGATATGACGCTGAGCACGTGCACTCAACTTCTTTGGTCGACCATGGCGAGGCCTGTTCTGAGTGGAACCTGTCCTGTTAAACCGCTGTATGGTCTTGGCCACCGTGCTGCAGCTCAGTGTCAGGGTCTTGGCAATCTTCTTATAGCCTAGGCCATCTTTATGTAGAGCAACAATTCTTTTGTTCAGATCCTCAGAGTTCTTTGCAATGAGGTGCCATGTTGAACTTCCAGTGACCAGTATGAGAGAGTGTGAGAGCGATGACACCAAATTTAACACACCTGCACCCCATTTACACCTGAGACCTTGTAACACTAACAAGTCACATGACACCAGGGAGGGAAAATGGCTAAGTGGGCCCAATTAGGACATTTTCACTTAGGGGTGTACTCACTTTTGTTGCCATCGGTTTAGACATTAATGGCTGTGTGTTGAGTTATTTTGAGGGGACACCAAATTTACAGTTACACAAGCTGTACACTCACTAATTTACATTGAAGCAAAGTGTCATTTCTTCAGTGTTGTCATGTGAAAAGGTATAATCAAATATTTACAAAAATGTGAGGGGTGTACAAAGTTTTGTGAGATACTCTATATACCTGTCGGTATATATCTTAGTTTTGAAGCTGTGATCTAAGAAACATCAATATCTCTGCCGTCGCAGAGGCGAAGTTCCTAGAACAACTTATAAGAAATCGCTCCATGTAATGCTTCTCTCAATGTAATACACGCATTTCTTATATCATTCACTCCCTTCCGTACAGACAGAAATACACAATGACATAAAATTCTAATTCTAATTCTAAATTCTTGAAGATTCCTACCAGTGGTAAGACTGCATTGGTCTTTCGCTCTGCATAATAAAGGTCAACTGCCTGCGTGTCAACAGGGTTTTCAAGGTGAAACTTTTCTTCGAGCATCCTCTGGTTTGCTTGTTGTCCAGAAAAGCTGAAAAGACTTGTGCAGCCCAGCCAGAAGACACTAAATTGTCGTGGAAATTAGACAACACTCACAGACTCGTCCTCTGAAGGTAAAAAGGTTTATTACAGAAAAATGGTTAATACAGGATAGAATAAAGCAGGATAGAATAATGAGAACACTCTAAAGCGCTTGTGCTGAACCACTACTATATATATGAAACGCAGAGCATGACACACTTCTGTGTACCGATAAGAAGCAGTTTGAGGCAGTTCAAACAGACTTTGTTTTAGGGTCTTAGAAGATGTACAGACGAACCTTGAACAGAAGAACATGTTTGTGTCTCTGTATGCAGATAAACATTCTGTACTGATCTCAGTGACATGACATGGCCTTCTGAGGCGTTATCCTCAGCTGCATATGAACAGAACAAGAACAAAATTATTACAAAGTAAAAATGAGTAATTTCCCTCACAAGTGCAAAGACAAAGGGTTAACTGCCTGTTTGAAAAGTTTTAAATAGTTAATTTCTTTATGTCTCAGAATATTTTAATTACATTTAAGAAGGGAAGTTGTGTTTTTATTTATTTTCATTGTTAAAAGTTATTTCTGTGACTGAAGCTTCATTTACATGTTAACTTTGAAATTGCTTTGCTTTTACTCTGAAATTGTTTGCTAAAGAATACTTGTTTTTACTTGAGCATTAAGTTTAAAAAAATATGTTTTATTTTATATAATAATAAAAAAATATAAAAATATAAAACTTCAAACTCAATCTTTGTCCTTATTTGAAAATATTTTAAATATGTTTTATATTATATTAAACATATAACACAATTGAACAAAGGTGAGTGGAACCTTTTATAAAAACAAAAAAAGCATTTGTGGAGATCCTGAGGAGCTAAAATAAGTGCACTTCGAAGGGAGAGAAATTTTAGGGACAGACACAGTCCCCTGGATTTTCCCAATGACTATCTGTATGAACATGGCTGATTTAGTGATTTGGGGGCCCTGGGCAAAATATAGGTATGGGGCCCTATTCAGTGTTTTAACATCAATATTTTCAGCATACACTATTTAACACAGATAAATGTAAAATTTTTCGTTTTTAGGGGGCCCTTGACTTCTGGACTGCAGGCAGGCAATGCTAGCATCCACATTCCCTGCTTACGCAATGCGTTTTAATCTGGGCAGAATGTGATTTGGCATTGTCCTGCTCTGGATGGCAGCATATGTTGCTCCAGAATGTGTACATATCTTTCTGCATTAATGGTGCCCTCACACAAGTGCAAGTTACCCATTCCATGGGCACTGACACTCCCCCATACTATGACATACGCTGGCTTTTGTACCTGACGCTGATAACAGCTTGGATGGTCCTTTTCCTCTTTGGCCCGGAGAACATAATGGCAGTTTTGGCCAAAAGCTATTTGACAGGTTGACTTATCGGAGCCCAGAGAAGTCAGCGGCGCTTCTGGACAGTGTTGATGTATGGCTTCTGCTTTGCATAGTAAAGCTTTAACTTGCATCTGTGAATGCAGCGGCGAATGGTGTTGTGACAAAGGTTTACCAAAGTATTCCCGAGCCTATGTCAGGATATCCATTACAGACTCATGACAGTTTTTAAGACCGTGACATCTGAGGGATCGGAGATCACACGTATTCAGAAGTGGTTTTCGGCCTTGCCCTTTATGCACCAAGATTTGACCAGATTCCTTGAATCTTTTAATTATAATGTGCATTGTAGAAGGTGAAATGCCCAAAATCCTACCAATTTGTCTTTGGGGAATGTTGTTCTCAAACTGTTGGATTATTTGCTGGCGCATCTGTTGGTAGATTGGCAAGCCTCGACCCATCCTTGCTCTTGAAAGACTATACCTTTTCTGGAGGCTCCTTATATACTATGATTAGACGATTGCCTCACCTGTTTCACATCACCTTCTTATTTCAACTTGTCACATCACAATTAGTCCTAAATTGCTCCTGTCCCAACTTTTTTGGAACGTGTTGCATGAATCAATTTTTAAATAAACGTTTATCTTCAAAAAAATATGCCGTTGATTAGGTAAAACATCAAATACCTTGTCTTTATAAGTTTTTTTTGTTTGTTTAAATACAAGTCAAAGTGCATTTACAAATCACTCCTCTTTGATTTTATTAGCATTTTCCATACTGTCCCAATTGTTTCAGGATCGGGGTTGTACACAATCAACAATTTTCTGCCAGCAATTTTCCCGAGCTCATATTTCTGCACAATAATTTATTGCTCTTCAATCGATAAGTATGCACACCTTTTGTTTTGTTTTTTTGTTGTTGTTTTTTGCTGCAAACGTCTGGTTTTTATGTACAAGCATGTGATGAGTAAATTTTGATTCAGGGTTAAAACCTGGGTTTGACTGAAAAAGTTTATAACCAACATCATGAAAGCTATTAACCTTAATTAACTTCAAGATTCAAGATTTTGTCACATACAGTTATATCGGCTACAGTATATAAATTGCAGTGAAATGAAAAGCTGGCCTACTCCTTAGTCTGTGTATTTAAATAATAAAATTAAAAATAAAAAAATAAATAAGAAATATTTATACAGGAATGTCCCAAAAAGGATTTGTTTGGTTTTGTCAAATTAAAACTAACTCTACAACTCTAAGTTTGTTAAACTCCACGCTACAGGCCTCAGAGGTTTGTGATCTCATTTTGCATTAGTTCTCAGAGACTTTTAATTTGTTATCTGCTCAGAATTTCCGGCAACATGGAAGCAGTGGTGGCAGACGTCGTAGCTCCTGAAGATTTAAAGGTAATTATTTATTCAGGAAATGTTTTAGATCATATCTGAAAATTGTAAACTTCTACTCCCTCTATCACGATGCTCGGTTCTCAAGAACGGAAGGCAGCAAATACGTGAATTCCCGCGACACTTTATTAGCCAGTTAGCTAGCAAGATTACATCATCATTAATCGCGTAACATTTATAATGACGATTTATTTTCGCAGTATTTTATTGATATTGTTTTGAAATGTAATTAAATAGCGATTAATCTTCAGGGAATTTAAGCGGAAGTCATGTGTATTGGTGTCATCGAGTGACGCCTTCACAAACGCAGTCAGTGTTTATTGAGCGATTTTTAACAGACAAAACATCACATCAGTGTTAAAGTTAAATGTGTTTTTGCTCTTTGTCTTTTATGTCAATAATTACTTTTGAACGCTCTGTCGTAGCCAACACAGGGTTACATATTCATATCATCCTGACAGCAGAGCATGATAAACACCGTTTTTTTGTTAATTTTTGTGACGTTTAACACACAAAAACCTTATTGAACTCTATAAGAGCACACCTACATCAGTGCGCACACACCTTTTGTCTTCTAAGTGAGTTAAAATATCATCTAAAAATATTATTCTCATTAACAATAGATATAGATTGTGTTGCTTCATTTAGCTATAATTACAGTTTTCAATACTTATTCTAATCTCAGTGAGTATACCGTACCTGAAATAAGGTATCTTCTGTGTGAGATCCCATGTGATGTGTCCATCAGCACACTCCCTTTAATTCCTCAGTTATAAGTATTCTGACCTGTTTGTCTACTTGCAATTATAAAATGAGGTATTTACGGCAACATTTATAGGGAGAACTGACAATAGTTCCATAACCAGTGTACGTATAAACATCAGGTTTATTGTGTTATTTACTTAGAGTTTTGGGGAGGTTTGCACATGAAATCCATTGTTAACAATTGTGTTTTTATGTCTGTGCTAAGAAAAATGACCTCTAATATTCGCTACAGAAGGAAAACCAATTCAGTTTTAAAATAAAAGAATTGTTTGTAAATGTGCATCATTTGTTACTGAACTTTTTGATCCAAATCAGTATTAGGACTAGGAAAAGCTGTTTATCTTAATAACCATTTCTTTCAGAACTGTAGTTTGTGACTGTTAGTTTATAAAGTGCCTTTTAAAGGCATTTACTCAAACAGATGTCTTTAGTGATTGTGGTGAGGACTGTTCAAATATACTTATAAGGAGGAAAGTCAGACTATGTGAAACCGACATAGCAAAAAGTGTGTTAATGGCCATGTCATATGGGTGATTTCACTTCTGCAGTTCATGTAAGTGCATTTGTAGTAGAATAAGCATGAGGAACTGTAATCAGTTACATGTAAATTATGCTAGAATAAGTATTTACAAGCTCAAGATAAATAACAAGTAAGCTGTATAATCTTTCTACATGCAGTAGTTAAAGGGCTATTATCATTTTCAGCACTCATTTCTATTATTTATAGCTTATAGGTACCTCAGTATTATTTAATCCACTGAAATGAAAACAAATTTGTCTGCAATGACCTACATTTGTTCTTGGAAAGAAAGAAAAAGCATTTTGTGGCAATGGTAACTGTGGTCTAAGTTTTTCTTGATTAACATTAAAAGATATTTATGTCAAATGTCACTGAGAACTACGAACAGTTGTTGTTCTCTGTTGTACTGCTGTGAATTTGTAACTCTGTTGTAGCTATGGCAGGCAGTTCAAAAGGTATTAGTGCCAAAAAAAGCACCTAACTTTACTGCTGTGTGCTTCTATTAACCATCTGCCACATTGGAAAGTTACCCTGCTTAATTTTACAGCATGATAACGCTTCCTGTGTTCATATCAATGAATGAGTTAGTTGATTAGATGATTTCATCAGTGCTCTAATTTGAGTATCCGGACTAAATATAGTGCTGCTCAACCATATTCACAGGTATTGCTCAACGATATTCATATTTGAGTCATTTCTGTGTGTGTGTGTGTGTGTGTGTGTGTGTGTGTGTGTGTGTGTGTGGTTTTATTTTAAACACACTGAAATGACTCAAAACCTTTAGTCTGCAAGTAACAAGACATTTTGTAACTACTGGCAAATGATTCATACATTTCATAAAAAATGAGGGAAGAGGTAAAAAGAAAGAAATAGCAAATTAATATAATATGAGCCCTGAAAGCTCTTGTTTATTTTCAATAGCTCAGTGTCTTTTGAACTTTACTAAACTACTGTTTGCTTTCTTCTAAATACATTAATTATTAGACACAAATATCATATGACAAAGGAATCAGACCACTTAACTTTTGACCCCAAAAGTGTTTGCACAGTTAACAGCAGAACTGCACATCAAACATCACAAAATATATCAGTAGATAGCTAGATATATTTCATATCATGTTAAACTAATTACTAAAAGTGGAACATTTAGATCATGGACTAAAATGAGGTTATTCTGATAATCCACACCATTTTATAGTTTGACATTTATAATTTTATGACTGTGCTGAGCAGCTTTTACTTTTTGTTTCTGTGGATAACGTGAATACATTATGGGAAAATAGTACCTTTTCAAAACAGGAAGATAACACATATCAGTGACACATCAGTTAAATAGCTTTTACAGCGTTAATTAACATTTTCCTGTTTGTGGTCTTGACAGAAGGTATACAGCAGGTGATGTAATTTTGTTGTTTCTTGTGTTGGTACTATTAATTTGTGTTTTTTTTTTTTGTTTTTTACAGAGGTTTGAGAAAAAATACAACTTGGAACTGGCGAAGGGGGCTGTGTCCAAAGACACCAAGTTTGAGTATGCTTGGTGTTTAATCAGAAGTAAATATACGAACGACATAAAGACAGGCATTCAGCTATTGGAGGGTGAGTCCTTTTAGAATACATATCATTGCTCATCTGTAGCGTTATCCTGTTGGACTATATAAAGTAGTTGTTACTAGGACTGGGCAATATGACCATACAAGGTGTCCCAAAAGTCTCTATACATAGGGGACTGTGTTTGCCAGCACCGCATCAGTCGTGCCTTCGTCAGTGGATGTTTGTGGATGTCCATTTCTCAGTTGGTTTGCAACACTTCCAGTCTTTTTGAATTTGTTAATAAGTTTGGCAACAGCTGTGCGTGTGCGTGTGCGCGTGTGTGCCTGTGCGTGTGTGCCTGTGCGTGTGTGCGTGTGTGTGTGTGTGCGTGTGTGTGTGTGTGTGTGCGTGTGTGTGTGTGTGCGTGTGTGTGTGTGTGCGTGTGTGTGTGTGTGCGTGTGTGCGTGTGTGCGTGTGTGCGTGTGTGCGTGTGTGCGTGTGTGTGTGTGTGTGTGCGTGCGTGTGTGTGTGTGTGTGTGTTTGTGTGATGTGCTTGCTATGTTTCCTGTTAAAGTCCAGCTATGAGAATGATTTCAATACGTTCTTCTTTTGTCAATGGCATTCTTAACCCTGTGCATGCTTATGGACATTTTTGTCTCTTTCATGTTTACATTTTTATATATATATATATATATATATATATATATATATATATATATATAATATATAATTTTGTCTGTGTTAACGCAAACATCATACTTTTTTTATTGGAATTTTAATATTTCACCATCATTTGCATTCATAAGTCTATTTTAAACTAGGCACACAATATCGTTATACTCAGGACCTTAAGGACAAAAATATCTCCATTGAAAACCATTCAAACTGCAATATTTAATCCCTGTGACATTTAAGCATAAAATGATGCATTCTGTATTAATAGGCTTTTATTTTGTTGACAAGGTTTCAAAACATTGAATTTTTAAATATATTTTCTGAAATGTGTAGTATTTTCTCAGGTTTAGCCTCTGGGGAAAATACATGCTTTTTCTTTTTTCTGATTCTGCTGTATTATAGAGCTCTGCAGACCACCTGAATAAATGACTCAGCTATAATTGTGTGAGTGTATTTGTATGGATATCAGAGTTGTGGTTTGTATGTGTGTGCTGAAAATTTTGTGTGTGTAACCGGTTTGAAAGAAAGAAATGATCTTGTACTGGAAATCACAAATCCCACCCCATGAATATGAGTCAAAGAAGGTTACTGAGCTTTGAAGATTTTTGCATTATGTAAATAAACCAACATTTAAAGGGTTAAATTTCTGAAAATGAATGAATGTTTGGTAATTCTGATCAAAACTGATGCTGGTAAAATAAATAAATAAATAAAGTCTGTGAAAGTGGAAAAAAATATTAATATATAATATTTCTATGACTTTTTTTTATTTTTTTAAAAAAAAATTTTAATACAATTTTGTCCTTCATGGACCTGAGTGGTAGGGTTTGTTGTTGTTGTTGTTGTTTTTATAAATATGACACAGCATAAAAAATATGAATGCATCAAAATTAATGTTGTTAATCATTTACATATCAAAGAAAAAAATTCTGCTTATCATTTAGTATATGGAAAATAATTACTATTTTTCTTTTTTTCCAAAAAAAAGAACATCTATGGCATTATGTAAACAAACCAGCATTTAAAGGGTTATAATTCTGAGAATGAATGTATGTTTGTTAATTATGATCAGAACTGACGCTGGAAAGTGCGAACAAATATTAAAATATAATATTTTTATGACAGTTTTTGGACATGGACAATTTTGTCCTCTATGGACCTATGTGTAATTTTTTTTTAATTGATGCACAAGGGTTAAAGACTGCCTATCTGAAAAATATATATAATATAAACTAAGTATTTTGCTAAAAAAGTGTTAATTTTCCCTATGTATGGAGACTTCTGAGCCACCCTTTATAATATCGATATAGTGATAAATTGTCACAATACACACTTCTGAACTTTTGTCTGTATTTTATAAGAAGTTAAGATCTGATTGGCAAGAAGATTAGAATCTTTATAATTGTTAAATTGTTTTGATAAATAGTGAAATGCTTTTTCTTTTCCCTCGTCTTTCAGTTTGTTAGCTAACATGCAAATTGTGTAAAGTATAAATGTTTTCAAGTACCATGACATGGCATTTTTATCTTGTGGGCAATACCTCAGTTAATTGTGTGTGTGTGTGTGTGTGTGTGTGTGTGTGTGTGTGTGTGTGTGTGTGTGTGTGTGTGTGTGTGTGTGTGTGTGTGTGTGTGTGTGTGTGTGTGTGTGTGTGTGTGTGTGTGTGTGACTGAGAGGGAGAGAGAGACAGAGAGAGAGATAAAGCATCTTCATCATCATTGTATGAATTATTTGACTGTTACAGAGCTGGTACAGAAGACCACAAAGGATGACCAGAGAGACTTTCTGTTTTATCTGGCTGTTGCAAACTACAGACTTAAAGTGAGTATAATGACTTGACTGCTCGTTTTTGGTATTCATACCCTGCTTTATTATGAATGATATGAATGTTTGTGTTTATTATGATGTATAATAGTTTGTGACTTATTTTGTCGTTAAACATTGCTCATTTTTTGAAAGAGAATTGCTATCAGTGAACAGGTTGTGTTACTGAAGTACTGTCTGAGTGTCTTGTTATTGAGAACAATGAGTAAATGAATGTCTTTTTTTTTTTTTTTTCTTATCTGTGGCGTCTTTCTCTTTTTCCTCAGGACTATGAGAAAGCTTTAAAGTATGTTCGCATTCTGCTTAAGAATGAACCTGGAAATAACCAGGCCCTTGAGTTGGAAAAGCTCATCAAACAGGCACTAAGGAAAGGTGGGTATGGGTAAATTTTAAACCTTTGTGGAGCAAATGCTTTCATAAAGATAGAAATACATATAGAGAATTTGGAAATTGTGGGGTTTGCCTGGCCTTCACATTTTTAACAAATAATACAGCTGTTCTTGGGAAAATGAATAGCCAAAACATTAAGATTTAAGATTAAGGTTGGGTGTAGGGATTACAGTATTAATCTAGAGAAATAAAGAAGGAAAACATGCTGTGTGTGCGTGCGTGCGTGTGTTCGTGCGCATGTGCGTGTGTAAGCCTGCTAAGTCAAGTCAGCTTTATTTCTATGGCACATACATCTAAAAGACAGCAGGTGTCAATCAAAATGCTTCACAGTAAAATCAACTCGGTATAAGATACTGCGTGTCAGTCTGTGTGGTGTAAAAGTAGTAAAAGTCTACAGCCAGTCATTATACACAGGGTGTGTTAGGTATATAGTGATTGGTTTCCTCATACCCTCTTCTATTATAAAAGTCCCCACTGGGCCAGGATAAATAAATGATTGGATAATTTTCACCATTTGCTGTCGTTTTTGAGAGAAGGTTGCGCCTGAGACGTGTAACAAACCGCATCATCTAGCAAGCAACAGAAAAGATTGATGATGGTGTACAAAGCTATGGAAGCCCTAAGCGGCCATGCATTATTATTATTTTTTTCTTTCTTGTTTTCTCATGATCTCGACTTCATTTTTCTGTGTACTCAAAATAGCTTGTTTTTATTGTTCTGGAGGCAGCAAAAGTTTAGCGCAATCCTGCAGCATCATGGATGAACAGATTCATTTTTACTTTGACTAAGGACTCACTCAAGCTGAAAAAGATCTATGCCTTCAGTGATCGACAACTTCCACATTAGTGTCCGACACTTGAGAAGGGGACACCTCTCTCTCTTGCGGAGATAAAGTCTACAGCGGCCAATTATTTTGATCTAATTTATGATGCCGATAAAATGATGTCGTGAGAAAACACCTTTTTGTGTTTGAGATCACGAGAAAATTTATTCAAGATCACAAGAAAACAAGAAAGAAAAAATTATACTAATGCGTGGCCGCTTAGGGCTTCCATACAAAGCTGTAATGTTTTAGACTTTAAGTTTTCATTACTTGCTTGCTTTCTTTTTATTGCTACTCATACACATCTTATAATAAGTGTTACAGTAGAGACATTTATATAAATAAATAACAACATGTTTTGTCTCTCTTTTTCTCAGATGGCCTGGTTGGCATGGCTATTGTTGGAGGCATCGGCTTGGGTGTGGCAGGATTAGCAGGACTAGTTGGATTGGCTGTGGCCAAATCTGGAAAATCCTAACAAGGAAGTGGAGTTTTATAGCTTCAATGGAACAAGATTGGTTAATTAAACATTTGAGAGTGGTTTATCATTATTAAACACCAGGAAGTGGACTGACTAATATATCTTATGTTTTCTTTTCCGTTTTTTTTTTTTTTTCTTTTCTTTTCTTTTTTACTTGCACAAAATAATCACAGCATCACTTTTACAAAGCAGCCTCATATAGTATCTTTTTGTGTGTGTATATTAAACTCTTTAGGTGAAATATCTACGTAAGTATTTCCTTTCACATATGTTTAAAAAACAAAGGTATAACACCAGTATAACTTGTTAGCAGGTTCTAATCATAACTCGAGTTATTACGATGTAACACCATAACTTCATATTTATAAATTTGGCATATGCTATGTGCAATACAGTAATATGTTTCCATGCAGCTGTCTCTTTGTTTTTATATCGAAGCAGCAATGGTGTTTTAATAGTATAATATAGTATGGTTTGACCGAAGTCCAAGTAAGTGTTCTCGTAATCACAAGGCCCTCTTTTGCTTTCCAAGTATTGTTATAATTGGGATTTGCTGTCACGTGTGTGTTCTGTTGTGTGTGTATGTGTTTAATCTAAGTCTGTGTGCATCTGGTTTTCATGCTAATCAATAGTGCCCAGTTCCACTGATCACCTAGAAAGGGGACTAAAGTTATCAGGATCCATACAATTAAAGAGTATGAGTTGGGAAGATAATATACCCATCTGTACACAATGACAACTTGTGGCTTTAAAACTGTAACGTGCTGTTAACCTTTTTAAAATGGATGTGTTTTTAAAGCAGTGTGTGAGCTGTACCAATCTATGTCTAGCTCTAACATCAAGCCGAAGTGATACCATTCTGCCCTGAAATATCCAGTCAAAACAATAGTTGGGCCTTGAGAGAAACAAATTGCTTATTGAGTTTGCACATAACATGGTCAGCAGTCCTGTGAATCATGCTATGGGCTGTTCTCACATCGTTGATCATGTCACCTTTCCATCTATAGATCTAAGATCACTTTGGTACGTCACTGGTTTTTACAACAGGATAGATTATGGCTGCCATCAGTAATGCTCTTTATGTTCCACCTTGTTGTTAAAAATTAACTGAAGTAAAAGTAAATGATGACTAGGCATCTGGAAAGCGAGTTTTTTTCAGGAGACTGAACACTCTTCTTATTTTAGATGAACTCAGTTTAATTGACATTTATACAGATTCATTTATAACAACACAATTATACCACTTTGGACTTAAAATTTTTAAAGTTTGTAGCTCAAGTGTATCTTAATACACTTTACATGTACCTGTTGCTTCACATCCTTCTGAACATATACCACACCCCCACAGAAGCATTCAGACTGGCTGGATTTGGTTAAAATTTATTCAGATAGATCATGTGGGTCACAGGGGTTCCTGAAAGTGACAGTGAAAACATCATCCCTTGTGAACTCAGCCTTTAAAGAATTTGCCCTACTGTTGTCTTTAGTAATTAAATCTCTCCTCATGATTTTTACTTTACAGAACAATAACCTGAAGAAACTGCCTGTTTTATATGTCTGAACTACACAAGTCACTATATAACATTTTATAGAATGTCCGTAGTGTGAAAAAACACATTGTGCTCAAACAGCAATAAAAACCAAACCCTTGTAAACATGACAGCCATAAACTTGACCTTTATAACGCAACAAAGTTAATTCACATCAATACCGGCCAAGATATCCTGCTGTTCTTAGACCAGGCTATCTTCAAAGGATATTAGCTTAGCACGACAAGTGGGCTGTCTAAACACTGATTCTAGGTCAGTGATGGTTTCAGTGTGTTCAGTATTAAATGATAAGAAATTAATCTAATTTCACAAGCTAATAAACATCATTCCAGATCATTATCAGCATTGTGCAGTAGTTGACCAACCTAAGTTAATGATATCATTTAGCCTTAAAGAAAATGCAAAGCCTATAGCTCGAGTTCTCGAGGGTTACTGGAAAAACTCACAGGTGATTAAGTTAACTTAGGTGTGTCATTTTGATTAAATATCAACTTTTAATTGATTTGATTTTTTTGCATGTCATATACAAGTGTAGCAAAAAAAACAGGTGATGATGTACATCCTGGATAATGTAATATTTGCAACAGTTACCCATATTACACCTATGCGAAACATTATAGCCATGAACTGTGATTGTTTCTAAATATCCATAGAAAATGTTTGCTTTAATCAACTACGGTCACAATCCCCCAATGTTTGGCAAATACGTTTGGGTTGTTTTTTAATTTGCAATGGAATGCAAAGACCACAGAAATGACCACAGACAAGACTTATGCCCAGATCACATAGCAGCCATGTAAAAGAGTTATTGGTGCGGCTGGAAAAATCATATACAGTATCTCACAAAAGTGAGTACACCCCTCACATTTTTGTAAATATTTGATTATATCTTTTCATGTGACAACACTGAAGAAATGACACTTTGCTTCAATGTAAAGTAGTGAGTGTACAGCTTGTGTAACAGTGTAAATTTGCTGTCCCCTCAAAATAACACACAGCCATTCATGTCTAAACCACTGGCAACAAAAGTGAGTACACCCCTAAGTGAAAATGTCCAAATTGGGCCCAATTAGCCATTTTCCCTCCCAGGTGTCATGTGACTTGTTAGTGTTACAAGGTCTCAGGTGTAAATGGGGTGCAGGTGTGTTAAATTTGGTGTCATCGCTCTCACACTCCCTCATACTGGTCACTGGAAGTTCAACATGGCACCTCATGGCAAAGAACTCTCTGAGGATCTGAACAAAAGAATTGTTGCTCTACATAAAGATGGCCTAGGCTATAAGAAGATTGCCAAGACCCTGACACTGAGCTACAGAATGGTGGCCAAGACCATACAGCGGTTTAACAGGACAGGTTCCACTCAGAACAGGCCTCGCCATGGTCGACCAAAGAAGTTGAGTGCACGTGCTCAGCGTCATATCCAGAGGTTGTCTTTGGGAAATAGACGTATGAGTGCTGCCAGCATTGCTGCAGAGGTTGAAGGGGTGGGGGGTCAGCCTGTCAGTGCTCAGACCATATGCTGCACACGGCATCAAATTGGTCTGCATGGCTGTCGTCCCAGAAGGAAGCCTCTTCTAAAGATGATGTACAAGAAAGCTCGCAAACAGTTTGCTGAAGACAAGCAGACTAAGGACATGCATTACTGGAACCATGTCCTGTGGTCTGATGAGGCCAAGATAAACTTATTTGTTTCAGATGGTGTCAAGCGTGTGTGGCGGCAACCAGGTGAGGAGTACAAAGACAAGTGTGTCTTGCCTACAGTCAAGCATGGTGGTGGGAGTGTCATGGTCTGGGGCTGCATGAGTGCTGCCGGCACTGGGGAGCTGCAGTTCAATGAGGGAACCATGAATGCCAACATGTACTGTGACATACTGAAGCAGAGCATGATCCCCTCCCTTCGGAGGCTGGGCCGCTGGGCAGTATTCCAGCATGATAACGAACCCAAACACACCTCCAAGACGACCACTGCCTTGCTAAAGTAGCCGAGCTTGAAGGTGATGGACTAAACCCTATTGAGCATCTGTGGGGCATCCTCAAACGGAAGGTGGAGGAGCACAAGGTCTCTAATGTCCACCAGCTCCATGATGTTGTCATGGAGGAGTGGAAGAGGAGTCCAGTGGCAACCTGTGAAGCTCTGGTGAACTCCATGCCCAATAGGATTAAGGCAGTGCTGGAAAATAATGGTGGCCACACAAAATATTGACACTTTGTGCCCAATTTGGACATTTTCACTTAGGGGTGTACTCACTTTTGTTGCCAGTGGTTTAGACATTAATGGCTGTGTGTTGAGTTATTTTGAGGGGACAGCAAATTTACACTGTTACACAAGCTGTACACTCACTACTTTACATTGTAGCAAAGTGTCATTTCTTCAGTGTTGTCACATTAAAAGATATAATCAAATATTTGCAAAAATGTGAGGGGTGTACTCACTTTTGTGAGATACCGTATATTTACATTTATTCATTTAGTGGACCCTTTTATCCAAAGCGACTGACAAATGAGGAAACGCAAGCGAAAATTATGTCCAAAGTACAAAAATCTAATGTAATATTGAATTTAAAAGCTAACTGAACAAAGAAGTAATCAATCATTGACAACCTTAAGGCAAAAGATAAATGGGTGTGTCCTAACTGGTGGTGTGTGTTTTAAAAACAGCTTTATTTTAAATGACTTTTCAGCCAATTAATTCACCAGTTCAAAAACTGCAATGTATTTTTCTACACATTTAAACTAGAACAGTGTCACAACAGTATGTTGCAGGCTAATATTTTCACTCTTTACATTTCTATTATTAGATGATAAATAAAATATTCCCAACCTATTACTGTTTTCTTTCATTACAGCTCAACTGTGGTGCTGCACAGGCTCCATTAATAGGTTTAAACAATAATATTTTTACCATATTGATATGCAAATAGCTGTCTCATGCAACACACTGTGGTAATGAACAGAAAACATTTATAAAATTCCCCTAAAATAGAAGAAATGCCAAACATTATGGCAAAATTGGGGGCATTTGGGTGATTTGTATGTGTCTCTATATTAGCAGTGTCAAACTCAGGTCTTTCAGTAAATCAACCAACAACTGATTTGTGTGCCATATCCTGAATTCAACACTTGATGAGTAGCTGATGAGTTGAATACAAAGTGTTTAAGGAGGGGAATATTACACTATATGGCCAAAAGTATGTGGACACCTAACCATTACATCAGCACACCATATGTGCTTTTTGCATTACCCATTCCATATTTTGTTCCCCTTTGCCGTTATAATAACCTCCACTCTTCTGGGAAGGGGTTTTCCAATATATTTAGGACTCTGTTTTATTGCAAACACAAATCCAAATGCACCCAAAATGTACCGTTAACTTTAAAAGTGCCAAAAGAAATAAAAGATTAGAAGGGAAAAAACAAGCAACCAACAAAACAACTTGCAAAACACTTACACTGGGTTTAATCACAGTGTTGTCCATTGAACAGTTGACTATTAGAAAACAAATTGGTCTTTTTCCAATCTTCAGCTGTCCAATTTTGCTGAGTCTGTGCCCATGATAGCTTCAGATACTTGTTCTTGGCTGACAAGAGTGGAGCCAATGTGGTCTTCTGCTGTTGTAGCTCATCCACCTCAATCTTCAATGTTTTGTCCATGCTGGGATTTTTTCCTGTTTACCACAGTTGTAAAAAGTGATTATATGAGTTATTATATCCTTTCTGGCAGCACAAAACATTCTGGCCATTGTCCTCTGACCTCTCTTATCAACAAAGTGTTTCCACACACAGAATTGTCGCTCACTCAATGTTTTTTATTTTTCGTACCATTCTGTGTAAACTCTAGAGAATGTTTTGTGTGAAATTCCCAGGAGATCAGCAGTTTCTGAAATACTCAAACTAACCCACCTGGTACCAACAACCATGCCACCATCAAAGTCACTGAGATCACTGATGATTTTTTTTTGCTACCACATCATATAACTGCATGAATGTGCAAGTGTACAGGTGTTCCTAATAAAGTGCATGGTGAGGGTATGTTTGCTATTATTTAATTTTTGGAGACTTGATGTTCAGGCTAGCTAGCTCCTGCACATTCCACATGCCTGTCAATCTTCTTACTTCATAGATTTGTATATATTTTAGAACAGTTACTGGTTTGACAACATCTTTTTTTTTTTTTTTTTTTACATTGATTCTTCTTTTTTGTGCTGTGAATTAATGATCGTACTGAAGAATAAATGGTAAAATACAGTGGCAGCATTTCAGCAGCTCTGTGCTATAATCAGCAATGTGTGAGGGGGCTAGACCGTGTAAGGCTTTGAAAGTGATAAGGAGAACTTTATATTGGATCCGATATGAAACAGGTAACCAGTGTAACCTGCACAGGATAGGAGTGATGTGTGATGAATTCTGGATGTATTGCAATTTATTGATTGTTTTAGTGGGAAGGCCAGAAAAGAGAGCATTACAATAATGAAGCCGAGAACTGATGAAGATAATATCAAGGTTGCAGACGGTAGAGAATGGTCTGACCAGGACACCATTAATGTTAATTAACTGATCAGGAGGACGAGATGGATCATGTGGAGATGCTACTACTAAGACATCTGGTTTTTCAATATTGAGTTTGAGAAAATTACTGGTCATCCAGGAATTAATGTCCTTGATACATTCAGATAAGGAATTTGTGGGGAAAGGAGCAGAATGATGTGAGGTAATACAGAGTTGAGTGTCATCAGTGTAGCAATGGAAAATTTAGAGAATTTGCTGAGAGTAGGCTAATGGTTGAGAGACATGAATTTGGCCAATAGTCACTGCAAGCCGTTCATAATTGACAAAATGGTGTGTGAGAAGGCGGGAATTACACAGAGGGGTTAAAACAATGCGAATATGCACACAAATGTTGCAGTATTAGACCATAAGCACATCATAAAGAAACTAAAGTTGAATCCTCTAATTTTCTCAAATTTTGAAATCCTGGCTGGACGTTTTGGGTTTTTTTGAGATCCGAAAAAAGGACATGTCCTGGAAATCGAGGACATATGGTCACCCTAACAAAAGCATTACGGAGAACAAATTGTGTTCATTTCTACCAAATTAACTTTGTGTAAAATTTATTTGTGCATGCATCAGAAGGTTGCTCATGTGAATCACGAATCAGGCAAGAGAGAACCAGAACTATAATCAAGCAGCTGTCTATATTGTATTATGTCAAAAGATTAATTTCTTTGGTTTTAAATGAAGCATTTTTAAAATTATGCTGATAGTATTCCCATTTATTACAAAATGTACCTGTAATCTAATTACTTGTTTTTTGTCATGACTGTAACAGATTACAGTTACCATTTTTTGTATCCTGATTAATACCATTACATGTATTCTGTTACTCCCCAAGTCTGTCTATTACATAGACATGTGTGTTGTGTACTTTTAAAGCTTTTCTTGAACTAATTATGGACCATTTATTTATCTCAAATCATGTTAAAGGTATGTTGTTTCCACATCTCCAGGTGAAGGACACAGATCTATAGAAAGGTGCAGCAAAAATTTTACCCATGAGGATGCCACCTCAGAGAAAGGTATAGTTTAGGTTTTTGGGTTGTTGGTTGTTGTTTTTTTTGTTTGGTTTTTTTTGAGAGTGTAGGCTAAATGATGCCTCTGAAAAACAGCTTTGAGTTTCCCAGACAATCACTGTTGAAATCCACCATGCCATCAAGGACACTGGGCGTAACATTGGACTTTGGTGCTGCCTGGTCTCTCGATAACCAGCTGCTGAGTTTCAGGGTTTAAACTGAAGGAGAAAAGCACAAGAGAGAGAGGGAGAGGGAGAGGGAAGGGCAAATGGCCTCATAAATCATTGACCTGCTTGCTTTATACTTAGCATCTTCGTAATAGTTTTCTCACAGGTGTGCGCGTGCTCCTCTCGGAATCGCAGGTAACTGGCCATGTTCACAGTGACACAGTAAGAAGTGCAGTACAAGAAGACAGGATTGTGGATCACTCAGAAAACAACAAATGGATCCAGTTGTTGAAGTGGTGGCCATGATTCTCGGGTTTTTGGCCTGGATTATGGTAGGGGTCACCATACCGAACCGCTACTGGAAGACCTCCACTGTGGATGGTAGTGTTATCACCACCTCCACTCTGTATGAGAACCTGTGGATGTCGTGCGCTACTGATTCAACCGGAGTGCACAACTGCCGTGAGTTCCCCTCTCTGCTCGCCCTCTCCGGTAAGCCCTCTCTATCACTAACTCTATCCTTTAAAACTTCCCATTTGTTTTTCTCTGTTTCCTTTTGACCTTTTGTTATGTTAAAGAAATCACTTTGTTTTTCATTCTTGGAAGATTTTCCCAGCCTTTATTATCATTATTATACTAAAAGTGATCCTTTATTATAATTCTTATACTAAAAGTGATACTTTATTATAATTCTTATACTAAGAGTGATACTGTATTATAATTCTTATATT